>NC_068304.1:36712229-37312229 GCF_025860055.1 Xyrauchen texanus | reverse complement strand
CAGGGGCGAGGAGCCTACCCCCCTGCGGGACAGGGCTCAACTGGTGGTGGTGGTGGGGAGGTGGAGGTTGTAGTGTTAGCACACCGAAACAGCAATGTGATAGATTGTGAGCAGACTTATAAAGCAATGGCTTACGTGCGATTGGCTAGGAGTTACCCAGCTAATGATGTGATGTACACCTGCTGGTCTTCCCGCTAGAACTACGCTCCACTTCCATTTCTGTTACATTCAACTGTGCTCCCTCTAGATTTCGGAAATAAACATTTCACCTTGTTTGAGTGTAGAGCGACGTCTCTGCCCTGGCCAGAAAGTCACACTGCGATCTGTTGGAGTTTGTTGCTGTGATGATTCATGTTTCCTCCCATTTAACTTGGAATTTTAAACTGTATACTGGGAAAACTGAAATGAAATGCCACTTTATTTTGGACTTACAACTCATGCAGAAATCTTCAGCTCTGATTTCACTGAGATGCAGTTGTGTCTCGGCACTGAGTCAGTTTTACAGTCAATGATAAACACTGACTTTTATTAAATAACATACATTGGGGGCCTGGGTAGCTCAGCGAGTAAAGGCGCTGACTACCCCCCTGGAATCACGAGTTCGAATTTGGGGAGTGCTGCGTGACTCCAGCCAGGTCTCCTAAGCAACCAAATTGGCCCGGTTGATAGGAAGGGTAGAGTCACATGGGGTAACCTCCTTGTGGTCACCATAATGTGGTTCTCACTTTCGGTAGGGAACGTGGTGAGTTGTGCATGGATGCCGTGGAGAATAGTGTGCACCTCCAAATGTGCTAGGTCTCCGCAGTAATGCGCTCAACAAGCCACATGAAAAGATTAGCTGATTGATGGTCTCAGACATGGAGGCAACTGTGATTTGTCCTCTGCCACCCGGATTGAGGTGAGTCACTACACCACCACGAGGACTTAGATCGCATTGGGAATTGGGAATTCCAAATTGGGGAGACAAGGGGAGAAAATAAATAAATACAATTAAAAACTACTCCCTACTCGGTGCCTTTGTTTCTACTGCTATCAAATAATTAACATTACCGCTAGATTTTAGCATGTCCTGAAGAAAATGTGCCGGACCATGCAAAACTCACCACCACAATGCCAGGGTGTTGTGGGTTACCAAGGCACTGTTCTGTCAACCTGGTCTCATAGAATTACGTTAATACCTATATTTTTGCAATAGGATTTTTACGTGGCTCGTTGTAAGTAACATGTTAGTTTCCTGGTAAAAATGTACAAAAGAGGCGATACAACAACAATGACTTTTATTCACTTTCACACAAATCATAAGTAAAACAGTAGATTATCAGTTCAAAAACACTTTGCACAGGGTAGCGAGGCTTGGTGCGAAAGTGTGATTGCAAGGCGATTGTCTGTGATTCGCTTTGGGTCTTTGAATAACGTATAATGTGCAAGTAGGACGTCGGTGTCGTTTCTGGTACACCCCTAGGGTAAGATAGTGCCCCCCTAGAGAGCTGGTGACTATGCAGACTGCGTAATATGCATATAGGGAGTGGCGGTACCGGTCAAATGAACCCACCCCTTTGATATCCTGGTCCCTAAATATGGCTCGGGTCCTACATTCACTGTACATCTGTGGAATCTTTTTGTCCATTCTTTCATACACCAGGCAAAAATTTGAACATCAGTCACTTAGAAAAGTACAAGCCACATGATTTGAGGCTAAAAATGCGGCAAATACTTGTTTGAAACTCTGAGTTTGATCAAACGTATTAGTGATGATTGCCTTAGTTACCATTAGCATGAACATTTTCATAATGATTCACATTAGTTTCATTTAGGATTATGCCAATAATGTAAAGTACATTTGGCTATTTTATGCATTGAAAACACTCACAAATAATATAACACCTTGGCTTGCAAGAGTAGCAACAATTTCAAGCATATTTTTATGATACACCAGAGCCCAAAACAGAGAACACTGTAAACGTGTTCCTTGGGAATCTACATGTACACAAATTCTCTTTGTTCGTTTGTGTTGTTTCATCGCCAATATCATACATGGATCTGTCTCCGCCGAGTGTGACCTCAGCTTTTTATCTCCAAGCAGACAAGGGTCCTGGACTGGCCTTCCCAAACCTCTTCAGATCCTCTATTAGCGATTCCCTTGTGTGGTGGAAAGTGGCCAGCAGCATTCATATTTAATCGCTACAGATCAATTATTAAACTCTGGATCGTATCCCCTTCTCTGGTGTGAAACATCTAATAGGATGGGACACGTCCCCTGTCTCTGTCTCTCTCCTCCTCCTTTCTGAAACTCTCATAGCCCAACACTTTTCCGTGAAGGAAATTAGATATTGGGCAGCAATGGCACTCTGTAGGATTACTACTTTAGGGCTGTCTTTGTGTTTCGGGCCCTGCAGCATGGAAACGAATCGGTTACCTAACGTAACCTCGGTTCTCTCTAGATGAGGGAACGAGTATTGCGTAAGCTAGCTTACGCTACGGGAAAGATTAATCTTTTCTGAGATATTGAAGCCAAAAAATTATCCTTAATTTTGTATCATTTGTCAACGCAGTGCAGCAACTGCAGACCTTGAGCGGGCTAGCTAGCGAGCTCATTGGTTGCTCTGCGGCAACTGCTGCAGCCTATAGACGAACTTGGGCGAACTCGCGTCCAATGAGAGAGCGTCAGCGCTTACTGCATCAAAGCCCGCCAAAATGGGCGTGGCTAGAGTGCATATAAGCGTAGTTCAGTGAGGCTGGAACCCTGGTTTTCATTGAATGAAGCGAAAGTCGCTGCGTGGCGCGAAGCACGGCCGGCTACGCAATACTCGTTCCCTCATCTAGAGAGAACCGAGGTTACGTTAGGTAACCGATTCGTTCTCTTACGAGAGGTTCTCTCGTATTGCGTAAGCTAGCTTACGCTACGGGAACCCATTGTCAACGCCGTGCGCGACAAGCATCCACTGCATGAGCCCCGGGGGTGGGGGGACCTGGGGGAGCCCTTGTGAGTGGGGAAATAATATTTGGCCGGCAAGAGTGAGGGCCAGTGTGTGTGTAATACATAAGCACATAGTGGGAAGGGAACGACAGAGCAGCGGTGCCGGTCTGTGTGGAATGAGTCCCATCAGTGCAGCTCACCAGGGGAGCTGTAGCGTATTAAACCGCTAGTAGTTTTGCCTGCAGGGCGGGCAATTCTAGATTGTAAAATCTGACAAAGGTGGAGGGGGAAGCCCAGCCCACTGCCACACATATGTCGTGAATGGAAATCCCGCTGGACCATGCCCACGATGAGGCCATGCCTCTAGTGGAGTGAGCCCTAATGCCCAACGGGCATGGCAGGTCTTTGGACGCGTATGCGGCAGCAATAGCGTCCACTATCCATCTAGACAGTGTCTGTTTTGAGGTGGCGAGACCTTTGGTGCGCCCTCGAGCGAAGCGAAAGCTGCTCAGAGCGTCTGAAAGAGGCGGAGCGCGCAGTATACAATCTCAGTGCTCTGACTGGGCAAAGGAGATTGGCGTCGCGTTCAGCTATCGGATGCTGGCAGCGCCGATAGGAAATGACCTGTGCTCTGAAAGGAGTACCGATCACCTTGGGAACATAGCCGTGTCTAGGCTTTAAAATGACCTTGGAGTCACTTGGTCCAAACTCAAGACACGCAGCTGACAGACACGGCGTGAAGGTCTCCCACACGTTTGACTGATGACAGGGCAGTCAGAAAAGCGGTTTTGAGTGAAAGGTATTTCAAATCCACGGATTGAAGCGGTTCGAAAGGGGGCTTTCATAGTTTCAAGAACTATAGAAAGATCCCAGATAGGAACCGATGGGAGCGCGGGGGTTCATCCTTCTAGCTCCCTTGAGGAAGCGGATGACCAGCTCGTTTTTCCCAGTGACTGGCCGTGCAGGGGTTCAGCTGAACGCCGCGGCGGCCGCCACATACACTTTGAGCGTGGATGGGGATCTGCCATTATCCAGCAGCTCTTGTAAAAACACGAGCAACGACGACACCCCACATGTCCGTGGGTCCAGGTCTCTGTCGGTGCACTATTTTGAAAACACAGACCATTTTGATGCATAGAGTCTTCTCGTGGAAGGGGCTCTAGCGTGTATGATGGTGTTTATTACCCCTTCTGGCAGAGCGACGGGTAGTCGTTGATCACCCAGCGTGCAGCGCCCAGCTCTGGGTGGGGATGCCAGATCGTGCCGCGAGCTTGAGAGAGGAGATCTGCTCTCACTGGGATGGGCCACGGCTGTCAGTGACAGCTGCGTAAGCTCGGGAACCATGTCTGATTCTCCCAACGCGGGGCTATGAGGAGCACCGAGTGACGCGTTTCCTGATCCTCTGCATTACCTGTGGCAATAGCGAGGCGGGAGGGAAGGCGTAAAGCGGGCGGTTGGGCCAGTCCTGGGCCAGCGGCGTCCTCGCTTCGAGAAAAATATTGGGCAGTGAGAGTTCTCTACTGATGCAAGAGGTCTATCTCTGCTCTGCCGAATACGCGCCATAACTTCTGGACTGTTTGAGTGTGCAGGGACCATTCCCTGGAGGAATATTGTCTCTGGACAGTCTGTCTGGGCCGTCGTTCAGGTGGCCTGGCACGTCGCGTCGCCCTCAGCGGCGCAGGTGGCACTGGGACCAACTCAGTATGCGTTTCGTCAGATGGAAGAGGTTCCTGGATCTGACACCGCCCTGACGGTTTAGGTAGGATACCACAGATCTGTTGTCCGAACGGACCAGGACGTGGTGACCCTGAATGACCGGGAGAAAGCGCACAAGCACGTACTCGACCGCTATCATTTCCAGACAATTTATGTGAAGGAGCTTTTCCTGAACTGCCAATAGGCCAAAAACCGGAGAGCCCTCACTAACCGCGCCCCAACCCGTGTTGGACGCGTCTGTCGAGATGACTTTTCGGCGAGATACAGCTCCCATCGTCACTCCCCGCTGATACCATTCGGCCACTGTCCAGGGCTGCAGAGCTGAAATACAGGTCTGAGTCACCTTGATCGGCTGGCGGCCTGTGGCCCAAGCCTGGCGAGATGCGCGGGTGTTTAGCCAATGCTGAAGCGGGCACATGCGCAGTAAACCCAGCTGAAGTACTGCTGCGGCTGAGGCCATGTAACCTAGCACTCTCTGAAATTTTTTCAGAGGCGTGAGGCTGTTCATCTGAAAGGACGCTGACTAGTCGCTGAACACGGCAGCTGTGTAGATAAGCGAGCCGTCATTGCCACGGAGTCTAGTTCTATTCCAAGGAAGGAAATTGCCTGACTGGGCTGTAGTGAGCTCTTGGTCCAATTGACTGCAAGACCCAAACTGTTCAGATGGCTGAGGAGAACTGTTCTGTGAGACAGAAGCTCCGTATGTGACTGTGCCATAATCAGCCAGTCGTCCAAATAGTTCAGAATTCGCAAGCCCTGACTCCGCGAGGGGTGCGGCGCCGCATCCATGCACTTCGTGAAAGTACGGGTGCTAAAGACAGGCCGAACGGAAGGACGGTGTATTGATAAACCTGGCCGTCAAAGGCGAATCTCAAGAATGGCCTGTGACGGGATTTATCTGAATCTGAAAGTAGGCATCTTTCAGATCGAGAGAGATAAACCAGTCCCACTGGCGCGTATGCGCGAGGAGTTTCCTGATTGTAAGCATTTTGAGCGGTCTTTTGCAAGCACCTTGTTCAAACCCCTGAGATCTAATATTGGTCTGAGGCCGCCGTCTTTCTTGGGAACAAGAAAATAATGGCTGTAAAACCCCGACTCGCTCAGCGAAGGCGGCACTTTCTCTATGGCCTTTTGCACAGAAGGTTTGCTATTTCTGAACGAAGCATGCAGGCCGCTTCCGTGTTCACAATAGTTTCGAGCCGCGCTCTGAAGTGGGGAGGGCGGCGATCGAACTGTAGCAAATAGCCCTGTTTTATTGTGCTTAACACCCATTTGGATATCCCTGGGATAGCTTTCTGAAAAGCGGTCAACAATGCCACTCACCGCGGAGCCGAAGAGACCGGTCGGATAGAGTGGTGCGTTGAGGAACATGGAGCGCTCTGCTTCTCCCATGTCGGCTAGCGTTACCACAGATGTCTCTCGGTCACAGTCAGCGAGGCCATGCACTTCCCTAGAGCTTGGGCTGCAGCTTTGGTGGCGCGAAGGGCGAGGCCCGTCGCGCTTCTTAGATCTGTAACAGCCTCTGGGTGCCTGCCTTTCTCATCCCACTCCCGAAGAAGGTCCGCTTGGAGGATCTGTAAGACGGCCATGGAGTGCAGAGCAGATGCGGCTTGGCCGGCGGCGAATAGGCGCGCCAACATAGGCGGAAGTCGCTCTGCAGGCCTTAGCCGGGAGCACTGGCTTAGACCGCCATCTCGCGGAGGGCGGGCAAAGGTGTGCTGCTACCGAATCCTCGACCGGGGGGATGGAGGAGTAGCCCTTGAGTGTGGAGTTCCGGCAGGAAGGGAGCGGCCCGGCCGCTGGTGTTGCGCTGGCGACGGCTCTGAAGAAAGCAGCCGTCGAGTCTGTTGGGAGCCTGCTCAGGGGGCGGTGACCACTCGAGCCCGAGGCGGTCGACGGCCTGTGTGAGGAGGCGTATTAGTTCCCCTTCGACTCCGGCGCGGGTCCTGCTGGATTCCTGGGCCGAGAAGGAGGCGTGGGAGCCTGACCACTCCTCGCTGTCCAAAGCCATGATGGAACAGCCCTTATCCTCCGCCTCGTCCTCCGAGATGGCCGCAGTGCGGCCGCTGGGCGGCAACTGCGCGTCCCGGGGGGGGCGGGGAGGGTGAGAGCGATGCTCGAGGGAGAGGCTCCGGTGAGGCAGTCGCTTCTATCACCGGTTCTGGCAGCCTTTGGGAGCGGCGCTTTTTCCTGCGCGGCGGAACGGAAGGTGGCGCGGCAGCTTCGGTTCTGAGTGCTTCGAGTCGAGCCCGCAGGGTCGACATCGGAAGCTCCTCACAGAGGTCGCATCCACCTTCAGCGAGGGCGAGCTCTGCATGCCCCAGTCCCAGGCAGAGAGCGCAGATGATGTGGCGGTCTCCGGCGCTGAGAGGGGCGCGGGCATGAAGCGCAAGTGGTGCGAGGCATCTTAAAAAAGACGCTCGTTACTCTTTTGTGAAGTTCGTTAAGAACTAGCTTGCTCTAAAAAAGGATACGTCGCCGGATGGCGTAGCTCGCAGGATGGCTGAAGGTGGTGGAGACGGCCGGCTTCTTCGAGCGCTGTCCAAGCTTGCTAGATGCCCCTCGAACGGCGACGCAGCTTCCAGTTCAGAGATGCGAAGAGCTTCGCTGAAGAGATGAAAATCAGGGTTCCAGCCTACGAACTACGCTTATATGCACTCTAGCCACACCCATTTTGGCGGGCTTTGATGCAGTAAGCGCGCGGACGCCTCTCATTGGACGCGAGTTCGCCCAAGTTCGTCTATGGGCTGCAGCAGTTGCCGCAGAGCAACCAATGAGCTCGCTAGCTAGCCCGCTCAAGGTCTGCAGTTGCTGCACTGCGTTGACAAATGATACAAAATTAAGGATAATTTTTTGGCTTCAATATCTCAGAAAAGATGTATCTTTCCCGTAGCGTAAGCTAGCTTATGCAATACGAGAGAACCTCTCGTAAGAGAACCTGACCTGTGAGTTTAAGCAAGCCCATTTGCTCTGGATGAAAGTGTGGTTAGTGTGGAATGAAATCACTTTCTGTACTTGTAGTGATAGAGGCTAAAGGATGGGTTGCTACTGAATGAGATCAATGGAAAAGCAAAATTAAGTTCACAAAAAAATTATAATAATAAATTATATTACTGTCTACACACCCTCATGCTAGTGGAATATCCAGGCTGTATGTTGCCACACCATGAAAGTGGAGAGTAATTTGGTCTGTCAAGCTCCAAAAATGATAAAGTACCATAAAAATAGCACAAATTACTGATGCACTATATGTCAAGTCTTCTACATCCTTACATTAGCATTCTGAAAGTAACAGACTGAAATGTATTTTATTCAAATAGTTCTCAAATGTCCATCATGATTCTGGAAATTAAAATCTGCAACATTTGGATGAATGAGACATAATATCACTGGTGATTTTTAACCTTTTATTAATTAAGTATTTAATCAGACTGTCACAAGTTAAAGGTGCTATATGTAAGATTGACAACAAGTGTTTGAAATGGATACTGCAGTCCAAATTCAAAATATTGGAGAGTTGTCTGCCCCGACACAGTTTCGAAACTCATGCGGGTTTTCCAGAATGTTGACAAGTAAATTAGCGAACTCAGCATCTGTTTTAAATGATTTTGGGGCTTTAAGCTGTCTCCATCTTCCAAAGGCATCTCCGATATTTATCCTTGTTTTACTACGCCTCTGGTCATGGTGGTTTTTAGATGAATGTTTTTTTTTGGTCGGGTGGAATCTGTTTTCTCTGATCCAGTTTGTTTACTGGCTTCCATGGCTGCAGCACGCAGTGTTGTTTGCCTGCAAACTTGTTCAAATCTAGAAACCCCTTTGCTGTCAAAATACTATTGGTGAGTAGGCAGTGGGCGGGACCACACAGGCCAAAACATAAACAAAAATTCCACCCGGAATGGAAACTTAAAAGTAGAATGTACTGGCTGTAGCATTGTAATCGGAGAAGGCAGTATTTCAACTTTGCATGTTTTCTAATTCTCTATTGACATTTTTATGGTCATTTTATGATTTAGAACTGTACAAATATTAAATTAGCACCTTAAAGATATTTTTTGCACCAAATTTGATTCATAAGCAAAATATCTGTATTTAATTTTAAGAAGATAACTGGACGCCACTCATTTGAATTAACATGCAAAATAATGAGGCAAAGACATCTTAAAGCATAACAAAATATTTTACCAAAACCCTAACCTTTTTTATGCTAGCCCTTAAAGGGACAGTTCATCCAAAAGTATGAAAAAGTAAAAAATTCTCTCATCATTACTCGCCCTCATGCCATCCCAGATATGTACGACTTTCTTTTTTTCTGCAGAACACAAATTAAGATTTATAGAAGAATATTTAAACTCTGTTGGTCCTCACAATGCAAATGAATTGTGGCCAGAACTCTGAAGGTCCAAATATCACATAAAGGCATTAGAAAGTAATCCATGCGACTCCAGTAGTTTAATCTGAGCATGTCTTCTGAAGCAATCCAATCAGTTTGTGGTGAGAATGTATTTCCAATAATTTGAGAGAGACAGATGTAATCCCATGTCTCTATTCATTTTGGCTTTCAACTACTTTGTCTGTCTGTGGCACTTTTTTCTCCTAGCACTCACTGGCAGTAGTGATATTTTATGAGGTGTGAGGGCTGATTGAAATAGACATCCAGACCCATGGATGACTTGTTAGAATAGAATGACTTCTCGTCTTCATTCTTACCCTATCTGATTCTCTCTGGTACTTATTTTGGTCATTGTGGAAGAACTGGACACCTGCTATTGGTAGCATGGGCGTAGATTTTGGCGTAGGTTACAGTGTTTCCATTAATCATGGTATAAATATTGGGGGGAGGGGGGGGGTTGTACACGCGCTTGTTTTTATTAATGGGTGGTAACCTCCCCCCTTCACCCCTGGAATCTAAGCCTCTGGCTGAATGCAGTGTTTTGGCTTATTTAATTTTAAACCTTTATTTAATCTTTAGTCAAAGGTTTGTGTGTGTGCGTGTATATGCGTGTTTAATTTTTCAAACAATAAGCCCCTAAAAACAGCCTTAACCCCCCTTAATCATAGTAAACTTATTGTAATGCATGACCTCAAGTGGTTCCCACCTTTTTTGACCAATTAATTTTCATCACTTTTCTATGAGCTTTCCTGGCTTTTGAGATTAATCTATATATATATATATATATATATATATATATATATATACAGGTGGCCAAAAGTTTGGAATAATGTACAGATTTTGCTGTTTTGGAAAGAAATTGGTACTTTAATTCACCAAACTGGCATTCAACTGATCACAAAGTATAATCAGGGCATTACTGATTGTGGCAGGGCGGAGGGCGGGGTCGGGTCGTGATCCTACACACCCGGTCCCGTATTGGGCTAATTATGCCTCCGTGAGGTTTAAAGGCTGACTGCAGATGGCCGTGCGGGAGAGAGAGATCGTTAGCGGACATGTCCATCATGTGTGTTTGTGTTGTCTTTTAAGTTTTCCATTAAACTATGATTTATATTGTCAAGCCGGTTTTCGCCTCCTCTTTGCCCATCGTTTTTTACATTGATGTAAAAAACAGCACCATCACTATTTGAAAAAAAAAAATTGTTTTTGATCAAATCTAGACAGGGCCCATTTCCAGCAGCCATCACTCCAACACCTTATTCTTGAGTAATCATGCTATATTGCTACTAGAAATTGGTACCAGAAAATCACTTGCCATTATATAAAACACAGTTGAAATCTATTTGGTTAATTAATGATGCTTAACACGGTCTTTGTGTTTGTTTTTGAGTTGCCAGAGTATGCAATAGACTGGCATGTCTTAAGGTCAATATTAGGTAAAAATTGGCAAACAAGAAATTCATCAGCTTTCTCTAGAAATTCGTCAGTCAATCATTGTTTTGAGAAATAAAGGGTATACAATGCTTGAAATAGCCAAAAAACTGATGATTTCATACACAGAACACAAGGACACAAGAACACAAAGAACAACTGGCTCTAAGAAGGACAGAAAGAGATGTGGAAGACCAGATGTACAACAAAATAAGAGGATAAGTACATCAGAGTCTCTAGTTTGAGAAATAGACGCCTCACATGTCCTCAGCTGACAGCTTCATTGAATTCTACCCGCTCAACACCAGTTTCATGTAAAACAGTAAAGAGAAAAAAGTCACTTTTAAAACAGGTTTTGAAAAGGATAGAGTGGGCAAAGAAACACTGACATTGGGCAGCAGATAACTGGAAAAAAGTGTTATGGATCTTAACCCCATTGAGGTTAGGAGTGTAAGAAGGAGCGTGTAAGGAGCGTGAGAAGTGCCCGACAAGACAGCCACATTTAAGGCAAGTGCTACAGGAAGCGTGGGGTGTGAAGCCCGGTGGCTTTGCACATGCATCGCATTTTATCAACACTGATAATATTGAAAACATCCAATAGGCTACTCTGAAAAATACTAAACAAATGCTACAGTAATTGCAATATTGCAAATTGGCCTTCAAAAAAAACAACAACAAAAAACGAAATACTAGTGTTAATGTATACTGACCTGGATGCGGTTCATGAGTTTCAAGAACGAGATTCGACGACAGTTTAGAAAACGGTTCAAGCTGAAGTCCACTGTCATGCATACCCATTGCCATTTGCACGCTAGATCCTGTGGCCTCCCAAAACCATCCGAAAAGCGACTTAAGGAAGGGAAACCGCCTGCAGCTACAGGTAGTCCAGGCTAAGCTAAATATGTACAGATAGTTAGGTTTAATTTTAGCTACTGTACCTTATAGCATTTTTATGTAGGCATTTCGGGTGCATGTGTTTTTTTATGGGGTGGTCTTTCGTAAATTTGTGACATTTCTTAGTATTGTGTGTAATTGATGTTAATAAGTAATTAAAAAAAAATAGTTAACCTTTGTTTTACTAAAGTAATAAACTAAATCCGATGGTTAATCTATAGTTACTGTAGTGAAACCATGGTTAATATTTGTAAGGGTAAACAAAATAGAAGTCTAATCATTTTCTGTTTAGGCTCATAAATGTAAATAAATAAATAAGTAAACATTTTTTTGTTTTTAATTTTATGTATATATATATATATATATATATATATAATGACTTGCTTGAATTATGACTAAAATTATTTTTGAAATTACCCATTATATCCCAAGAAAGAGCAAAATAAAATTTAATAGACATATCAGTTTTGGTATCGGTATTGACAATATTGGACTTGAAATTATTGATATCTGATCGAAAACAAAATAAGTAGTATCGTCCATCCTTACTGAGTGTGTGGGTAGTTAAACTAATGTAGAAATCAATTGTCTACAGAAAGCGCATCTGGACACCTTTTTCAAAATAAAAGTCCTCCAATGAATTTAATTTGAAATTTAAATTGAACATGCATATCAGTATAAAAATGAAATAAAATATTTACAGCACAGATTAGTAAAACATCTCCCACAATATGGAGAATGCGATAAAAATAAAGAAAATACAAATAACTGGAAATTAGTTTTTAATATCGGCTACATTCGGACATGCTCACTCTTCAAAAACAACATATTAACTCCACTTATGCATTAATTTGAACACAAAAAAGGTGTGTTCTCCGACAAAACCCATGTGTGATAAAGCACTTTCTCTTAGCAGCCTTGAACGAGCTCCCACTGACAGACACTGATCTGCACTCCATCTCCTCTCCGCCTTGTTGGCGTTTATGTAAATGAAACTAACACCTGAAATTCACTGGAAAAAACAGCTAGTGTGGCGCCAGCTTTACCAAGCAATAAAGCAACTGGCCGTATAATGTAAAAAATCACAGCTCATCCAATTAGAATTGTTTGTGTATTACAAAATGTTTTGTATATACAAAAATCAAATACCACTTGCGAGTTACAATAACTAGTACAAGCAATTCTGAAACTAAACATGACACACTTTACAGCTGTATTTTTACCGTAAGTTGTCAACCATATGCCAACTACATGTCATTTCTGTGCCACCAAACAGAATTGCAAAAGTAAACATTGTTTTCAAAAAAGCTTTCTGAAAACACCCACTTCTCCTGTTGTTTGAACAAACATTACTTATATATATATATATATATATATATACACATACACAGTACTGTTCAAAAGTCTTAGGCACATATGATGCTTCACAAAAAACATTTGTCTTAAGATGGTAATTTATATTTAAACTTTAGTGTGTCAATAGGAAATATACACTTTAGATTCCCAAACATTTAGTTTGCAAATAGAATAGAACAGATTAGAAGAACAGGGAGCCCTGCAACAGATGTCATGGTCCCCACAGAGCCCCCCACTGAACATAGTGTCAGTATGAGATTACATGAATAGACAGAGGCAATTGAATATTGACAGAAGATAGAAGAAAAAAAATAGACAGAAGAACTGTGGCGAATTCTCCAAGAAGCTTGGGACATCCTTTATGCCAACAACCAAGAAAAACAGTGTTCAGGTGTAACTAGGATAACTGGTGCTGTTTGAAGGCAAAGGTGGTCACACCAAATATTGTTTTAGCTTTTTTTATGTTTATTAGACTTTCTATGATGTTAATTGATAAATAAAAACTATTTATGGCATTATTTTTGAAGACAAGCTCACTATGCGAAATTTTTCCCAAGTGCCTAAATCTTTTGCACAGTAGCCTACTGTATATACATATGTGTGTGTGTGTGTGTGTGTGTGTGTGTGTGTGTATGTGTGTGTGTGTGTGTGTGTGTGTGTGTGTGTGTGTGTGTGTGTTAATTAATGTGATAGTTCACCTAAGTTTTTAGGAGTTTGTCTTCTTTCTTCGGAAGACAAATGATGATTTTGTTTTAGAAAAAAAAAGATTTCAGCTCAGATCAATATTTATGTCCTTGGCTTTTTATTTTATAAATCTCCACTTTTACTTTCAGATATGAAAGTGAAAATAAACAGGTGCCACATGTGACTTACAGATGTGAAAGTGGAGATTTATAGTAAAAAAGGACTTAAATATTGATCTGTTTCTCATCCACACCTATTATATCACTTCTGAAGACATTGATGTAACCACTGGAGTCTTATGGATTATGTTTATGCTGTCTTTATGTGCTTTTTGATACTTTAAAGTTCTGGCAACCATTCACTTGCAGTGTATGGACCAACAGAGCTGAAATATTCTACAAAAATCTTTATTTTTGTTCTGCTGAAGAAAGAAAGTCATACACATCTCTGATGACATAAGGGTATGATGAGAACATTTTCATTTTTGGGTGAACTATCCCTTTAGTAATTATTATAAACATAAAGGGGTGTAACAGATCGATTTTCTGATTTAGATCATTTCTGTTGTCGCTGTGATTGTCAACTAACAAACACCATGAGTGTTCAACATAACATACACCAGAGATGTGATCAAAAACAAGAGCGATATATCCAAAATTAGCAACAAACATCACTATGAAAGACCGTGCAAAACAATATACTACAGTTGTGGTTACTAGTCATTGTTAATACAATATTTCTACAGTAAATCCATGGGCAGTTTCCATAAGGGTGTCATTTATTAACAAGGTTAATGTTGTAACACCTCTGAATATAAATAAACCTGTAAAAATGGTCACACAACCCATTATAATACATGTCACATCTAAGTTTGTCATTACTTGGTGTGAATAACTCCAGATGCTGTTTATCTGTCATTAACTCAGGAAAGCAGTGCTCCCTCTTTGAACGAGTGCTGTGTCTGAAAGGGTGAGTGCTGTCTGACTGCTGGTGTATTTTAGCATTTCTGCACGTCAAGATGAGTGTAAAAACAAATAGTTTTGGTGCCATGGGACAATTCGCTGATTTAATAATTTTTTCCTCTTCGATGCTAATGATACGCATTAATATTCATGCTATCTAAATAAGAAGATCCCTACCAGTAGTTAAAAAAACCCACACAACTTCAGAATCTATCTTTTTATGTGAGGATCGATATTCTTGATACCACATCAGTATCGGAAGTATTGATACTTCAGTATCGATCCGCCCATCCCTAATGCAAGATTTTAGATCACAGAACACTTGATAGATTAGTTAAATGTAGACTGTGTAAGAGAGCTGGAAACTGGCTTAGGGTTATGGGTGGTTTGGGGGACAGCAGGAATGGCTAGCAACGTGACCACTGATGTGTGTGTGTGTGTGTGTGTGTGTGCAGCCATATGGATATAAGAAATTGAACTTTGGTTTTCACATATCCTTTGGTCATCCATTCTGAGTTAATGCATTGTTTGCATTGTGTGAAGCTGATGCATAGTTCGCATTCTGTAAAATAGATGCATTGTTTGCATAAGCTGATGCATTGGTTGCATTTTCTGTTATGATGATTCACTGCTGGGATCCTGGTAATATGATGCATTGTTTGCATTCTGTAAAATGGATGCATTGTTTGCATAAGTTCATGCATTGGTTGCATTTTCTGTTATGATGATGCACTGGTGAGATTAATATGATGCATTGTTTGCATTCTGTTAAGTTAATGCATTGTTGGAATGTGGTCAAATTGATGAATATCTTGTGTTCTGTTAAATTGCAAAAGACAGATTAACATAAAACTACATAAAACAAACAACAGGCACTTAAAAATTCAAACTATGTTTTTTACATTTTATGTTTAATTTCTCAGATTTTTATTTGGTGCTAAAATTGAATAGAAATGTTAAAAGTTTATTTTTCAGTTATTTTCAGTATTCTCTTTTGCTAAATTAGAGAGCCCAATGGTTCTTAAGGCCAGAAAAGTCAAATAAATGTGTACTGATTGTTGTTTGTGGTATACCTTTAATCATAGAAAGTGATTACATATGTGTCTTCACTGGTAGTAGATTAAAAGAATAATATTGTGCTTGAAATTTCACCAATTCAAGTAGTTTTATGCAAATGTTAACTAGCAAATTTAGAATAAAGCTGCAGCAAATTCAAGCATATTTTGCCACAACAATCACAAAACAAAAATCAGCAAAATCCTGTACACGATCAGTAACTTTCCAGAAAAAATGTAAAAAGTTGAGATTAACAAGAGTGAAGATGAAAATGTTCAGCGGGCCTGCTACTGTATGGGAACGGAAAAAAGTAAATCTCATCGTAATTTCAAATATTTCATGTTGGAAATCAGAAGCAATTTCTCAAGTCAGGAGGAGGAGAAGGCATTCCCAAAACTAGAAACAATCGAACTCTGTACTCTTTGACATACAAATGAGAAACTTCAAAGGCTTCCTTCGTGAAACTGTCATCTCGAGAAGCCATCTACTATTCCCTAATGTGCACAAGCTGTCTCTCAGCTCAGCAGAAATGTACACTTGGTGCGGCTGCAGAAGGAAACAGGCAAAGGTCTTTCTATCCTATCTGTGGGTTGTCCAAAGTGTTTGGAAACTATCCTTTCAAGGTGGCACAGAACTGTACAAACCATGTGTAGAGCTGCTTTTCCTGCATAAAATTATGGGAACAGCCATTTGATATTATTCAGAGCACAGAGCACAATCAGTCACGATTGTGCTGCTGTAAAGTAAGAGGAATAAGCAGTAGTCGGTGAAAACCTACAGCATTATCAAAATATTACACATACTCTAGTTGAACTGAAATAAAGGTCCCTAGCCAAGACTATGCATACCATTTGATTTCATCAACACTGGTACCTTTCAGGTGTCCTTGATTCCAACACAAAAGACACATACAAATGTTTTGACAAGAGAATATTGACCATATCCGTGTATCACATGAAAACATGTCCAGGTCACATTTCAGCCTAAAATCTAAATGAAATCCAGATAAAGAAGCCTATTTGTAAGGCCTATTTTAGGGGGATCTTCTGTCAAAATGCATTTTAAAAGGGACAGTTCACTCAAAAACGAAATTCTGTCATTTTTTCCACTTTAATATTGTTCCAAACCTGCAAGACTTTCTTATTTCCATGGAACACAAAAGGAGATCTTAGGCAGAAGGTTTCCTAACGTCATAGTTTTCTAAAGTATATGGTTATGGGGAGTAGTTTTGAAAGTTTTCTGTGACAAAAAATGCCATTCCAGAGTGGATGAGAGGTGTAAATGTAACAAAATCAATGCTTTTCCCAACGAAAACAGTTAGTGTGGACATGGCATGAGTCAATTTCATATCCATTTCAGCTTCTTTTTTTTGAGTGACTGAGGCTAACATTTTGCCTAACATTTCAGTTTTTGTTCCACAGAAGTGAAGAAGTCATCTAATGCATTTGGAGCAAAACCATGACAGAATTTTCATTGAACACATTTTAAATGTTTGGAATTTCAATTATTCACAAGGGTGATTCTCATTACTGTGAGACTAAAATATGTATGTGTAACGTTGGTCAATGGAAAGGAGGAGGCGAGAACCGGCTTGAAAATATAAATAATATTTTAATGTTAAACTTAATCAAAAGACAAACACACACATGACGGACATGTCCGTAAACGATCTCTCTCTCGTCGCACCACCGTCTGCCATCTGCCTTTATCCCTCTCGGAGGCTTAATTAGCCTGATAAGGGACCAGGTGTATAATCACAACCCGGCCCCACCCTCCGCCCTGCCACATTCCTCCCTCGTTCTCTCAGGCTGGGGAGCCGGCCTGACATACACCCCCACCCCCTTTCCCTGGGGGAGGGCGTGCTTTAAGCCCGGTCTGTCGGCAGGTTATCCCCATAAACCTGGATGAGGGAGGGGACAAGGGGAGAGAAACTGAAATAATTCAAATGGGGGGTTCTTCCTGTAACAGTGTAGTACCCCCCCCAAAAAAACGCTGTAAAATTTAAACGAGAGGGAAAAGGGAGAGATGAAAAAATCCTACTCGCCGGTTCTCTGATACACCGTCGCATGGTCCTCGATCACTTCTCCACCCTCTCAGGCGGACGACAGCCGCTTCTTCCCGGGCGGACTGGAGTCAGATTCACGACCCCCGGCGGTCAGAATGCCCCTCCGCGTTCTCTGCGACTCGTGGGGACACTCCTCCGCCCCTGGCAGCGGCCCTACCGCTCCAGGCGGTTGGGGAGTCCAGTCCCCACTGGCCTCGCAGACGGCGGCCGTTCACCGCGTCTGGGCGGTTGGTCTACTCCCTCCCCCGGTGGATGGCAGCGGCGCTCCCCTGGGTGGACGGCAGTGTCGAGGACTCCGCGACGGGCATCCCTCCTCCTTCCCGGGCTTCGGCAGCAGTGTAACACTTATCAATGAAAAGGAGGAGGTGAGAACCGGCTTGGCAATATAATAATATTTTAATGTTAAACATAAACAAAACACACACACACACATGACGGATATGTCCGTAAATGATCTCTCTCTAAAAAACCTGTCCTAAACCTGTCCTAAAACAGGTTTAATGTTCTGTAAAGTATGTAATTTCTGTGTTACTAGTGACACCATTTGGAACTGCAAAAATGATGATGGTTTTCAAACAGGTTTCCCAAATGCTCACTCTATTTTCCATTGGTCAAACAAACACACTGAACAGTGCATTTTATACAGGTATGACATATTTTAACCTAAAACTTCACAACCTTTAAGCAAGCCTAATTTATTTTTCCTTTCTTTTGATTTTGGGGTGAAATATGACCCAAACATGTTCTTGACAGGTTTCGTGAGATGGCATCAGTTGTTTTGGCAATACGATCTGCACTACGATGAATCACGATGGTTAACAAAAACAAGCAGGATTTGTCACCCTGGTCTGGACCCAGCCTAAACCTCTTCACAATATACATTCTTTAGCAGCACTTAGAGAATTGGCTGCTGTATGTCGCTCTTTCTCACTCCCGGATCCGAACTCATTACCCACAGTCTCAAGCAGTGGGTGGCCTAAGCGTTACAATGATTTATTTTTGTAATAAATACCCCCTCTCTCTCTCTCTCTCTCTCTTTCTCTCTCTCTTCTGCATGTTAATTCATTCCCCTGATGTAGCCGAGCCAGACTAGAACACTTTTACTAAGGTGACTTTGATCACAGGGGGTTGTTAATTTTTTAACAGTCTTGTGTGGCTCTTTTCTCTTTCTTTTCCTATTACAACCCTTTATATGGGTCTTAAAGTGCTTTATCTGTGTGTTTGTTTTCTGCAATGCAGATGAGATGTGCAGCCTAGGTAACGGCACCACTTTTATGGGCAATGGTAAATTCGCTTTCTTAAAGAAGTCAAATTGATTTGTGGAATCACCAGATGATAAGCATTCACAGCATGTAGTAAGTTTTAAGTTGAGCTCGGAGTCTTACATTGAAAAAAATAACCTGTAACTTACAGTGAATTTTTCTTCTCCTTTGGCTTTATATTTCTCTTCAAAGGGTTGCTACAAATGATGAGTCTTACCAAAGCTATGTACAAAGGTATAGAATTTGATAACAATTTATACAGCCAGGGCTATCAACATTCTACCTGCCAAATACAAGTCATTTCACCTCCAAATAAGGGGAAAAATATATGAATATTATATAAAAATATATGAATATTATATTTGTATGATATACAGTATATGTATCAATTGAAGTCAGAAGTTTACATACACTTAGGTTAAATTCATTAAAACTCATTTTTTAACCACTCCACAGATTTAATATTAGCAAACGATAGTTTTGGCAAGTTGTTTAGGACACCTACTTTGTGCACGACACGTAATTTTTCCAACAATTGTTTACAGACCGATTGTTTCACTTTTAATTGACTATATTATAATTCCAGTGGATCAGAAATGTACATACATTAAGTTATCTGTGCCTTTATACAGCTTTGAAAATTCAACAAAAATTATGTCAAGCCATTAGACAATTAGCTTCTGATAGGAAGTGTACTGATTTGGAGGTGTACCTGTGGATGAATTTTAAGGCCTACCATCAAACTCAGGATGGTTTTCACTTGACATCATGGGAAAATCAAAAGAAATCAGCCAAGACCTCAGAAAAAAATTGTGGACCTCCACAAGTCTGGTTCATCCTTAAGAGCAATTTCTAAACTCCTGAAGTTACCACATTCATCTGTACACACAATAGTATGCAAGAATATACACCAAGGGACCACACACCCATCATAACACTTAGAAAGGAGACGCATTCTGTCTCCTAGATATGAATATAGTTTGGTGAAAAAAGTGCAAATCAATCCCAGAACAACAGCAAAGGACCTGGGTAGGGTTGCACCAGCTGTGCAGGAGGGAAGCTCACCTCCGGTCAACAAACTATATCCACAGTAAAACGAGTCCTATACCGACATAACCTGAAAGACTGCTCAGCAAGGAAGAAGCCACTGCTAGACAACAGTTTACAAGTACAAATGCGGACAAAGATTTTACTTTTAAGAGAAATGTTCTCTGGTCTAATGAAACAAAAATGTAACTGCTTGGCCATAATGACCATCATTGTGGCTTGCAAGCCGAAGAACACCATCCCAACCATGAAGTATGGGGGTGGGAACATTATGTGGATATAATGAAGCAACATCTCAAGACATCAGCCAGGAAGTTAAAGCTCGGTCGCAAATGGGTATTCCAAATGGACAATGACCCCAAACATACCTCCAAAATTGTGGCAATTGTCTCCAAGGACAACAAAGTAAAGATATTTGAGTGGCTATCACAAAGCCCTGACCTCAATCCGATAGGTAATTTGTGGGCAGAACTGAAAAATGTGTGCGAGCAAGGAGGCCAACAAACCTGACTCAGTTACACCAGTTCTGTCAGGAGGAATTGGACAAAATTCCAGCAACTTATTGTGAGAAACTTGTGGAAAGCTCTCCAAAATGTTTAAATAAAGTAGTGATCCTAACTGACCAAAGACAGGAAATGTTTTCTATGATTAAATTTCAAGAATTGTAAAAAAAACTAGGTTTAAATGTATTTGACTAAGGTGTGTGTAAACTTCTGGCTTCAACTGGACACTGTATATAGATATATAATTACTTGGTCATCTAGGGCCACTGTCTTAGTACATTATGCAAACCTGCCTTAGAACTAAAGCCTTGGGCTTTAACTAAAATCTTCCCAATAGCTCACACAGTAATGCTGGTTAGTGCTAATGTAATAAATGTAACTTCAATAATAGCAAATAAGAATAGATTGGACAAGTAAACATGGTCATTGCGATCAGGGCCAGATTTATGCAAAGACATTCTAGGCATGTTTTTATGCTTTTTTTATTGTTGCAAAACCTGTTAGTTCAGCAATGCCAGCCCAACCTAATGGTTTACTTCTCGTTGCCCTTTTGCAATCTTTTTCCCTGTCTAACGCTGTAGCGCTCACTGAGTGTGCCTTTAGGGAAAACAATCTGCATTGACCTCTGGCCAAGAAGCCATGTGATTACAACATTGGTGTGTAGCGGGCCCCCTCACTCTCTCTCTCACCATCAACAAGAAGAACAGTCTCACTTGCTTAACTTATTGCCCACAAAGTTGGAAAAATGATAAATTCAGGTAATCCCTCAGAATTAAGTAGATAAGGGTCTATGCCTGGAGCTTATTCTTTATTTTTTCAGATACTCTTGGAATCTAATGTAAAGAGCTGGATTAGGCTCCAAAGTAGTCCAATTAGATGGTCTATTTCGCCTCATCATACTTATAATTAAAATTGTTTGGCTGAGTGAGGTTTATGCAATATAGGTAATGGTGAGCGGGAAAATCTATCAGTATTCGCCAATTGAGAGCGTTTAATATTTATGACGAGTCGAGATGTTTTTTCCAGCTGAATACAAATGCTTTTCAGGGTGTGCAAATCAGCCAAAATTGATAAATGTCTGCCTTAAAGTGATTATATCATTCATGTCTTCTGATTTAAAAAAAAAAAAATGTTTTATGTTTGGTCATTTACAAATGAAATCTGGCCTTGCAAAAATCAGAGTGTGCTTATATGCCTGCCTATCTGTCCTTCTGTTGGTCTCTGCTCAGGCTTGAAAAGCAAAGATAGCTTAACTTGGAAAGTGATTTGATTGCCTGGCTCTTTGAAATCAAAATATGCATTGAGAAACATGGAGCCATGCTCCAGATGCATGGATCATGGAGCATGCATGGAGCCAGAGTCAGATGGCTGTGAATTCTCCCTGAGATCAGAAAGAAATAGGATCATGCACCGTGTCGACAATTCCCCCAGACAACTAACCCAAGCTATAATGCATCATATAAATAAATGCAACAAATAGAAATAAAAATAGCAATAATGATAATAAATATAGTTGCAAGCAGCAATATGACCTCAATGCCCAATATTTGCAGAAAAGAATATAGTTTTAGGTTGCATTTTATTATACATACTTGTACTTTCAGTGTACTTAAAGTGTACCTATCCAAGAAAGTAGCAATTAATATTAGATAACTACATGTACTTCAAATGGGTTAAAGTTAGGTTAGGTTCAGGGTTAGTACCTAGTAATTACTGTAGTTGTTGTAATTATATAGTATGCAAATGTAAAACAGTACTGTAAATAAAATGCTACCCTGTTTTCTATAGTGAATTTCATCATTCCAATCAAGTGGTTGCACTGTTATAGCAACACATATTGACAGAAATTTACGACATTTGGTGCATGTCCCCAAGATGTCAATTTGTCAATTCATACCAAGTTTCATTAAGTTTGTACTTTGTGTTTAGATGACAGAGCCAATTATTTGTTATGGGTCACACCTGAAATATTCACTGGCTTGTGTGCAAAATGATTTTACGAATTTGAACTCTCTGTCATGAGGGACTTTAGATAAGACAAGGCAAATTAAATACTAATTAGAACAAATGGCCTAGGATGAGCAATAAAAAAAGTAGATTTTATGGAAAATTCGACAGAAACAAAATATAGAAAATCAAAGTTAGGCAGAAATAGAAAACCATGTGACCATTAGATTCAGGAGAACACATGATCCATCCAACTAAATGATTTTGGATTCTAGCCCATACAGTTACTAGGGCAAAATGTTAGAATAGTGGAAGAGATTTAGGAACCTAAATTAACTCATTAAAAAAAATAAAAAAAAAATCCTGGAATGAGACACAAGGAGCGAGCTGGGAAGAAGGAACTTCTGAGTCTTTTTGTCAGAAGTTCAGAGAAAACCACACAGTGAAAGAGATTTATGCTTCACCTATTGTATTTAACTAATGACAGGAGCTTCTGTAACCTCATTCTCCCAGCTGTGAAATTAGAGCTCTGCTTTGCCAAAACCAAATAATGAATACAATATTAGTAAGGGAGGGACAAGGTGAGCTTGTAGAGAAATTAAAAGCAGACAGATGTAGACAGAGACAGCCACGCCTGTTGGCCCCGATTACGGGAAAAATATATCTGAATGATCGTGTGGGTTACTTTGGGTACAAACTCAATATGCAACTATTTATGCACCATTCTGTAGTTACGTGGTGCTTCTAAATACTTCAAAGAATACCACGTTACTGCCATAGTAATTTGATATATGATTACCATATTCATATTTACATGGTGCTTCAAGGTCATTAAAAAAAAAACATGGTACTTCACTATATTACCATATTCATCTACCATTGTATTAACATTGTGTTCCCAGGTAATGGTAAAAAAAAAAACAATAGACATGGTAATGTCATGGTACATTTTTATGTGTTTTTTTGTAGGCTAATAAGTGTTTTGATACTCTTTTGGTTGGAAAATTTCTATACCTGCAAAATTCGTTCACAAGCTGCACACGTACTGAACTTAATAAAGACTTTCTTCATCACTGGCAAATGACAGGATGTATTTACAGGTTTGGCTTCCATTGACTGATTGTGTATCCATTGAAACCAGCATTATCTTTATTTGCCATGTTATAAAATATTCCATGAGCTTGTTGACAAGTGAGAGCATGCCCCAGATGACTCAGCAGCATGAGCGCAAACTTTCTGAGTCATTCAGATTGAATCGCAAACCCACTCGGACTGCTTTCCTATTGCGTGTGTCCAATTCATCGTAAAGAACCGACTCAAATGAATGATTCATTTGTGATTGGACATCTTTAGTTTGCTACTTTAAAGCTACTGATCATCACTGGTTGTGATTGGCCCATCAAATGTGTGGCACATTATAAATAAGATGAGGTTGCTCTCAACGAGGAACATGTTGAAACATGCATCTAGATCCTTATTTAGGAACATGTCCTAGATATGCAGCTGAGAATCAAAATAATCAACACTCATATTGAGTGCTGCTTCTTGTAGTGGGATTCTGCAAGTGTTTAAGTGTCTTTAAAGAGAAGTCATACAGAACATACACTTCATGGATACAGATGGATTTATACATATATCGTTTATTTTAGAGTTGGTTCACAAGTAATTATTTAGAGGTTCTAGTTCAAATAAACAGTACATAACTAAGCTAAGGGGAACGCACACCTCAAAAATGAAACTTTTATTCATCCACATATTGTTTCAAGACTGTGATCTAGTTCATACTGTACCAATAAATGCCATCAGACACCAACTTCCAACTTTTTGTTGAATCTGTGTTTTATCCCTTGGCACTTGTTTTCACTGACTGTACATGTTCATTTGGTGTATGTCAAGTCACGGAATGTTTGAGCAGTCCGGTGGGATTTTCCAACTCCAACAACAAACCCTGATGTAATCTAGCTTGATCATTAACTGTTGCCATGACGATGAGGATAGCATCTCTGCCAGCACCATACAAATTAAAGTGTGGGGGCGCACTGCTTTGGTAGAGAAAGAAAGATATTACAAAAATACCCCCCAAATATCTTAATTTGTCTTGTTTAACTGTTTACATTAAATAGACATATCAAAGGATATAAAAAACAAAGATTAGCTGCATTGCCTGGAAATATTCACCATGGGAAGTACAATCTCTAAACAACCAAGTGTCTACCAAGTGACAGCTGAATTTTTATTTATTTATTCAAAATACGATCTTGATGGGACGCAAGGCTTTTGAAGCCAAAAACAAGAAATATTGTTGATAAGCCTATTTATTTTGCTATCCAAAATACTGTGGCATCATGAGAGGGTGTGTCATAGAAGGGAGGTATGTGCCTGCTGGGTGGTGGCAGCATGGAGACTACAAACCAAGATGGCTGCCCGGACCTGAACTACAGTTCCCATGTTCCTCAGTGGGAGGGGAAACACAGCTGTTGTGAATGAAGAAGAGCTGTTGATGAGCTAGGAGACAAAAAGTGTCAGTTCTGTTAGAAAGACTAGAGAGAGAAGCTGAAAGTTTTCTGTTGGAAGTTTGAGTTGATGACTAAAAAGAAACCAGTTGCTTGAGCTCTGCCTGGACTCCATTTGTGAAGCAACCCACACTTTTGGTGATACCCTACCTCTCACAATGCCACAATAGTATTTTATGGTTTGTTACATTTTATTATATGAATTTAGCATTTATTTTTCTGTGCAGTCTCTGATTCTTTTAAAACAGACTAGAATTATCAGAACAGACCCAAGTGTTAACAACCATTGTGATTAGATCATCCATTGTTTTCCCAACTACTAGTCTGACTGAACAGAATGAGCAAAAATAAACACTGTCCCGCCCCAACCAACTCTTGCCACTGGTTAAGACAATGTTGCTGTGTCGGGCTGTATGGGACGCTCAAAACAGAGTCATTTCTATAGCGCCACAGATTCAGAGTTAACCGTTTTCAAGAAAATCAAACTAGACAAGGAGAAAGAATTTTAATACAGAAAAAAAATCCCACACGCTTGAAAAACAAAGTGAGTGGGTGTGTGTTGGGACAGCCTGACACTTAAAATTGTTCCCCAATAATACGTTTTTGCATATGTTTACTAAACTCATCCACATTGGAATGGCGTTTCCTGCACCAAAATTGGAAACTTTCGAAAACGCTTTCTAATACCATATTCTTTGAAAAATAAAAAATTATAATAATAATAATTATCCATCCATCCATCTTCAACTGCTTATCCGAAGTCGGATTGCAGGGGCAGCAGCTCCAGCAGGGGGCCCCAAACGTCCCTATCCCGAGCCACATTAACCAGCTCTGACTGGGGGACCCTGAGGCGTTCCCAGGCCAGTGTGGAGATGTCATCTCTCCACCTAATCCTGGGTCTTCCCCGAGGCCTCCTCCCAGCTGGACGTGCCTGCAACACTTCCCTAGGGAGTACGCATAATAATAATTAATTATATAAAAATACATGACATTAGCATACTGTGACTGGTTATCACTGATTACATAATACATCCTTGTTCCTAACCATCACTATAACAACGACACATCACAAGAACACAACAAAAACATACAAAATTCATCGGATTTTGCCTCTGCTGTCTGCTTTAAAGGAATATGCCAGGTTCAACACATGTAAAGACATTTTACACTGAAAGGGTGGCAAAGAAGCTGCATTTAAACTGGCATTTAGATGCATTCACACAATTCTGTTCAATGCTGCTCAGAAAAGGCATAAATGCAATTACACAGAAATTACAATTGCATACATAATATGAGATTAATGTTTTAAATATAAAATTTTTAATCTAGATATATGAAATTAATGAAAATATGAAATTATACCTTAAATATGAAACTAAATTATGAAATTAAATATAAGCTTTATCATGACAAAAACAAAGTTTAAAGCTGCTCTGTTGTGGGTTAGAGCAGGCTTAAAAAGACTGGGTTTTATTCTGGATTGTATCCTTCCACAGAATTTTGAGCAGTCTCAGAGCAGTCTTATCTCTGCTGTGTAAAGAAGCCTTAAAGCTCAGTCAACAGCATTTGTGGCATAATGTTGATTACCTAAAAATGTATTTCGAATCCCCTCCTTTTCTTTAAAAAAAGCAAAATTGGTGGTTACAGTGAGGCACTTACAATGGAAGTGATTGTGGCCAATTTTTGGAGGGTTTAAGACAGAATTGTGAAGCTTATAAATGCACTTACATTAATTCTTCTGTTAAAAGTCAAGTATTATTTGAGCAGTAAAGTTTTTTTTTTTATTGTAATTTTTACAGTCATTTTAGGGTTTATTGACATTACATCGCCATGGCAACAACATGTTAAAATTGGTTATAACATTACACAGATAAGCTTAGCAAGTGATTTTATCTCACTAAAATTATGTTTACACATATACTGTTTACGTCTTGTGGTTATCTTTCGAAAATGTTCGTATTTTAACATTCAAAAGTTGCCCAGCATTCACTTTCCTTGTAAGTGCTTCACTGTAACCCACATTTTTGCTTTTTTTAAAGAAAGGACAAGTCAACATATTTTTCTTAGTAATCAATATTATACCACAAATGCTATCAATTGAGCTCAACTTGTATTGAACCTTGAATATTACTTTAATAACTTTGCAACGTTTGCAGACTTTGTGTGATTTTGCTGCTGCATAAACAGATACAAGAAAAAACATAATTTGTTTGCTCCAGCTGTGCAACTCTCTGCAGTAAAGAAGGGTTTCCATGTCAGAAT
The DNA here is from genome assembly GCF_025860055.1 of Xyrauchen texanus. Classification (NCBI taxonomy): domain Eukaryota; kingdom Metazoa; phylum Chordata; class Actinopteri; order Cypriniformes; family Catostomidae; genus Xyrauchen; species Xyrauchen texanus. The sequence continues at coordinate 37,285,224 of NC_068304.1, read as the reverse complement.
TACCTGTTACTATGTCTTCTTAGAACTTGTAATTAGTTTAAGGTTAATTCTATGTAAGCTAAGACTTTACAGTCGTGATGTCATGTATGAAGAACTAATATGGCAGTGGCTTCAACAGTGAAATGTAGTTTACATAATACTTCTGTTTCATATGCCATTTTATTACAGCCAGTGTCACCACTTTGTTTATTACTTTTTTCTTTAACATTTTAAGAACACATAAAGTTGAATTAATAGTATGTTATCATCAACAACAACAACAAAGCCACTTATGAATTTGTTTTGGCATTAACAGCGTTTCCATAGAAACAAATAATTTCTCAATCCGAAGACATAAACAGCTCAGTGTTGAATCTCCAAATTGTCATCTTGTAATAACAGTAAGTCTGACAAGATGTATAAATGTGAACCAGTATAATAATTGCAAATTTGTGTATGGATAAAAAATATTTTTTAAAAACTGTGTGTGTGTGTGTGTGTGTGTGTGTGTGTGTGTGTGTGTGTGTCAATGCTGAAAGTTTCAAACTATTGTGTTTTCAACATTTTCATATGGAAACAAATTAGTGTGAACATGTCCTAAATCTAACAAAAATTATTATTTTATTTTTTCAATAAATGTAAAAATGTTGGGTCTTTTTTGGAGCAGCATGAACTAACCATTACAATACACACAATAGCCATCCAACAACACTATTAATGTATGTAACTGCAAAATGGTAATGGTACATGAATCAACCCTTATTGGTTTGAAAGAACCTGTTGGTTATCTGCCTAAATCTTTAATCATTTCAAAACAACTATACAAGTTTGTTACTCTAAGTACAGCCAGTGAAAATATCTGTTTGGTTGTGAGCAGGGCTGGATTGGTAATCTGGCAAACCGGGTCAGCGGACCAATCAGAGGCGGACTGGCCATCGGGAGAGCCGGGACTAAGCTGAAATGAGCCAACGCATTATGCAAAACAGGCCACAAAATGGCACCGCAATATGCCGAAGGGGGCAGCAACTTTTGGGCCAGTTTCTATGTAAAATCCCAGGCCAATTTCTCTTCCCAGTCCACCACTGGTTGTGACTGATGATCAAAGTGATGTACAGGGACAGAAGGTCATTCATTCCATAGGGAATGGAAGAAAATCCACCATCTGGGTGAAAGAATTAAGCTTCTAATGTCAGTTTTTATTACTTGTTGCTTATTTTTGAGTGACAGGAAGCCTTCCTGAAGTCTCCCTGAGGTCATGGGTAAACTAAAATAATAAAACTTCCTAAACAGTGTGTGTTTATTTGTATGGGGTGGTAGTTGAGAGGTTAGACTTGTGTGATTGGCAGATACATATCAAAGTTAATGAAAAAAGTATACAACTGGTGAGCATCCTCTGCTTACCAATAGGCTGAATCTGGGACTGTTCGAATGCTGACACCCACAAGACATTATTGGTTTACGAGCATGAGCTGTCCATCAAGGCATTGGCGGATACAATGCTAAAGAAATGAAGGAAATAACGAGTTTGGCCATGCTTAATTTCACACTTTTTTGAGAGCCCTTGCTGGCCTGAAGCTCAAAACCTGCTTGCATACAATACAAAGCCACTGCCTGATATCAAATGCAATAAACTGGAAGAAGAAATATTTTGAAGTCACATAAGTTAAAATGAGAAACAAGAAAGTTTTTAGCCAATGAGTTTTTCTCAATTCTGTATATACATACACACATACAGTATAAATAAATGAAAAAAATAAATATATATATATAAATCGAAATATACAGTATATTTGTAAATCCTGAATATATAGTAGTAAATCTGAATATTGAAATTTATATCTTAATTTATATTTATTTATGAATTTATTTATTTATAACTTTATGATCAGGCATGATCATAGACCAATGTTCTTGAATAAAATGTGTAATTAAAAGCAGATCCTATGTCTAAATAATTAAGGTTTGTACAATGATGATTCAAATCAGTAATCCAGGCCAATTGGAGCCTATTTATGCTTTACAAAACTGAAGGCTGGCCACAACATGAATACCAAAGGGTCCTTAGACTTTGGGGTCCTCACAAATCAGCGATCACAAATTGCAAAACACACCATGGCTGAGAGAGCCAGGGAGAATCTTTTAACCACCTTATATATATATATATTATTTTATTCAGACATTAGCAGCAGCATGTGATACACGGGAGAAACGTGACCTACCGAGGTTCCCCAGCACATCCTGTATAATCTCTGTCATTTTAGCACTGAAAAGCGAAGGTAATTGTGTAATCCTACAAAATAAGTCTGCAATTTTTAACTGCCGGTGATAAAGGACCCCTTGGGCTTCCAAACCCTGGTGAGCAAGAAATTGATGAAGCATAATATAAAAAAATACATAAAATAAATATAACACTTGTTATATGTGGAAAGCTGGCTGATTATGACACAAATAATCATATTAAGCTGTTAACTGTTTTTATATTCAGATTTAAATGTATATATCAGACTCTTCCTGTTCCAATTGGAAATACATCAATATGGGAAAAAAAACTACTGGGATCTTTACTCCATTTAAAGCAAGTTGCATCATTTAATCTACTTGTCTACTAGCAGTAAATTAACTGTCTAAACTAGTGGTTAAAAATGCAATTAAAGAAATATTGTTGGCACTTTTTTGGAATAAAATGTGAGCGGTGTTTGCTGTGTCAAAACTCATAGCCACAATATTTCAAGGCCTCAGGCAACCCCAAAGTCAAAATAACCCACTCCCATGTCTCTACAATGTTCTGGTGCCAAGATATGGTATTCTCTGTAGGATTGCCAGGTGCTTTCTATGGTGTTGTGGGTGGTTGTTAGGGTGTTATTAAGTTTGCCATACTGCCTCAAGTGAAAAGAGGCCACCTCCATGTCCCTAAGATTTTTAGAAAGCAAGAACCAATTTATAATCTCAAAATCTGTAACATCATTAGCATCATTTGGTTTGATTAGTGGTGAGTCAAAGAGGCTAAATAAATGTATTGTTTCTTAAAAAATAAAGCTATGACTTCATGCTGACCATCCAACGGTGTCCACTAGTTCACATTATTGCAAATACTTCAAGACATGTTGCTACGTTAGCATGGGCTGGCTAATGAGTAGCAGATTTCATCACCTTTATGTGGAGAGTGACATGCTTCAAACACAACTCACACACATTCTAGATTAATAGCCACCACAGAGGCAGGTTAACGTGCTGTGATTTAAAGCCTTTTCAAATTGAAAGAGAACTTAAAAATTGGAGTGTTGAAATTCAAGAGCTAGAGGACATTTTGGCACAGCTTGACCTAGGTTAAATTTAATGATGACTTTGTTAAAGGAAAGTCAAAAAAGAACAATGAACCACCATTTACCAGATTACCAGACAAACACTTTGACCTCTCATGGTTTCAGACTGTTGGAGTTGTTTGATATCAGAGTTCGGCTTGCATGCTCACTGTAAATGCTGTTTTACAAATACAAGTGTGCAATAGCAAACCTCACCCAAATCTACATTAAATACTGGTCTGAGATACGGTATATACGGTATACGGTATCTTCTACAGTTGGCATCTGATGTGAAAGCAGACTGCAATGGTATTGTAAATTGTGCTTCTTTAGTTAAAATCACTAAAATAAATGATTGTTTTGGGCTGGTCCAGCTAATATGCCAAACCTCTATGGACACATTGGAGACTTAATCGCATTAACTAGTAAATTTTTGTTTTTACTCGTCAAAATGTTGACAACATGTAAGTGTAATGAAAATGAAAACGAAAACTAAAAAAGATATTAAGAAAACCTACGGCACTCGGCCCCGAATCACAGCAGTGATGATGTAGGGCCATATAGCACCCTTGCTCGTGTTATATTGCCTTTGGAGACATTCCATGAGAAATTGGCAACATTGGTTGAAATGAGTGTAGCACAAATTAAAGAGAGAGAGACATTGCATGGTGGTTTTTCCCTCATCTGTGCAATATATGATTAGAAATAATGTTACATTTTATCTTTTTGATCACCAACTGACTATAAACAGAAAGGATTTAAAAAGAGACATGCAATGAAAATGTGGTGCCTGGGTCTTGTCTTTGGATACAAAATACACGGAATGAATCAAAAGGAAAATTGTGCTTGTGTAGTGTGTATTGACTTGTCCAAATATCTATTGTACACGTTCTCAAATTCAAATCTACATGCTCTCCATATTTGCTAAACTTTTACCTTCTAACAATGTTGTGACAATAGTCTGGGGAAAAGTTTAATCAAAGTCAGAGTTGACGTCGTTAAATGCAATGTCAATGCCATTTCATGGCTAAACTAAAGCAATGTGACAGTGCGATCATGACAGATCTGCACACTCTGCAGCCAAATAAGGTCAATATCCTTCAGGGCACACGCTCGCGAGACACAACACGTTGTAAAAGATGGGGCTGAATCAAGCTTCTTAATCAATCTGAATCGCCATCGGCTAATAAAATGCATATTTTAGTCGCATGGCACAAAATTTGGTCACATATGTGAATTATTTATTTGCAATTAAGAGGGCTGTATGCAATAGCGGTTTTAACCACCACGCAAACCATGCAATTGCGTGGGACCCCGGATGTCGGGGGCAAAAAAAACGTTTCAGGGGTGACATGTTGTTCTGGGTACACATGCGAATACGCTGTTGTCTGCGGTCTCAGAGCAGTTCACGAAGCTGCCGGGTTTGGGTCAGTAGGACTTTGGCTTCGGGTTTGTAATTTATGAAAAAAATATATAGGCCTTCCGATCTTGTTTCGCCTACATGCGCTCACTCACACAGATGAGGGGCTGTTCACTCTGAATGTGTTGTTGAGTGCATCTACTCAGTTTTGCCATTGTTTTTCTATGTAAACACGCTCTGGATGGAAGTCCTTGACTGCTGTACTGCGTCTAGCTACATCTTAAGTGTCTCATGTAGGACCGACACATTTTTAGACACTGTGTCAAGTTAAAAAGAACATTGAGACACTTGCATTCTGTTTCAGTCCTTGCGCTGTGTCTAGACTGTTTTTAGCACATGTGTCACCAAGATTGAACATTCTGAACAAGTTCAGGCTGCAAAGAGGTGACAGTTACCATTTTTTTATATTATTCCAGATTATTCTGCACCAAGCAAAGTTTCAGCACTTCATAAACGGCAATGTTGTTTTTGTTTTGTTTTTCTTATGCTCTAGTGTGCTGAGGGGCCGCCGTGGCTTGTATGTTTCCTGTAACAATACTGTAACAAATGTTGCCTACGATGCTTAGCCTAGATAAAATACAACCGTTTGCAACATGATGAACAATACAATACACTGCTGTGTTAGAATGCCAAATGCAAATGCTTAAATGTAGAGTATAAGCTCAAGGTGACAGTAAATAAGACAGAACTATATTACTATTGTATACAACAAATCCTCAAAGTAATAATAATAACACTGTATCATGTTATAATGACAATCGGGACAACAATAAATAATTGTTGGGTTATAATATTAATATACACTGTAACAATTGAATTTCAAAATGTTACTGGGTGAAGTAGTAGGTTTTGCACACCCTGTTCTCTTTCTCTCTCTAACCTCTCTCTCTCTCTCACACACACACACACACACACACACACACACACACACACATAAATATTGCTTTTTTATGACTGTATTGTGGGAAAACTTGATAACATGCATTAATTATTTTGAACTACATTACATTTACATTTATGCATTTGGCAGACACTTTTTATCCCAAGCGACTTACAGTGCACTTATTACAGGGACAATCCCCCCGGAGCAACCTGGAATTAAGTGCCTTGCTCAAGGACACAATGGTGGTGGCTGTGGGGATCGAACCAGTGACCTTCTGATTACCAGTTATGTGCTTTAGCCCACTACGCCACCACTCGGTACTAGATTTGTATTTCATTAAACATTTTGAATGTACGTGGCAACAACGGCTGATAGGAAGAATTTAAAATTATAATTTAAAATAAATTGTCTTTTTTTTTTGCAAAATATTTCAGAAAGGGGCCCTGGATTGGTTGGTTGCTTGGGGCCTCAGAAATCGTAAACCCGCCCCTGGCTGTATGCATACACATTCTCAATGAAACTGACAGGTGATGAAAATCAGGTGTCAGGTCAAAAACGGGACTGACTTTGTTAACTCCAAGGCAGGACTTCCCTTCCTAGAGCTGCCATATTTAATGTTACATACAGTATTCTCCCATTCATAAGTATACCAGTGACCCGTCTTATCCTATTCCATCTGTAAATCCAAATAATACAGTGTTAAAGGGACTTGTCGGGTAGGGGGAGGTGGATGGAATCAAACTTTGGTTCAAACCAAGCAACTGAAGCAATTTTTACTAATTTGTTGGACTCTTTTGCCATCTTAACTTCAATGGGGTTCTGAATTTAGACATTTTTGGAGAGTTTAAAGGTAAATGGTCTGCAATTATATATTGCTTTTTTAACCTTAGCGGTTAAATGAACTTGGAGTTCTTCACAGTTCCTATTCAATGAACTTGGAGTTCAGTGTCTTGCCCAAGGTCATTTCGGCATCCCCCATCATGTGGGACCAACCCTGCGATTAATGGACAACCCACTCTACCACCTGAGCCACAGCCGCCCCTACTTCAATGCAGTTCTATTGCTCTATTTGTATCTGAACTGCATTCAGACATGAGCTTTATGAACAAGGTCATTGTTTTATTGTGTTTGTACCTCTGACTTCTCTCTCACATTCAGCTTTCCTCTCTGAGAGTTTTCATGGAATATGGGACTTTTCAGCTCACTGTGTGGCCAGGGCAAAGGAGACACTTGAACAGAATGAGCCTGGCTGTGAATCCTTGGATCCACTGAGAGAAAGAAACAACTGGCACCAACTGCTGAGGAGATATGCCTCTGCTCTCCTAAAGCCGTTGAGCATGCCTGGTGGGAACTACCTTGTGTCCAACTCCACACACGCTTAGACCTTGTGAGTGCTAACTTGATGCCAGTGAGAAGTATTACCCATCACCAAACAGGTATAAATGTTGAGCACCATTGCCATGCAAATACCTGCCACATTAAATCACACCCCAGTGGAGATAAGAGTCTAATCAATCAACACACTTATTTAAATAAAAGATGTTCTGTTCTGAAGGTATCAGGACACATGCAGAGGCAAATATGACTGGGATATTTGTATTGGTAATGAGGTTGAGGGCATGCAAAAGCAATGCCCAAACATCTTTGTTGATGTTGGGCATAATACTGCATGCATTTGCAAATAGCCTGAGTTGTGTAAACTATGAAAATTAAAAGATACTTGAGGCCCCATTTGGGGTGAACCCTCAGTAGATATTTTAAGTTCTATGAGAAACTTAAAAACTCTTGAAAACTCACAGGACTATCAATGGTTCTTTCAGTAACCCCATCATGAGGGTAAAGGTTTCAGTGAACTTGAAATATACTATGTATTGATGTTCCTTAAGTACTTAAGAAAACGGAGCCATTTTCCTTTAAAGGGTGTCTGGAGGATCTCCAGATGGTTCCACTGGTGTGGAAGAGCCTCAAATGGTCCCTCAAGTCCTTTTCATTTTAATTTTTACAATTCTGGTTCCGATTCCACACAAGGATTTTGGATACTGAACGATCCATGAATGGAAGACAGATAGTCATACACACCTGGGATATCATGAGGGTGAGTAAATAATGACAGAATTTTCAGTTTTGGGTGAACTATCCCTTTAAGTATCTCAGTGTCTAAGCCAATCATTGGCTAGCATTGACATACAAAAATTAGGTCAGCCAATCAGAATGTGCCATTTGTAATTACTGTAGCTGCTCAGCCAGGTCATGAGCAGTAATAAGGTGGATTATTAATGAGAGGGCATTCCCTGTGAAAACTGCATTACTCAGTGTTAAGGATAGGGTTAGGTTGGGGTCAGGGTCTTTTAAAGCTCAGGAGACTATGATATTCTCAGTTGTTTCCTATGTATTACATAGCCTCAGGTGATTCTTCTAAAAATAGTTTGGAGTAATAAAAATAGCCATACATAATGCAATTTTTGGCAAACAAGAGCAAAGACTTTTACAATTATGGATAGAATAGCTCAGATAATTTGGTTTTTGAAGTATCTCATGACAAAATGTTCTTATTGAAATCTCTAATTTTGATGGCAGATTTTGGATTCTTGGTAAATCCCAGCACAGTCTGAGACATTGTTGAGATCTCTTCTGAAACTCTAGAGGCGACAGGTAGTTTCTCGGGAGAAAGTAGGAGGCAAAACTCTCAATTTGTTCTTCATTTTCTTTCTTATTGCTCTGCTGTCTAGGAGTTATATGATCACACAGGAAATCGACGTGTTGCTTTCAAAAGCTATCAACTATGGTCACCTATCCCTCTAGCGCTACTTGTAGTGCATTGCACAAACATCATCTGAGACCTGGGTTCTGGACGCATGGAAACCAGGAAGTAATTGCGCTCTCATAAATAATGGTGAGTGTGGTTCTGACCTTGCATTTTACTCTAAAATAAAATGTTTTACTCTACTGTTAGTTAGGACTTATGGTGCATTCACATACAACGCAAATAAATTTTTGCCTCACATTGCTCACACGAGTTTGACCGCTGGATTATAAATTTGTGTTTAAACTCCCACGAGTATTCCCCCTTCTCGTCCGGAAAAGGATGGGAAGCGGGGCTTATACTACTTGGTTCATAGTAAAGTACAACCAATAGCTGGAATCAAGTAGACACACATATTTTCAGAACTTACCAGGTAGTCCAACATCCTCGCTCACTTTCCTCCAAGCGATGTCTTTTTTCGTCCGGTCTGTGTACATGTATGACATTGTGTCATACAATTCCGGGTGACCACACACCACAACAACAACTTTTTAATCCATTTTTCCAGATTTCTTCTGCTACTACGTCAGTATGTCAGTGACATCCGGACAATTCTCGAATGAAGCGAATGAAACGATTTTGCCTGTTCGAGTCGCGTTTATTTAAATCTTTGCATTTACTTTTTATGTGATCACGCCAGTACGTCAGTGACATCCGGACAATCTCAATGCCGATAGGCTTTTGCGACAACGCGTCATGCGAATTTCTCGAATGAAGCAAATTAAACGATTTTGCATGTTCGCGTCTATTTAAATCTTTGCATTTACTTTTTATGTGATCGCGCCTCATGAAACGCTCGCTTCGCGTTGTATGTGAACCCACCATTGAATGCATAAAATATGCATTCTTGTTCATCATTTATAACTACAAATACAACTCGCTTTTGGTGCCACTCTGGAAAATTTCAACCACACTGAAAAACAAAAGATTTCTAGGGACGTTAATTACTATTCCTACACATTGGTTAAAATTTGACCAACGAAATAAGATCTTTAGTTTACCTAATGATTTTAGGTATATTTACTTAATATGTTTTTTTAATTAGAAGCAGTAAATTTGTTTGAGAAAATTACACAACATGTCCTCTAATAATTTAATTGAAACTACCACTTACAAAAGCCTCTTAAAATCTATTAAAAATGTTGATATTGATGAGAGACGCAGCCGGTGACAGAAATAATGGACATTTAGCTGGATCGACAGAAAAATGGAATTTGGACACATAATTTAAGGTAGACATATATATATATATATATATATATATATATATATATATATATATATATTTGTTTTTATATACTGTATATATATCACACTTGGCAAATTGAAAGAAAACGTACATTTCATGCAAGTTTATTTTGCGAGCTTATAGTGGCAAGGCTTTACAAGTTCATCCATCTGCCAGCTCAGGAATATTTTACAAAGGGCTAAATGAAATTCTTTATTGTGTGTTAAGATAATGTGATAACGTAACATTAAATTTGTTTTGTAATTAAAGTGTGAACAAGCTTTACTTTATCACACGGTGCACATTTTGAATCAGACTATGTCTGACGCTGCAGGTTTGGCCGCCTATTGGAGCCATGGAGACATGACTATTTTAATGCATGTTTATCATGTTATGGATTTCTGAATCTGAAAATATTTCAGATTTTCGATGCTTTCTACTCATGTTGGTCCTGCCAGGGGCGGACTGGGAAGAGAAATCGACCCTGCATACCGCGGCCCCCTTTGGCATATCGTGCCGCCATCAGGCTAATCAAGCCTCAGAGAGGGATAAAGGCCGACTGGAAGCTGGAGTGCGAGAGAGAGAGATTTACGGACAGCTGTCCGACACCTTTGTGTGTTTCCCTTTTTGTTTAGTTCTTCATTAAACTATTATTTATATGGTCAAGCCAGTTCTCACATCCTCCTTTCCATTAATCCCTTTACAATTATTAACAGTTATATTTGTGTTTCTTGTGAGTACCGTCATTGAAATAGTTTAGTGTAGTCTAAAAAATATCTGATGAGGGAAAAAAAATTGGGTATAAAAAAATACGTCAGGTTAATTTGACCTAATATTTAAAAGTAAAATTTGCCTGTTTCGCAAAGGTAAAATGCACTAACTATCCAAGTTATATTAGGTAGAATTGAAATTCTTAACATATATATTGCATGTTAAAATTGCGGAAAATTTACTCAATGAAAGTGGATGCAAATTGCAGCCTTATTTTTGGTGGGTAAAATCTCATTCTCTTTCTTTCTTTCTCTCTCTCTCTCTCTCTGACTTTTACATGTATGACGTTGCCCCTCTGGGGGCAGTGATTTGGATATTGGTAAGCACAGACCAATTTCAGCAACAGAACTTTCACCCTACTGATGCTGAATTCAAAGTCTGCTCAGTCTGCTTTATGATGTATCTTTCCTACAGTGTTTAATTGCATAAGATATTCTTGCCGGGCAGCCTCAGACACAAGAGGAGAATCTGGCCTAATTATATTTTACTGGGTTGCTAAGCAGACCAGCCCTAGTTAGCACTGCACCAGTGAAGACCACAGCCACATTAACAAGAGCTGCCCTGCCTGGGACAAGTGATAATTATCGTCACTAAGCCCTGAGAGAGAGACAAGGACTAGCTGCTCTCAGGGGCATGTCTCTAATGTAGTAGAGAGAAAGAACGAGCGCTAATTATCAGAGTGAGAAAGTGCCTACCAGCCCTGTTCCTGCAAAAAGAAACAGCCCCTGACACTGGTGTGCCTGCATTTTATCAGAGCACATATGATCCTCTTGAGTGCTACTTGCACACTTGTCGAACATGCTACAAAGCTCCACTTTTTGGACACTGTGGGCAGATTTTATTCGAGGCCATAAGAAGCTGAAATAATATCCAACAGCGCCTTCTAGCATACAAGCCAAAACAGGGTCATTCTTATGTAGTGCATTTTCATGTCCCCATCATATGTTTTAAAGGAATATCTCGCCAAAAAGTGAAAATGGTGTCATCACACATACACACACACACACACACACGCGCGCGCGCACGCACGCACAAACATATTTTTATGTTTTTGTAAAAACAAAAACACACCAACTGCATGTTTTAAAAGCCGGGCAGGTCCTAGAATTTGGATGCCAAAAAATGCTGAAAAATCCAAGTAAATAATTTGTATAATCTTTTAGCCAAATATTGTTTTATATAATATTACCCCATAACTGTCATTCATTTGTATTGTTTGATTTGTAAGTCTACATGTTGCTAATGTTTGATTAGTCTTTATTAACATATGCTTTCCTGAAGATTTGAATTTCTGTTATTGTGACAGAGTTTTATTCTAATAAAAAAATAACTATTTCCTTACTGACATTATCGTCAGGAAGTGACCATTTTTGGTGGGAGAAAAACAGCACAAAACATTACAAAACTAAGTATTAATGGATTTGATGAATTCTGGGATGTTTCCTAGTATTATACAATATTTCACTCTGAAATATGCCTAGGTATATACAATTACATAAGTCAGATTGAAAATAACGTCAAAACATACAAAAAATCTATATGAATTTGACACCCACATGTAAGATTACTCCCACGTCCTAAAGAGTTCTTCATTTCCATCATGTTAGCCATTGAGTTTTTTTTTTTTTTTGCAATAACATTTTAATAAAATATTGATCAGAGTGTATTCTGAAAGTATGGTATACCCTTTTACAATAGAGTGAACATGACAGGATTATCCCTATACAGCTCATTATGGTCTTGGTCTAAGTGTTTCTAATTTTCTTCTACACTTGATGTATAATCTCTCCTTGCTTCACAGTATCTTTTTCTTCCCCATTACACTTCCATCAACCATCACCAGCTCTTAACTTACCCCATCAGGGGGGAAGATGTGAGGTAATTATGGTAACCTATTGCAGCAATAAGCTGAAAGAGCAGAGCAGATGGAGGACAGGAGAGAAGGATAAGAATTTAAGACTCTCTAAGTGTCTAATGATAAGACAAATATAGTTCAGAAGGGAATGGTTTGTGTATCATTACCAGAACCTAGACACATTTCCCAGCACACAGAATGCCTTCCTGGAAAAATAAATAAATACATAATAATACATTTCTGCAGATGAATGATAGTAATACATGTTTATTGCAGGATGCATCCATGGAACAACAGCTCTGACTACAGGTATAAGATGAAATGCAAGTCTGATATATTTATTTTTCATCCTATAGTACCTTAAAGGAATAGTTCACCCAAAATTAAAAGTTTTGTCATAATGGTTTTGGTCAAACCTTTATGACCTTGTTATGGCTGTGCTTTTTGTGCATAATCTGAAATATTATCACAAGTTCAAGGTAATAACATACATTCATGAGCTGATTTTGTGTTACTTGGACAACTCTGGGAAAAAAACCCCACTACTGTGAATAATTGGTTAAGACGTCAATTTTTATCTAATTATTGAATTAAAAAAAATATATATTTATATGCTTCAAAAAGTATCTGGCATGTATTGATGTGGTGTAAACCCACAATAACTTGTGTATGACATCATGATGAATCAACAACAATGGCTCACAGATGTGATCTGAATCTGTTACTGTAATTTTAGGCAACGATAGAGAATATGAGTAGACCACGCATATTGCAAGCCTCTGAAATGGTTAAAAGAATCAATCAAATTAGAGACGCTAAAAGGCACACTAAGTGACTTGACTCTACTCACAGATACAGCATGTGCAATAACAACTGAATAACTTTTTTTTGTAGAATAACATCCATTTTCAAAGTATGTAACTGATGATGAAAGATATCACACAGCCAAACAAGAGAATTTTAAACAACATAGTTTTCCATCTCAAAATCAAATAAATAAATAAAAGATCACCATGAGGAAAGACACTCAGACTCTCTTTTGTATTCCTCTGAGCTGTGGCGTAAAGCAAGCAATCTAAAAATGCATTTTAGGGTGAATCTCACAAAACTTGTAAAGTACATATCTGGATTATTACTTTCGTCCAAAAATAAAAAGAAATATGTTTTTAAAATAAGTTGATTAGTTTGTTAGTTTGTTTTTTTGTGACATTATTGTCATTACAATAAAAGTTAATTTAATCTCAATTTTCATTACTGTAATGCAAATAAATGTCACTTTTATAACAGGACAAGAGTACAATACAGGTTTACTAAAAACGCTGATCTTTTTATTATTTTTTACATTTCCCTTGTGATGAGCACTATTTACTGCCAAAACAACATTGTAATCCAAGGAGAACCAAACTTTTTTCACGTTAAGCATATTTTGCTCCCATTAAAGCCCATTGCATGGCAGGTTTGCTTAGACAATGGTCCTGGAAGACCAAATTATATTTTTAGTACTGTTTTAATTTTGTTTTAGCACATTAATCATATACTGTCTATAGACAAACTCATGAGCCCAATTTTGAACAGAAACTGCATTTGCTTTAAAAAAACGAAAAAGAAAATGGAAATGGATTGCGGCTTTGCTCTTATGGGAAAAGATGTTGTTTATTAAAAGTCAAGGCTGAGAAATATTTGGTTCTCCCTAGTCACTGTTTTAAAGTCGTGTTGCTCTGTTAATCAATTTAGTATAGCGCAAAATAAAATTTATAAACATATAAATATATAACAAATACCTGTATATAAACTGTATATATATATATATATATATATATATATATATATATATATATATATATATATATATATATATATTAGGGCTGTCAATCGATTACATTTTTTTTATCAAATTAATTACATGGTGTCCTGATTAATTAATCACGATTAATCGCATATGCAAATATTTGCTGAGAAAGCCCCTCATATAACAATAACTCAATATAAAATGATTATACATAATATATCAATATATAATTATACATAACATATCGCTATTAATATATAAGTATCTTTAAATATAAAAAAATATATATATATATAAATAAAAAATATTCAGATAATTAAAATGCACTTTACAAATGCATTACACAAGTGAATTTGTCAATCAGTTGGAGATTTATTATGAGGGCTTGTTTAAGCCCGTCAATTTACACCTATTTACACTGCATTGTGTCATAAACATAAAATGTTTAGGTCACTGTGTCAAGTTATAAATAGTTTAATACTCAATCTTTAAACACATCTTGAGATCCCTTAGATCGCATTTGCGTTACTTCGAGTGTTTTGGAAGCAAGAACGTAACGCATGTTTGTTGTTCTGCCTACTGGAGTGTTTTCTTCACTGTATAAACTGCGCGTTGCTCATACAGCTGAAATTTCACTTACTGCCCTCTGGAGTAAACAGGTGGTACTAGAAGCTTGCATTTCTCAGGAATCTTCCTTATTATGGTGCGATTAATTGTGTAAATTTTTTTTACGTGTTATTTTTTGTAAAATTAATCAATCTGAATTAACACGTTAAATCAACAGCCCTAATATATATATATATATATGCATGCGTGTGTGTTTGTATATGGCAGTAGGGGGGAGCCAAGTCTCAGGCTATACATGCAACACGCCTCGTCAAACCAGCGAGAGCAACAGGCAGAGTGCTTATGACTAGAGACACTGAAAACAAATGAAACTCGACACAACCAAAGTGAAACACTACAAAAGTGTCCTTCTCACACTTTTTAAACTAACCCAAAACTTTTAAATAGCACAGAGGGATTTAGGTCAATATTAGGGTTATATTCAATACAACTGAAATAAAACATTTTGACATTTAAATAACTTTTTTGTATTGCAAAAAATGCTTACATTTTATATGTGATTATACTGTATTTCACAACAGATATATACTGTACGATTTATTTGCATTATCTGAATTATAATCATATATTTATAATTATTTTAAATATTATAAATTAAATTACCTTTATTTGGGGGCCTTTCTCAATAAATATTGACACATGTGATTAATTGTTTTTAATTAATAAGCACATTATGTAATTCATTTGATTACAAATTTTAAAACAATTGACAGCCCTAACATGTGTATGTTTTTTTATTTATTTTTTAGGCTCTGCTTGGATATGTCCCTGTATTCATGACTGTGTGTGTGTGTGTTAAGAAAATGAAGGTAGGCAGTTGCTAAACTTCGAGTGACAGCCTGTTTGTTATCTGTGATTCTCAGTGTGTGACTGTGATTTTTTTCTGGGTGGCTGGTCAGCACCGATGAGATTCCAATATTAATGTCTGGATAGCCTTTTGGGTCTGGGTAAAGTGTGTGTGATCCAAAACAGAAACACAAACTGAGAGAGGCTCCTGTCACAACAAAGAGTTCACCGTTCCACATAAAAAGAGGCATCTGTTTACTGCATGACAACATAAGTGAGAATGTATGCGCATAAACAAGTATATATTCTTAGCACAGATACAATATGCATGGACAAGGATTTGTGTTTCAGGCTAGAAGGTAGATTCCCTCCACTGGCATGGATAAAGGGTGTGTGTGAGAGAAAATAGAGAGCAGAATAAGTGCAAAATTTGTCACACATAATAAAACATAGATCTGAAAAGTAGGAGAAAAATAAATAGATTATATGAAATGTATCAACAAATTAGATCTGCCATGTTGCAGTGTTATCAAAATCTCCTCAAAAGATAAATCTCATGAAGGCTATCAAGAATATGTCCAGCTCATATCCAGGCCCGACAGATGGACTGGATTTAAGCATACAGTAGAAAAATGTATTCAATTTAGCTGAGAGTACTAGACTCTTATTGGTAGCTTATGTAATTAGCCAAACTATTTAAGAAACAAACATGCTATGGGTGGGGGATTTGTAGAACTAATTTCTGAATAGTTCTGCATGTGCTGATTACGTTTGGGCCTGCTCTGCACACTGCATCAAATTATCAACCCATTCTCACTCTCCAAGGCATCAAATACTGATGCTTTTTCAAGAGCAGTCTGCATCACTATATTTCTATCGGGAAGACAAGCAGGCTTGAGTGAAGTTTAAGATGCCATTTATTTGATAAATGTAAAACAGAAAGTAATGTCTCTCTCTTTGGCGTAGGCCCTGTCCGGCGGTCAAAGGGAGTTGTACCCGGAACCATCATGTCCTGCCAGAGATAGGAGGCAGGGGCGAGGAGCCTACCCCCGTGCGGGACAGGGCTCAACTGGTGGTGGTGGGGTGGTGGAGGTTGCCGTGTTAGCACACTGAAACAGCAATGTGATAGATTGTGAGCAGACTTATAAAGCAATGGCCTACATGCGATTGGCTAGGAGTTACCCAGCTAATGATGTGATGATGTACAGCTGCTAGTCTTCCCGCTAGAACTACGCTGCGCTTCCATAGACTCCAAAAGCGTCTATTTACTGACGTGGCTGGAAAGCTCAGCGCAAACTCATGAGGGAGGCGTCACTGTCAGTCTTTGGATATTATGTATTTAACATGTGGATGAACTGCTGCCAACTCCAACCATGCAGCAAGGGATAATTCACTGGCCACTGCCTGCATCTCCGATTTAGGATAGACTTCACCAAAATGAACTACCACAAGATTCCATTCAGATCCACTGACCTCTGCCTGCATCTTCTTGGTCACAGGATGGACTACACTCTCTTAAAACAGAATACATAGACAATATATCAATGCCAACTAAATAACCTAAAGCTTATACAAGCCAAAAAGAAAGGGCAATGCATCTACGTTCACATGTTTTATTCTTTTTTTTTAAGGCATGATTTTCAATGACATTATTCATTTAAACTGCACAATGAGGACTTTAAGACAATACAAACATGACAGCATCTATTACAGCATAATTTTATAAAGGTAAAATGTTATGCCTCTACTGTGTCTATTTGAAATTATTTTTGTTTATTGGTTGGTCTCTGTGTGAATATAAGTTCAACCTTTTCATACGGGCCAAGATGTACAATATCTTCAATTTTGCCATCTCGTATGAATCGTTAAAGGTTGTCTATGAAGTAAGACTATGTTGGTATGTTGGCAGTGGACATGGGGTAGAATTTCAGGGAGATGGTGAAAGTATGGGAAGAGAGCATCTGAAATCTGCAAGACAAAGGAATCAGTGATATCTGGGACACTAGAAAACCCTTGAGAACATCATTTGGGAGCGAACATCTACTGTAGATGTACACACCAGGACTGACCTGAACTAGACAGAGAACACAGCTGGACAAAAAAAAAATGCCAGATCAGGTTGTACTTTCCACACAGACTCTGTTCGTTCAATATGTATAGCTGGCCACTAGAGCAAGCAAAAGTGCTTTTTGTACTTTTTTGTGCTGAGAGCGTAGAAGCAGCTCAAGCGATTCAAAAAGCTTGAGCAAAGCAATCAAGTAGGCCAACTTGGTTATCAGACTCAAACTGGCCTCACTGGAGGCACCGCCAGAGGATGTTTGGCATAATTGGACTCCACTGGGAAAAGTTCTGCAGGCTCTCTCCACCACATCCTGTCAGTAGTCACTGGTGCTGGTTGTTTGGCTTATCAACATGTAAATTTCACTCTGGATGGACACAGGATGACTTTACGGAAGCAATAATTCTGTTTAACCCTGGATCACAAACTCACAGATCTCCATTATGACAATCTATTACACACATGGGGGCGATGGGTGAAATTCAGCAAAGGTCAAGAAATGGCTGGACTCAAATTTTACTGCCAGAAATACCATCATGATCACACGGGAAATTTATCTTGTTGGACCAGAATGTTCCGGCATCCTAAAATTGAACTAATTCTGCCAAATTACTAACAAGCGCCATCCTCCATCAAAATTATTTTGCATCAATTCAAATGTGTTTACCTTTTCCTTTGGCACTACTGATAGCATGTTGCATGAGCAGCATCAGAGGCATGGGTCCTGGTTCTATGGGAATCATGACGTAGTCATGTTCATATAATAATAATATAATTTAAAATAATAATGAAGAGCATGATTCAGAGACTGCATTTTCACTCTTAGACAAACATTTTTTCTCCACTGACGGTTAGGATTAGGGTTGGGTTTAGGAGGTAGAGTTACTAAAATTGCATCTCTCTTTTCGCACCACTCTATGTACATTTACCTGTAAAATGGAGCTCACATGTGCCCATTTGTTCAACAACACTTCCAGTTTTGGCCACTGGGGGCAGTGATTAGAATTTCAGGAAGCACAGAGCGATTTCAGCTGAAGAATTTTAAACTTGTTTTTTTCCATAAGAAAACCACGGCTCAATATGTCCAGTGGTTGAAAGAGTACTGGAAGTACTGGAGTAGAAGTACTGAGAAATATTATGACTCAAGTAAGAGTAAATAAGTACTCATGTAGTTACATTACAAGTTATTTTATGAAAATTGTATTGTATCAAAATCATTGATTGTTAATTATTATTACTTCTAAATGCCAAAGATCAGCAATGCTGAAAGATGATCCTTGGACAAACCGAAAATTAAGAATACAACATTTATTTAAATAGAAATAGCCATTTGTAACATTTTTAATGTCTCTAAACATCTCTAAATTACATGATGTGCATTGTGACTGAAAAACATTTCTATTTCATATTTATTCTCATTCACATATGCCCAAGTACTTTGGCTATTAAGTTAACATACTGTATAAAACTAATATAATGAAATATCATAGAGGTGGATATTTATCCTCTATGATATTGCAGCAATCATCTAGATATGGAATAAGATTATTAAGCAAACTGTTATCAACTCCTACATGCTAACTGAATAAAATAAGGCAAAACAAACATTTGACATAGTGTTTAATGAGGGATATGATTGATTAAAATGCTAAAAGTGGTTGTTCTGAATATGTATTATTGTATTACAGTTGTAATAATAAAGTCTTAATTAACAATATGGTTATTTAACATATTGAGATATTGTCATTAAGTAAATAGTAGCATTATGTTTTGTGATTTCTCATACCTTCTTTGTAAAACATCCCTTGCACACTTTTGGCCTCTAGTGGGTGAGGATTAAGTTAAAACATTGCCTACCTTAAAAACAAGTGAAGTTTGATCAGTGGTTTAATGTATTCTGACGGTTCCCTCATGCATGAATGAACAGCTGCTTTGCAGAAATAAATGAAATATGCAGAAAATAACAGTATTACAGTTCTTGTATAGTGACAGGGCAGAAAATCTTGGAGAAGCTAGAGAAGGAGGACACCGGCGGCAGTGTATGCAAGCTGCTGTGCACATGATGCTGTGCCCTGTGGGCTTACATTGTGCTGTGCACAATGCATTTAGTTTATAAACAGATTTAGCGCTTATAACTTTATTCTTCCCAAAAAACTTTTACAAATTCTGAAATATTATGTGTTTTTTGTACTTTGTAATTGTGGTGAAAAAAAAAACTGAAGCTAAGTTAAATACTTAGTTTTTAATCAACTCAAGTAAAAGTACAATTATTTATTTATACTTAAAAAAGTAGAATAATTAGAAAAATGTTCTCAAGTACTCAGGAGGGCCTCAGCACGCCCTGTATTCGAACTTGCGACTCCAGGTGTGGTAATCAGTATCTTTACTGGCTGAGCTACTCAGGCCCTCCTGAGTACTTGAGAACATTTTTCTAATTATTCTACTTTTTTAAGTATAAATAAATAATTGTACTTTTACTTGAGTTGATTAAAAACTAAGTATTTAACTTAGCTTCAGTTTTTTTTTTCACCACAATTACAAAGTACAAAAAACACATAATATTTCAGAATTTGTAAAAGTTTTTTGGGAAGAATAAAGTTATAAGCGCTAAATCTGTTTATAAACTAAATGCATTGTGCACAGCACAATGTAAGCCCACAGGGCACAGCATCATGTGCACAGCAGCTTGCATACACTGCCGCCGGTGTCCTCCTTCTCTAGCTTCTCCAAGATTTTCTGCCCTGTCACTATACAAGAACTGTAATACTGTTATTTTCTGCATATTTCATTTATTTCTGCAAAGGAGCTGTTCATTCATGCATGAGGGAACCGTCAGAAAGTACTCAGGAGGGCCTGAGTAGCTCAGCCAGTAAAGATACTGATTACCACACCTGGAGTCGCAAGTTCGAATACAGGGCGTGCTGAGTGACTCCAGTCAGGCTTCCTAAACCACCAATTGTCCTGGTTGCTAGGGTGGGTAGAGTCAAGTTGGGTTAACCTCCTCGTGGTCGCTATAAAGTGGTTCTCGCTCTCAGTGGGGCTCA
Organism: Xyrauchen texanus; assembly: GCF_025860055.1. Taxonomy (NCBI): domain Eukaryota; kingdom Metazoa; phylum Chordata; class Actinopteri; order Cypriniformes; family Catostomidae; genus Xyrauchen; species Xyrauchen texanus. Next base: position 37,264,678 of record NC_068304.1, on the reverse strand, counting down.
TGATGAGTTGTGCGTGGTCAGCGTCAACGTCACAGGACGTGAAATTCAATTGAATTTCAGCACCTCTATGTCACGGGTGTTCACGAGTTCGTGTGGATGCCGCGAATAATAGCGTGAGCCTCCACATGCACTAGGTCTCCGCGGTAACGTGCTCAACAAGCTACGTGATAAGATGCGTGGATTGACTGTCTCAGATGCGTAGACACCTGAGATTCATCCTCCGCCACCCGAATCACTACAAGTCACTACGCCACCATGAGGACTTAGAGCGCATTGGGAATTGGGCATACCAAATTGGGGAGAAAAGGGGAGAAAATCCCCCAAAAATAGAAAAGAAAAATGTTCTCAAGTACTATAAAAAGAGTATTTGTAATTTGTTACTTTCCACCTCCACCACTCTGGCTATTAGGACAATTGTTGATTATTCTTCCTGAAAATGGAAATTCAGGGCAACATATTGGACATAGCAATTCAGTTACACATATGGCTACTTCTTAAAGGGTCATGAAACGCTACAACATATTTTTAGAGATGTTAAAAGGTATACATGTCTTGCACACAAAGTAAGAGAATGTCATCATTCATTATTTTTAATTTCAAGAGGAACATTTTTTATTTAGGGATTTTTCAAGCTATTTTCATCTTCTGAGTTTGAAATGAACATCGAATCAACATCACAGGACGTGACAGACAGATTTTAGCTTTCAATTGAATTTCAGCACCTTTATGTCACGGGTGTTCATGATATTATTAATGAGAAGGTGTGGCCTTTACCCTTTGACAAGCCAGTGCCGCAGGATTGTCAGTGTGTCATTGCCATGTACATGATCAACGCTTCAAACTCTCAAGTGCCTCAGTTAAAAGAGTTGACAGTACCATTGATAGAAATGTTTTGCACTGTGTAATGCAGAAACAAGCAAATGTAGTGCAACAATGAAGCGACTCTGATGAAACAGCATGCAGGAACAGATGTATTGAAACAGGTATAAATTAACAGCAGCTAGCGTTATACAGGGCCACACCACACATGTATTATGAATACACTTAAAAACATCAAATTGGAACCTTATAATCCACCACATTGAAGCCCAAATAAATGACTTTCCTTCAGTGAGAAGAGAGGTTTTATACACTAAGCTCACCACATCAACTCACTTCAACCTAAAAATATATACAGATTAATATTGGTACTGTTGGGTACAGGCACATGAATAAAAAGCAAACATGCAACTCACCGGGTGAGAGAGAACAAAGCTTCAGAGTTGATCCTGCTGCTTCCCTTGCAAATGAAATGCAAGAGAAGCACTAAATAGTTTACCGGGTAGATAACAAACACAATGTCCTCTTTATGAACACCATTTATCAATCAAATATTTATCGCACAGTGCACCAATCACAAGGGAGAGGCACACATGTGCTCAATAATGGAGAATTGAGCTTAATATTTACAACTGCATTCTCTAATATGAGGCGCACGCCAAGTGGGCTCAATAATGTAGGCGCATAAACACTGACAGACATAATGATAAAAAAAACACACACATTAAAGCCATCATATTGGTCACTTATAATTACAATGCTTGCAACTTTTTTAAACTTTAAACTTAAATAGTAATTGAGATAGATATATGCATTTAAAAATTCACTTGTTACACTGGACCATTTAAAATGAACTAATTAATAAAACAAATATGCTTAAAAATTCTTAAAAGGAAATGATGAACATTTACAAGATCTGTACATGCTGACTATAGACTACTGATTCAATTCTAACCTAAAATCTTAATGTAGCCCATCACTCATTTTACCCAAGAATTGTACTGCATTATTCATTCTAAAGAATGGGCAACATGGCTTAAGTGTGTGGAAAAAACAGAATATTAGGATACGTCTGCATTAATCCGGATAAATTTGAAAACGGCGTTGTCGTTTCAAAACGCTCTCCGTCCACACTAACGTTTTCAAGCGTTTTCCAAAAGTTGGTCGTCCACACTGAAACGTATGACAATGCGTAAATCGTGTCACTGTGCATGCAGAAAATCCCCGCTGCTTGTACAATCTGAAACGCAATTGTCCTCGTGTTCCATCGCCGGACACCAATTCCGAGTAAACTTCCCTTCGCCTTTGAAGGAATGCAATGTGAAGGTTGTACAAGGTGACATTTCTTTTTTAACAACGCTATCAGGCACAACAGTTCAGTTATAACACAGGCCGCCATCTTGATCGTTTTATTTGGATAGATCACATGACTAAAAATGCATCAACGTTTTCCAAAGCATCCGTTTGCACAGTCCACACTACAACGCGAAAACGCCGTTTTCAAAGTTACCCACGTTGGAGTGCGTTTTCAAAAAGCTCAGTTTTCGCGGATAAAAATGCCATCTCGGTGTGGACGGAAGGCCAAAACGGTGAGAAAAAGATGCGTTTTCAAACGATAACGTATTAGTGTGGACTGGGTCTTAAGGTGTATTGAATAATTGAAACATTTGTTATGAGCCTGTTTGTTTATATATTTTAAAATAAAAAAAATATACTCAGATTTGATTGTCCTCAGAAAATTGCATGTGCACAAATATTAAACAGCAAATTATGTTTTATTTGTGTTCAGGGGACATTTAAGGTATAATACAAATGCCCCCCTACAAGCACACATGGCCCGACCATGGTTCCCCCAGTCAAAATTGTCTAGAACCACTCCTGCTTGCATATGCCAGATCAGTGATGGCTTTTCCAAAATATGCACTACTAGCTGTCCACATCCCAACACTCATCTGTAGGAGGCCTGTGCATGCCCCATCGCAGGAGTAAACACACCCGGGAAATGCGGGAACAGCGGCGAGTGGAAATCATTAAGGAAAGCAATGTGCCTGTGAAAGCACATCAACATCCTTGCATGATGAATGTGTTATATTTGTTTCCTATGAAGATAAATTAAATAATCTTTTCATGGCAGAGAAGGAGACGAAGTGTCTAGAATGTGCACAAGCAGTGTTTGTCATTTGTTATGTCTTTCTGAAGGCGATGTTTTTTGGAGAAAAGTAGAGAAATTGACAAAGAAACATTTTCAGACAAGTTTAAAAGGATTAGTGACTTTGTGCCTTGATACAGAATCATTTCCAAATTGAAACCTCTATAATTGCAGTATGAGTGAGCAGTCAAATACTTAAGACCTTTCATAATACATTTGAAAAAGTGTCAGGCTTTTAGGTACTAACCAGGGAATCTCTCTCTTCCTATAGATGAATATTTAATTGTACAGAGGTACCTCAAGGGATTTTATGGAAATATTAATTTAATTTAATTTAATTAAGTGACGTACTATAGACACAGCATTTTTGAACATGGAGGCGAATGTGATCTAGATGCAAGCTTTGACGGAGGGAAAGATTAACAGTAAATAACGATTTACATTTTGGTCTGTTCCTCACAGAAAAACATATGCCTTCAAAAGACTTGGAATGCAGGGCACACATAAGTCATATGGACTACTTTTATGTTACGTTTACGAGTTTGACAGACTGGAAATATGAACTGTTATTGTATGGAAAGAGCTGCTAAAGACTCTTCAAAATTGTCTACTTTTGTTAACCTCAGAAACAAAAATAACATCACATGGGTTAGGGTTAGGAACAATATGAGGGTAAGTAAATAATGACAGAATTTTCATTTTTGGGTCAACTGCTCTTTAAAACAATTTTGAATACAAATTAAGCTCAATCGATGACCTGTGTGGCATATTATAAATTAATACAAATAATAATTTTGACTTAACTCATTCATTTAAAAAAACAAAACAAAAAAAAAACACGGTTACAGTAAGACATTTACAATGGAAGTGAATGGTGCCAGTCTATAAACATTAATATATACACTGATTCAAAAGTATAGCCACCACAAGATGTAAACTTTATATGTTATGAAATCACTTAACCCACCATATCTGTGCAAAGTTATAACGTTTATGTCTTGTGGCTAAACGTTTTAAAAGTGTTTATAATCATTTTAATGTTCTGGCCCCATTCACTTACATTATAAGTGCCTTTCTGTATCTGCGATTATTGTTACTGCATCAAAATGATGATAATAATAATAATAATAATAATAACTATTATAATTAGTATAACTATTACAAATGTTATTATTAATATTATTTGTGGTAATCAACATTATGCAACAAACGCTGTTAATTGAGCTTAACTTGTGTTAAACCCAGAACATTCCGTTAAAATCCCAGGCAACGTTCCCTGCAATATCTGCACTGAAAATAATGTCCTTTTGGATAATAGCATTGACAAAATAGTAAATTAGTGGTTGGGTTATTGGCAATTCTGTGTGGAGAAAAAAATAAAAAATAAATAAATAAAAAATATCATCTTGCAAAAATGTTCCTCAGTTTCATATAGAGGACCAAGAGGAAGTAGGTTACCCTGCTCTGATATTCACATCAGTTAGCAAAGAAAATAATGCATTCAGAGAGATTCTTGAAATCTGTCAACATACATCTCACAGCAACAATAGCAGGAAAGATTGCATTCTGTGCTAAGATTGAACAAACAACACACTACAGAAAAATGGAGCAGGCACATCATGCACAAATGGCCAAAAAATATTCATGAGCTGTAAAATACCAACCCCAAAAAGATTGAGATGAGAAATAACATTTTGCATGAAAAAAATTGAAGCCTATTTGTAGGACCATTAAGAGTGACATTATGTTGTTACATGTAGACATGTTAATGGGAAATTATCTCCAGCATAATAGAAGTCAAAGCAAAAACGTCTGGTTTAGTGTCCATGAACAGGTACCTGAGTCTTACTGTTGGCGTTCTGGGGGTAAGACAAAAAAGTTGGGAAGCACCAATCTAAATCATAAAACTATAGTCTTTTGAGCTAAAGCAGCAGTTCTGCACCTCTCTGAGTCATGTGGATGTAGCCATCATAATGTGCGTTCCCTGTAAAGTTTTTCATGGCCCATTTTCTCCGTGTATGTCACTTATTTATTATTTATTACATGCATGGCCTGTTTACCAGACAGTGAAAGGGAACACAAGATAATTATAAAACACTCAGTGGTAAACTGGAGATGTGAATGCAAGTTTAAATTAGGGTCTTTACTAATTCAAAAGAGTGACGTTTTTGTTTTTTTGGGGGGTATATCTGCAAGCCAGATAACTCTGCAAGCAATCCATGTTGTAGACATTTAGCTTAACTAAATCATGTCTGTTTTTGGCAAAAGAAACTTCACAAACATAATAAAATGCTATAAATGTGTAGAATAAGGCCCCCTTTATGAAATAAGCCATAATTATTTGCAGGTATTCTTTCAGTAAAATGCCAAAAAACACAATGCAGTCTATAATCTCTCAGTCTATAATTGACCATCTTTTGACTGAAACAGTATTCCCCTTCACACACTAGTAGAATAATTAAACTCACTCATGACAATAAAACATCATTATAACTCCCAGTTGGCCAGTGTGTGGTCTGGGTCTTTGAGCTCATATATGTGTATGTGTGTTTGTTTGTGCATGTGTGTTAATGCCACACTGCCCATCTGGCATGTCACATAGAGCAGCGGTGACGTGATAGGCATGTGTGACATTTACCCTTATAATTTCTTCCTCCCCATTCCCATCCATCTAAGTCTATCTCGCTCACAATCACACCTACTGACTTCCGTAAGCTCTGGCTTTGCACCCATTTAAAGAGATAGTTCACCCAAAATATACAAGTCTGTCACAATTTTCTCACCTCTGTGTTGTTCCAAACCTATAGGACTCTCCTGAAACACAAAATTTTATGTAATACAGAATGTCATCCTCAGATACTATTCACTTTCATTGGTTTGAAATAACACCAAGATGAGTAAATTATGACAGAATTTTATTTTGGGGTGAACTAACCCTTAAAAAAAGAGCTAAGCCTCCATTAACTGTTTTATAAGACTCCAGACAAGTTGTGACTTTTAAAAGGTTCCAGAAATGTGTGTTAAATTAATTAAAACATGCTAATTTGTTATTTTAGTCTTTGATAACACTTACAGGTGAAACTCAAAAAATTAGAATATCGTGCAAAAGTTCTTTCATTTCAGTAATTCAACTTAAAAGGTGAAACTAATATATTATATAGATTCATTACAAGCAAAGTAAGATATTTCAAGCCTTTATTTGATATAATTTTGATGATTATGGCTTACAGCTTATGAAAACCCCAAATTCAGAATCTCAGAAAATTAGAATATTGTGAAAAGGTTCAGTATTGTAGGCTCAAAGTGTCACACTCTAATCAGCTAAACACCTGCAAAGGGTTCCTGAGCCTTTAAATGGTCTCTCAGTCTGGTTCAGTTGAATTCACAATCATGGGGAAGACTGCTGACCTGACAGTTGTGCAGAAAACCATCATTGACACCCTCCACAAGGAGGGAAAGCCTCAAAAGGTAATTGCAAAAGAAGTTGGATGTTCTCAAAGTGCTGTATCAAAGCACATTAATAGAAAGTTAAGTGGAAGGGAAAAGTGTGGAAGAAAAAGGTGCACAAGCAGCAGGGATGACCGTAGCCTGGAGAGGATTGTCAGGAAAAGGCCATTCAAATGTGTGGGGAGCTTCACAAGGAGTGGACTGAGGCTGGAGTTACTGCATCAAGAGCCACCACACACAGACGGGTCCTCGACATGGGCTTCAAATGTCAAACGTCTTACCTGGGCTAAAGAAAAAAAGAACTGGTCTGTTGCTCAGTGGTCCAAAGTCCTCTTTTCTGATGACAGCAAATTTTGCATCTCATTTGGAAACCAAGGTCCCAGAGTCTGGAGAAAGAGAGGAGAGGCACACAATCCAAGATGCTTGAAGTCCAGTGTGAAGTTTCCACAGTCTGTGTTGGTTTGGGGAGCCATGTCATCGGCTGGTGTTGGTCCACTGTGCTTTATTAAGTCCAGAGTCAAGGCAGCCATCTACGGGACATTTTAGAGCACTTCATGCTTCCTTCAGCAGACAAGCTTTATGGAGATGCTGACTTCATTTTCCAGCAGGACTTGGCACCTGCCCACACTGCCAAAAGTACCAAAACCTGGTTCAATGACCATGGTATTACTGTGCTTGATTGGCCAGCAAACTCGCCTGACCTGAACCCCATAGAGAATCTATGGGGCATTGCCAAGAGAAAGATGAGAGACATGAGACCAAACAATGCAGAAGAGCTGAAGGCCGCTATTGAAGCATCTTGGTCTTCCATAACACCTCAGCAGTGCCACAGGCTGATAGCATCCATGCCACGCGCATTGAGGCAGTAATTAATGCAAAAGGGGCCCAAACCAAGTACTGAGTACATATGCATGATTATACTTTTCAGAGGGCCGACATTTCTGTATTTAAAATCTTTTTTTTTTATTGATTTCATGTAATATTCTAATTTTCTGAGATTCTGAATTTGGGGTTTTCATAAGCTGTAAGCCATAATCATCAAAATTATATCAAATAAAGGCTTGAAATATCTTACTTTGCTTGTAATGAGTCTATATAATATATTAGTTTCACCTTTTAAGTTGAATTACTGAAATGAATGAACTTTTGCACGATATTCTAATTTTTCGAGTTTCACCTGTACCAATAAGGTTCCATTCGCTAACATTAGATAATGCATTAGGTATCATGAACAAACTATTTATCTTAGTTAAGTATAGTTAATACAAATACAGTTGTTAATTGTTAGTAGTTCATGTTAGTTCATAGTGCATTAAAGGGATATTGTGGATTATGGAGTTTAACATTTTTGGCACACATTCACTTGCATTGTGAGGACCAATTTAGACTTTTATAAAAATTCTTCTAAAAATCTTAATTTCTGTTCTGCAGATAAAAGAATATTATACACATCTGGAATGCCACAAGGGTGAGTAAATCATGAGAGAATTTTCAATTTTGGGTGAACAATTCAAGTCAAGTCATTTTTATTTGTACAGCGCCTTTCATAACACACATCGTTTCAAAGCAGCTTTACAGAAGATCAGGCATTAACAGAAAAGTAAACTGTAATGTCAATAATATCTTAGAGTCACCATTGTGTAGTTTGATAAAATACGAATGGTGGGAATGGTGTTTAAAAATATGTATTTAAATAATAATTGTATTTATAACCCCAGTGAGCAAGCCGAAGGCATCTGTGGCAAGGAACACAAAACTCCAGAAAAATAACCTTGGGAGAAACCAGGCTCACTGTGGGGGCCAGTTCCCCTCTGGCTAACATCATGAATATAATGCCAGTATGACTTATGTATAGCGCAAGTCATGGTTTAAAATGATTAAACTAAGTAAGTGTTCAGGGTCAGTGTTTAAACAAAGATGTTGTATGAACTGTAAGATTAATGACTAATGTCTTTGAAGTCCATCCTGGATTAACTGCAGAAGTTTACATTGATTCATTGTCCTTGTTAGTTGACTGATGAAGGGTTTTGTTGGCAAATAATTAATAGTCTATGCATTCCATTTCAAGAGTGCAGTTCAGCATTAGACCGAGGTGACGTAGGCAGAGATCGAGGTGCATCGCTGGCGAGGTGCATCGCAGTTCAAACATGCCAGTCATTTCGGTGAGGTCTATCATAAGTCCAAGGTTCAGGCAATGACATATGAAGTATCTATCCCATGTTTTATGGTTGGATTTGGCATCAGTTCATCCTCTGAAGTCCACCGTAATAGACCGAAGTGATGTTTGGCTGGCACCAGCTGCTATTAGTCATCATCACTCAGAGACACGTAGCAGTGGAGTCCAACATGAAGCAGGAATGGTGCTGGATGCAGCTGGTTCTGGTGACCTCAGGATAGGAGTCCCGAGGTTGAGACAGGGAAACAAATAGAATACTATTAGCATAGATGCCATTCATTTTATTGCAGAGTTATAGATCACGATCAATGTTTCTGGTTTCTGGTTCCAGCAGATCTAACTAAACATCCTAATTGTGAGTTGATGGATAAATTAGGTGTATGCCTGGTTAAACAGATGAGTCTTTAGTCTAGACTTAACTGAGTGAGTGTGTCTGCATCTCAAACAGTGTTAGGGAGACTATTCCATAGTTTAGGAGCAAAATATGAAAATAATCCTCCGCAGTTGGCCTTTATCCCTCTCGGAGGCTTGATTAGCCTGATAATGGACCGGGTGTGTATAATCACGACCCGGCCACGCCCTCCGCCCTGCCACATCCATCTACAGCAAACAATGCTGGACCAAAGCCAGGAAGATCATGAAAGACCTCAGCCATCCTAATAATGGACTCTTCTCGTGGTTGTGGTCAGGCAAACGCTTCCGCTCCCTAATGGCCAAAACAGAGAGAATGAGAAGGAGCTTCTTTCCCCAGGTCATCCGTGTCCTAAACCAAGGACAACTCCAGGACTAGGTTCACTATTCAACACCACACACTTGAAGCAATATTATACTCTGCATTATCATATTATCATTATTATACATCTACGACATCGCCTCTATAACATCAGCCTGTTGAAGGCCAATATTACTGCACAATTGCACTTTACCTTGCACAATGTACATAATGCCAGTCAAATTGTTGCTGCTACCACCTCTACATCTGTCATTATGCACTAATTCATATTCATATGCATACTTTGCAAATATACATACAGTATATTTCTTCTCTCTCCTATTTTGTGTATTTTATTTTGATTTTTTACTTCTATTTCTACTCCTTATTTATTTATTTATCTCTCTCTCTCTCTCTCTCTCTCTCTCTCTCTCGCTCTCTCATATATATATATATATATATATATATATATATATATATATATATATATATACACACTTTTATTGTAAACTGTGGGGAGAAAAGTAATACCAAGAATATCACTACATGTCGTACTGTGTATGGTTATGTATGTGACCAATAAATCTTGAAACTTTTGTTTGGTTTGACAAATCCTCATTTACATAGTGGTAGTGGTCTGCTAAATAGGACCTAAACCATGCTAATGCAGCTTCACAAATGGCAACATAATTCTCAAGCCTATTCAATAAAATGTAGTGATCTATCATGTCGAGTGCAGCACTAAGATCTAAAAGCACTAGATGTGAAATGCAGCCATGATCAGATGATAAGAGTAAGTCATTTGTAACTCTGATAAGTGCAGTCTATGATGAGAACTAAATCCTGACTAAAATTGTTCATATATACCATTTCTCTGTAGAAATGAACATATGTGGGAGGATACTACCTTTTCTAGTTTTTGACATAAATGGGAGATTTGAAATTGGTCTATAATTACCCAGATCTCCAGGATCAAGTTGTGGCTTATTAATAAGCAGCTTGATAACTGCCATTTTAAAGTTTCTTGGGACAAATCCTAAGGATTGTGAAGAGTTAACAAAATTAAGAAGAGGTTCTGAGATTACAGGGAACACCTCTTTTAAAAGCTTGGTTGGTATTGGATCTAACATACATGTTGTGGCTTTTGATGTTTCAGTAATTTTGTTAGCTCTTCATGACCATTTACATTTAAGGATTGAAGTTGCACGTTAGGAAAATTATGAGACTCTGTTTTCTAAGGTGCTGTGACAGATGATTGCATTATTTAAATTTTATCAGTAAAGAAATTCATGAAGTCATTACTCTTGTACTGCGACAGGATATCTGGTTCTGTTGAGGCTTTATTCCTAACCAATTAAGTCACAATACTAAATAAACACCTAGGATTTTGTGATTATTTTCTATGAGTTGCTAAAATATGCTGACCCGGCAGCTTTTAGTGCTGGTCTGTAGCTACAGACAATATCCTTCCATGCACCACAAAATACCTCTGTCTAATTTTGTATTCTTCCACTTAAGCTACATTTTCGGAGCTGCTCTCTTGAGAGCATGAGTGTGATCATCGTACCATGCTGCATGACTTTTTTCTTTAATTGTCTTTAATTGAATGGTGGAGACAATATCAAGAGAGCTAGAGATGACTGTATTTATATTTTCTGTTATTTCATCAAGTTCTTCTAAGCTTTGGGGCTTGCTGTTTATGAGATATATCTGGAAGATTATTAGTGAAGCTATCATTCGTGGTCAGAAGAATAGTTCTACCTGAACGATAGCTTGGTGTAGATTGAGTAACATTAGCTGATCATAGCATACAAGAGACGATGTAATGATGCGAGATGTCATCACTCTGCGGCAGAATTTCTATAGTTTCAAATCAGGATTAAATCTAGCGTAGGATTAAATCTAGCGTATGATTATGCGATGAGTTGGTCCTGTTACATTTTGTCTGACTCCAAGAGAGTTGAGAATATCGATAAATGCGAATCCCAATGTGTCATTTTCATTATCTATGTGAATGTTGAAGTCACTAATAATTTAAGCTTTATCTACAGTAACTACAAGATCTGATAAAAATTAACCAAGGAAATCAGAATAAGGCCCAGGTGATTTATATTCTGTAGTAAGGGTAAAATATATTTTATTTATATCTGACGGTGCCACATTAAGCATTATTAGTTCAAAAGACTTAAACTTATATCCTGTCCTCTGAGTAACATCAAAAACGTTACTGTAAATTGTAGCAACACCTCCTCCTTGACATTCAGACAAGGCTCATGTTTATAACAATAACCTGGGGGAGTAGATTCATTTAAACTGATATATTAATCCAGTTTAAGACATGTTTCAGTCAAACAAAGCACATCCAAACTATGATCTGTAATAATTTAATTTACAATTAGTGCTTTGGTAGAAATAGATCTAATGTTAGTAGCCCTACCTTCATATGATATTTATCTTTAATTATTTATGTACTTTTTTTTTCAAGTTTTACCTTAATCACATTTTTTCAAATTGATTAAGTGAGAGTTTTGTGTTTGGTAGTTCGGGGAACCAACTAAGTCTCTGTGATATCTAGTTGATACAGTATTTTTGTGTTGTAGTTTATGTGACCTGTGTGAGGTCTCAAGGCAGCTAGCAGATGTTCAGAATAACCAGTTTGTCTGCTTCCTGACCTGGGCCCAAGTAAGTCAAATACTATCATTATTAAGACTATGAGCAACATTTCTAGAGAGGATAGTAGCACCTTCCCTGGAGGAATAAAGTCCATCTCTCTTCAGTAGGTCAGGTCTAAAACTGAACTCTTCAAAATTGTGTATAAATCCTATTCTATTCTCCAGACACCACTCAGACATCCAGCCATTCAGTGACACTAATCTACTATAAACCTCGTTACCATGATGAGAAGGGGGGTGGGGGGGGGGCAGAGTGTCTGACATAGTTTTTGTAAATTCACACCCCTCTTTAACATTATCTGTAGTGATTTCCGACTGGTGAAGCTGGACATCATTAGAGCCTACATGAATAACAAGTTTAGAAAATCTATGTTTAGCATTAGCCAGCACGTGTAAATTTGAACTGATGTCAGATGCTCTGTCACACAAAATGCAATTAACAATAGCGGCCGGAGTCTCTATTTCCACGTTCCTTACAATAGAATCACCAATAACAAGGGCTCTTTCAACACGATTCTCAGTGGGTAGATCACTGAGTGGGGAGAATCGGTTGGAAACCCTAACAGGAACTAGAGAGTGGTGTCGCTTTGCTGAGCGTGTATGCCGCCGAGACGTCAAAAGTGTGTGTGTTGCTCTTTTTACTGCCCGCATCCGAAACAGTATATACCAGCTTCTCTTTCTCCCTGACCTCCACTAGCATTCGGATGTGTGGCTCCGATTAACCTTCTCCGTCAGCCTGACTAATTCCTTATTTGGAGCGGAGGGGGGGGCGGGGCCGGGTCGGAATATCACGCGCCCGGTCCCCAATCGGCCTGATGAGGCGCGCGAGGGATAAAGGCAGCTGGTGACGATTGTTCGAGAGAGAGAGAATTACGGGCATGTCCGTCATGTGTGTTTGTTTATGTGTTTTGTTTTGAGTTTAATTAAATATGATTTATGTTGACAAGCTGGTTCTCGCCTCCTCCTTGCCCATTCTTTGACTGTTTTACATTGGTGCTGAAACCTGGGAAGGAGGAGGGATGCCCGTCGCAGAGTCCTCGACACTGCCGTCCACCCAGGGGAGCGCTGCTGCCATCTGCTGGGTGACGGAGTAGCCCGACCGCCCGGATGCAGGGTACGGCCGTCGTCCACGGGGCAAGTGGGGACTGGATACCCCGACCCCCTGGAGCGAGGGAGCCGCTGCCTCGCTCCAGGTGGTAGGGATAGGGGGGGTGTACGTCATGCCGGTGGCACCCCGGCCTGAGATAACGCCGGGAGGAATGTGGAGCGGAGGGGGGCGGGGCCGGGTCGGAATATCGCACGCCTGGTCCCCAATCGGCCTGATGAGGGATAAAGGCGGCCGGTGACGATTGTTCGAGAGAGAGAGAATTACGGGCATGTCCGTCATGTGTGTTTGTTTATGTGTTGTGTTTTAAGTTTCTTATTAAATTATAATTTATTTTGACAAGCCGGTTCTCGCCTCCTCCTTGCCCATCCTTTGACTGTTTTAAACTTATATTTATCACATGTGAATCCCTCCCTGCAGACGGAAGAAGCTATTGTAAACATGTGACATGCAATGCAGGAAGAAATAACATGAGCGGATGCCATGACTTACCACAATTGATTGTTGTTGCTGCAGAGTGCAGAGGGTTTGAGATCGATGTGAATCCCTCACACAATTGTTTGTTGTTATGGTTGTTCGTGTTAAGTGGTGCTTTGAGAGCGATGCAATAATACAACCTACAAACACACAGATGAGCTAGGCATCAGCAGCAACAGGTAAAATACACACAGATGAAACAGAAGAAAAGCAGAAAAACCCAAAACACACGGTTAAATAACAAAGGATAAAATGAGGAATGTATGAGAATAAGAATAAGCAATGCTAAGCAGGCTACAAACACTCGTGCATTGTGCCGTCAGCAACGTAAAAAGTATTCCTTTAACTAATGATAACAAATACAACTTTTGATTTAAACATTTTGAAATTAACATTAACCAAGATAAATAAATTATGTAAAAGTATTCATTGTTAGTTTGTGTTAATTAATGTTGTTAACTAATGATAACAAATATAACCTTATTGTTAAGTGTTACATAATCTTTCATGTTGGCAAGTACAGATTTTAGAACAACATCAACTCTTTCAAGATATAAAAATCTAGATTCTATAAACGTGTAAAAAATGCATTGCATTACTAGAAAGTGTGATGTGTGATATTTTACTCTTATTCGCTAAAAAGTTTAAATACACAGAGTAATATGTAATTTACATATATTATTTGTAAATATTAAACTCGTTATAGCTGCATTTCTTATTAAATTTCAGGGGATGCTCAGCGTGCTATGCAGTCTTAAAGCAATTGCAACTGTTTTGAAAGATATTCTGAGTTTTGTTTGTTGCACTTAGTGTTTAGCAAACTTCATATCCTCCAAACTGCATTTTCCGCTTTGTTTATTGTCTTTGGAACAATAAGTACTTACAACTTTTGTGGATTGCTGCATACAGAGTTATTTGGCACTCTGTCGACAGAGTTGATATTTTTAAATTTGGATTTAGCGGCATTGAACACAGCTAGACATGTCCAAAGAGAAACACATTGAGAAATTTGGAAAAAGGAGATTTCGGTTGATGTGACTTTTTAGGGACTGCACTCAGTGGAAATGCTTTAAAAATCCAGGACATCACTTACAATTCCACTCAATTCCTTCTGAATGCATACAGCTTGTATAATTTGCCATGCATTATTTACCTTTAGCCAAAGGGTGAGACAGAATGCTCAAAGATTAATTCACAATTCCTGCATTTAATGCTGCTTCACCGCATTTTAACAAGTAATTTATTAAAAAGATTTGGTATCTTTTAATTTTATGCTTATCTGTATGCCCACAGATTTTTACAAACAATATGCATCTCTAGTCACAGGAACTACATTAAAAAAAATTGGTCATCTTTAGCCCTGAAACATACTCTAAGCAAGTACCTGAACGTGAACAAGCTTCCAGCTACACAAGTTTTGAGGTTGATTGCTCACTTAGTACATTTCATATCCAGCTAAGAGACCTTTGACCCCAATCTTTATTTTGATCTTTATTCAATACTCAGGAGGGAACATAATCCTCAGAGAGAATAGCATATGTGTGTGAGTGTGCGATTGGTTGGCCTAACCACAAGCTTACTGCTTTCCAGATGTCTCCCAACATGCAATACAAAATGGAATTTTATGATCCATTTTAATTACTTAAAAAAAAAACCCTGATGTACAGTATTGTGCATTTATTTACTATCACATATCTAGTTTTAGATATAGTGTGTGTGAATGTGTGTATATCATATATATATATATATATATATATATATATATATATATATATATATATAAAATTATATCCACCCTTTGCAATATTGAAAGCACTACAACTGCACATGATATTATGTTTTTCCTAGTGAATATCTCATTTCAAGTCAGATGATTGCACCACGCTCCAAAAAAGTTGACACGGGCAATTTAAGACTAATTACAATTTGACGAAAATGTGAAACAGGAGATGTTAAATTGGTGAGCCAATCCTGTCATAGTATATAAGAAGCCTCTAAAAACAGCCTAGACCTTCAAGAGCAAGGATCATTCCAGACTTTTCAATTTACCAACAGATGCTTCAGCAAATAATCCAGCACTTTGAGAACAATGTTCCTCAAAGTCAGATTGGAAGGATTTTAGGCATTTAACCCTCTACAGTGCACAATATAGTTAAAAGATTAAAGGAATCTTGTCAAATATCGGTGCGTACAGGGTAAGACAAAGACCACTTCTGAATGCGCATGAACTCCGATCCCTCAGACGTAACTGTCTTACATAAAACATCATTCATCTGTAATGGGTATCATGAACATGGGTTTGGGATTACTTTAGTAACCTTTGTTCGTTTACACTACTCACCGCTGCATCCACAGATGTAAGTTAAGACTTTGCCATGCAAACGGAAGCCAACTCAAAACTGTCCAGAAGCACTGCAGACATCTCCAGGCTCGGTCTCATCTTAGATGGAAAGTAGAACAGTGGAACTGTGTGTTTTGGTCCACATTTCAAAAGTCAGCCGTTGTGTTATCTGGCCCAAAGAGGAAAAGGACCATCCAAGCTGTTATTAGTGTCAGGTCCAGAATCCAGTGCCCATGATGTGCAACCTTTGGAGCAAAATATACTGCCATCCAGCACAGTCTTATGCAGGGACGTCCCTGCATTTTCCAGCAGCACAACTTCAAACCACATACTGCCTGGATTTCAAGTGCATGGCTGTGTAAGCAGAGAGTGTGGGTGCTAGATTGGCCTGCCTGCAGTCCTGACCTGTCTCCAATTGAGATTGTGTGGTGCTTTATGAAGCGCATTAAATGGCAAGGAAGACCTCATACAGTTGTGCAGCTAAAGACCTACATAATGGATAATTGGAGGAAAATTCCACTTAACCTAAATGTAAACTTGTGTCTTCAGTGCCCAAATGGATTGCTGTGAACTGTATGCCAATGATTGACTTATGAGCAATAATATGGTAGTAAACAATACATTGTATTCTAAAGCCGCTTTTTGAATGGTCTTATCAATGATGAACTCTTCTGCCAAAAGAATGTAATGCATTTTAATTATATGAATATTTTTTTATTTTATATATAATTTTTTTAATATTTAAAGATAACTATGTATAATTATTTCATCATTATATATTGAATTAATGTTATATGAGGGGCTTTCTCAGCAAATATTTGTATATGCGATTAATTAATTTAGCGATTGACAGCCCTAATATACACTCACCTAAATGATTATTAGGAACACCTGTTCAATTTCTCATTAATGCAATTATCTAATCAACCAATCACATGGCAGTTGCTTCAATGCATTTAGGGGTGTGGTCCTGGTCAAGACAATCTCCTGAACTCCAAACTGAATGTCAGAATGGGAAAGAAAGAATGGGCCGTGGCATTTAAACGATGCCCAATTGGCACTAAGGGGCCTAAAGTGTGCCAAGAAAACATCCCCCACACCATGACACCACCACCACCAGCCTGCACAGTGGTAACAAGGCATGATGGATCCATGTTCTCATTCTGTTTACGCCAAATTCTGACTCTACCATCTGAATGTCTCAACAGAAATCGAGACTCATCAGACCAGGCAACATTTTTCCAGTCTTCAACTGTCCAATTTTGGTGAGCTCTTGCAAATTGTAGCCTCTTTTTCCTATTTGTAGTGGAGATGAGGGGTACCCAGTGGGGTCTTCTGCTGTTGTAGCCCATCCGCCTCAAGGTTGTGCGTGTTGTGGCTTCACAAATGCTTTGCTGCATACCTCGATTGTAACGAGTGGTTATTTCAGGCAAATTTGCTCTTCTATCAGCTTGAATCAGTCGGCCCATTCTCCTCTGACCTCTAGCATCAACAAGGCATTCTCGCCCACAGGACTGCTGCATACTGGATGTTTTTCCCTTTTCACACCATTCTTTGTAAACCCAAAAATGGTTGTGTGTGAAAATCCCAGTAACTGAGCAGATTGTGAAATACTCAGACCGGCCCGTCTGGCACCAACAACCATGCCACGCTCAAAATTGCTTAAATCACCTTTCTTTCCCATTCTGACATTCAGTTTGGAGTTCAGGAGATTGTCTTGACCAGGACCACACCCCTAAATGCATTGAAGCAACTGCCATGTGATTGGTTGATTAGATAATTGCATTAATGAGAAATTGAACAGGTGTTCCTAATAATTCTTTAGGTGAGTGTATATATATATACACACATACTGATCAACCACAACATTAAAACCACTGACGTGAAGTGAATAACATTTATTATCATCTCGTTACAATGGCAGAGGGGTGGGATATATTAGGCAGCAAGTGAACAGTAAGTTCTTGAATTTCATGTGTTGAAAGCAGGACAAATTGGCTGGCGTAAGGATCTGAGCAACTTTGACAAGGGCCAATTTATGATGGCTAGATGACTGGGTCAGAGCATCTCCAAAATGGCAGGTCTTCTGGGGTGTTCCTGGTATGCAGTGGTTAGTACCTACCAAAAGTGGTCCAAGGAAGAACAACTGGTGAACTGGTGATAGAGTCATGGTCACCCAAGGCTCATTGCTGCACAAGGGGAGCGAAGGCTAGCCCATCTGATCTGATCCCACAGAAGAACTACTGTAGCACAAATTGCTGAAAAACTTAATGCTGACCATGATAGAAAGGTGTCAGAACACGCAGTGCATTGCAGCTTACTGCGTATGGGGCTGCTTTCCCGCAGACCAGTCAGAGTGCACATGCTGACCCATATCCACCACCAAAAGTGCCTATAATAGGCATGTGAGGATCAGAACTGGACCATGGAGCAATGGAAGAAGGTGGCCTGGTCTGATGAATCACATTTTCTTTTTGATCATGTGGATGGCCGGGTGTGTGTGCGTTGTTTACCTGGGGAGGAGATGGCAGCAGGATGCACTAAGGGAAGAAGGCAGGCCGGCGGAGGCAGTTTGATGCTCTTGGCAATGTTCTGCTGGAAAACCTGGCATTCATGTGGGTGTTACTTTGACATGTACCACCTACCTAAAGGTTGTCCGTGCCTCAACAGGTCAGAGCCATTTTTGGTGGCATGAGGGGGGCCTACACAATATTAGGCAGGTGGTTTTAATATTGTGGCTGATCTGTGTTATATATATATTTATTAACCCCATATAAACCCTGATGTTACTGTTTAATAAGTGGTTGCTAGAGCAGCACACTGACAAATCCTTCAGTCAAATCAATTAGTAAAAAGTGGCAAATGTCTTCCTGTGCCTCTCATATGAAAGCTAGCTAATCCATTTGGATGATGAATCCATTGTTTACACTGCTCAAAGACATCTCAGGTGTCTTTTTTAAGAAAAAGCTAATCTAATTAACCTTTTACAATATTTCCAATTCAGCACCCACTCCATCTCTTTTTCTTTTACCTCTTTCTTCCATGTCTTGCTCCCTTTTTGTCTCCTTCTCTATCCTTCCACCTCCCCGAGCACCATCGCATACCCATATTGCCTTTTGACTGCCTATTCTCTCTTCTGCACCATTTGAAATGAGTTCTTCAAAGTTGCAGCCTAATCTATTCTTTATTAGCTTCCTTAAAGTAATTACTCCTCCAGGGCCGAGCTGCCGCACTGTAAAGGAAATGAAGGAGAAGCCAAAGCGGCAGGATTTTTTCCTGTGTGGCTTCTTGTGACTCGATATCTCAGATTTTTTTGACACTGCTGATTTCAACGTGGTGTTTATGAAAGGCAGTTCTGACATTAAACTACTTTCATGTTAAGGTGCTGGCTTAGCTCAAGAAGATCTGGCCCCTCATAAAACTTTTTGTCGCAACTTCAAACTAAAACAGTGTGGATTCAGACGAAATACAGTATGGTCTTTTTAAAATAAATTTTCAACAATATTTACAATACAAAATTGTTGTAACTGTAATAAATTACAATTAAAAAATATTTTCTTTCCTTTGTTTTATGTTTACTAATTTGGAAGCACAATTTTAGTTCATTTCACACATATATGTAATATATTCATGTACATATACGGTTTGCATTTATAGTCATAAACTTGGACACATATGCGTATATTTTTGAACACATAAAAAAAATGCTGTTTTGTAAAAATAAATACAAAAATCCTCTTCATTAGCTAGGGTGACCATACTCTGGTTTTCCAAAGAGGACACCTTTTTTTTTTCACCAGGGGGGAATAATAGGGTTCAAAAAGGTGTTACTATGAATGCATACTTTAATACAGTGAAAAAAACACTATTAGCATGACATAAATATATATCAATAAATACAAATTTCAAACATTCTTTTGAATGTCCATGTACTAAAATAAAATATTTGATGCCTTGAGTGTACCTTCATTTACTATTACTATTATTTTGAATGGTCATGGAAAATTAAGCAATATGATAATTTTACCTGGTCGCAAAAAGTAGTCTGTTAATTTACCTGATGAACTTTCACCTTTTGCTGACCCTTTATGCTTCGCAGAGCTAATGTGTGCTTCTAAATCACTTGCACATTTATTAGCAACTGACACATACAGTAAGTGCCTGTAAGTGCCAGAAGAGATTCTGCTTCCCATGGATCTCGACCTGGACGCAAGCATGAGAATGTTTTGTGCAAATCTTCTGTAAATTTGCCCTTTCGTTTGGGCATTGTTTCCACTCAGCTGTCATTTGCTGCTACTGCCAAGCAACTGTTAATGCCGAACACAAAAATGCTTTGCGCATTCGCAGAGAGATTGACAGGCAGGAATTTGGCCAATAGTTGCTATAAGCCTCTTATAAGTGACCAATTGGCGTGCGAGAAGGCGGGACTTACAAAGAGGGGTTAAAGCAATAAAAAGATGCATGTGCGCACAATTAAGTATTAGACCAGATGCACATCATAATGCAACTAAAGCCGAATCCCGCACATTATCGCAAATTTAGAAATCCTGGCCGGACGTTTTTTTAAGGTCCGGAAAAGAGGACATGTCTGGGGAAAAAGAGGATGTACTGTCACCCTACATTAGCATGCCACTCACCTGTGCTTGCTGATGCCGGTTCGAATCCTTTTCGGAGTGGGTCAAGCAGGGTCGGTTACAGTGGTGCTGCGACCCGGATGGGAGTGAGGTTTACCAGGGTGAGTGTAACAGGAGCCAGCTGTTACATGATAGCTGTGCGGTATATGTAAACCTCAATCCCCTGGTCTCAAGAGGCGCATTAGCGAATTATGCTAGAACCTGTAGCCTTTAGCCTCCTGCGTCCCCCTCCCATGCCGCTTTACGCAGGTTGGAATCCCACTCAGAGCGGGTCAAGCAGGACCTGTTACACATACTCCCCTACTATATAGTATGCCAAAAACAGTATGCCAATGGAGTAGTATATTGGATGCCTCTTTTTAAGTGTATTGTGTAAGTGATTTATATCCTCTGAGACCAGAGTGTGACTGCTAGGTGCATTTTCCTCTTTGATTTGTAACTAGTAGCACCCAATAAACGTGCAAAAAAAAAAAAGAGAGAGAGATTTTTTTGAAGAGCTAAACATTGATGTTCTCATATGGGGACAGCGGGACAAAATTTTGGAATTTTATCATGTTTCCAGGAGTGTTGGTTAATCATGTTTTTGAGACATTTACATTTTACATTTATGCATTTGGCAGACGCTTTTATCCAAAGCGACATACAGTGCACTCATTACAGGGACAATCCCCCCGGAGCAACCTGGATTAAGTGCCTTGTTCATGGACACAATGGTGGTGGGTGTGGATATCGAACCAGCGACCTTCTTATTAACAGTTATGTGCTTTAGACCATTACACCACCACCACTCCACAGACGCTGATTTGATTTATGTCAAATGTTATGTACTTTTACTACTTTGGTAATGTTCTCTCTTTGCACTGTCAAAAAAACAAAACAACAAGTGATAGCTAGTGCTGATGCATTTTACCAATTTAAATTAGCATTATAAATTAGCATAATTAATTCTACATAATTGATACAACAAATCATGGCCATCATCTTCCAATCACTGCCAACCATGTTAAAATAAATTCTGAATCTATGTACTGATTATCATTGTCCCATGTCTGCCAAACATGTTGAGTGGTCCAAACATCATCTGCAGCCTGAAATTGAAATTTTGCATGCATAGGAAATCTATTGGATGCTTCCTTGCTCCCTATTTAGTGAATGACTCAACCTCCAATGTACAGTCTGTCTGCACAGGTCTCAGAACAGTTAGAAATGCACCTTACTTTCATCCTAACTCCAAATACAGCCTCTGAATGCAAAAAAATAAATAAATTTCAATGTAAAAGTGCACAGTAATAGAATTTCTAATGAAAAACTTGCGCTATTGCCCACTATAGCGAACCGTTTCTCAATAAATCACTACCATTTGCAAAATGGCATATCAGATGAAACAAGAGACGTTTTGAAGTCAATGACTTCAATGTAAAACTTAATTAGGTTTCTTACCAAATGTAGTTTTTTTGGTGTTTCTCCCAAAGACAATTTCAGCTGTGATTGGCGGCAAATTATTTTGACACATGATTGCTGAGATCAGTCAGTTTGAATAAAATTAAAGAATGCATATCGTATAGCAAGAACAAAACACAATGTCCGCGCCAAAGTCCCACAAGGTTAAACCAAGTAAGTTGTTCCTTGTGCTTATATTGATCTTTTTTGTCATATATTCAGGTCATGAGTCAATACCCACATCCCCGGAAGAAGTATGTCCGGAATCTTTTCATACTACTCGCATACCTAAACGATGTAATGTTTTACCAACTGAGAAGTGCATCCTTCATCAAATATAGGACATACTGTGACAGTGCGCAATTTTAGACGCAGGGTAGAGTTATTGAAACCTTTTTAGTTTTAGCTCCAGTACTATTTAAAAAAAATACTTCGTACAAGTAATATTATACTGTACATTTCCACAGAGGTCTTGTCTAAGCTCTGATTAACCACTGACCCTAGAACAACATCTCGAGTTAATCGCAATGCATTTTGCAATTGCCTTAACCATGAATGATACGTATCGGCATACATTTATACCAAAATTATGTATCTTAAATGGCCTTGGAACAGTTTCTACATTGGCCCATGATTTGGTACAAAGCTTATGAATCACAAGAAGTAATTCAGAGTGTAGGGAGAGTGTTAGGCCAATGAGAAAAAGCCCCGAAGACAGGTGTTAAAATTAAATTGCATAGGTCAAAGTGGAAGCCAAAAAAATCTACATAGATTTTCAGTTCTACTTACCATTCTAATTAAGTGCTGAACACATGTAATATCTTGTCATGTCAGATTTTTGTATCTCACAAACTGTTCCTGTATCCCTGCTTAAATGGCATGTAAAGTAATTAATTAATGTCTTTCTCTGAATTCATTGCCCAAACACCCAGATTTAAACTGAAACCAACACAAAATTCTGATCACAATACGTGTGTAACTCACAAGTTTTTTTTTCCTCCTCGGGCACCAGACTCACCAATAAGGGATGAACTGTCTAAAAACACAGCGGTAACATTTTACCGCCATGTTTTTAGACGGTTCATCCCTTATAATGTCTTGGTTGCAGGGACACACAAAAGTGAACAAATTTGTGCTTACAACACAAGAAACAACAGCTACCCAATGCCAGCATCCTGACTATGCGAGGAGAAACTGACAGCAAAGATGTTTGAAATTAAATCAACATAACCAGCTAAGAAAAACAAAAACACAAGCGAGTGCTTTTCAAAAAAAGCTCTTCGGGTAACAGAACCAACAAGCCGCTTATTGGCAAAATGACAAACCACACTTGAAATTACACAGGCATTGGGTTTTGGAGAGTATAGGAGAAAAGGTACTGCGAGTGGTATCATTGAATTTAGACACTGTAATTAGGGCTCTCAGCATGGGTTGGCAGTAGTCTGTGCTATTCACCATGGGACTGTCAGGAAAAAGGAATAATATACCACAAACAGCTTTGTGAGTTCTTTTCCCCCAGATTTACTGCCAAATTCTTCCAATGTACGATTTTATTTACCAATGTGGTAAATGGCCACCACCTGCAGCACACATAAACCAGTTGGAGCGCCAGGAAAGAAAGAAGGAATCAATGCAAAATGTACATCCAGTGACTGCTTTAATGTCATTGAAAACTGACAAAATGGTCAAGCAACAACAATCAATGTCTTTTGAAAACTATCTGACCTGAGGAAGTTGGGATGCCCCTTTAAGGGGTCATTAAAATTAGGGCAGTCAATCGATTACACTTCATAAAATTAATTACATGGTATGCCAATTAATTCATCAAATTAATCACAACTGATCGCATATATACAGTTTTAGGCACTTCAAAGTAAGAATTTCCTACAAAAATAGTGACATAATTAGTTTTCATTAATTAATTAACTTCATAAAGTCCATTAAACAGAAAAATAGTTACGGTAAATCAATATTTTTGGTGTGACCACATTTGCCTTCAAAACAGCATCAATTCTCCTACTTACACCTGGACACAGTTTTTCTTGGTTGTTGACAGATAGGATGTTACAAGCTTCTTGGAGAATTTGCCACAGTTCTTTTATTTATAATGAATCAAACTGAATTGACGTGTTAAATCGACAGCGCTAATTAAAATACTAAAAAGGCATGTCATGACCCCTTTACATTTGGGTTCTGTCTCGACTTGTGTTCATTTTAGGCCAGACACATTGCAAAGTTTCTCTGAGAATTCAACTATGCTTAGAGCCCACTTTTTTTGAAAGCATGGAATGAACTTGAACTGAAGTGAAGTGAATTAAGGTCTACTGCCAGACCCTAAGTAGCTTGTTGAAGTTTTGCAATTAATTCTGCCTCAACCACTAAATGTACTCACTTAAAATCCAATGGAAGTGAAAGTGGCCAGTCCATACACATTAAAATACACATGGTTTCAAAAGTAAAGCCACAAGACATAAACATTACACGTATTAATATGATTTCAGTGTGATAAAAATTAGGAATGTACGCTGTTACAGCATTTTACCAGATTGTAGGGCTAACCAGCGTTACCTCATTGTGACAATAAAGTTGTAATGAACATAACTTTACATGGATGAAGACTGGCCCCATTCACTTTCATTGTAAGTGTCTTACTGTAACTATGTTTTTTGTCGATAAGTCGATAACTTTCTTCTTTTTTTTTTTTTAGATATTCACCATTAATTTACAAATGGTAAATGGTCTGCACTTATATAGTGCCTATTTAACCTTAGCGGTATTCAAAGCACTTTACAATGTGAACTCATTCACCCATTCACACACACATTCACACACTAATGACGTCAAGTGCAAGGCGCTACTCTGCCATTGGGAGCAACATGGGGTTCAATGTCTTGCCCAAGAACACTTCAGCATGTGGAGTCATGTGGGCTGGGAATCGAACTGCCAACCCTACGATTACTGGCCAACCCACTCTATGACCTGAGGTTCAAATGGCAGATCATTGTATATTTTTTTGTTACCATTTCTATGAGTGTGAGCAGTCACACCACATGGCTGTCAAACCAGGTCAAGATGCCAGCAGTTTATAGAAGAATAAAAAATGCTAGAACTTTAATTGTCATTGCCTGTTTTTTTCTATGTTTTTAATTCGTTTTTTGTTTTTCATTTGTTATCTCAAAGGAAAAGTCACAAATTGGATCCCTTTTATATCTCAATTGTCTCTCTTAGACAGCAACAGCGAGCTAATGGACACCATTGCTAAAGTCTTCTGCTTCTCAGATATTTCATCTGAGAAAAAGACTACAGAACTGTTACATATCTCCTTGAGAATTTCATAAGAGATCTCAAAAAAAGTCTCCAAATGTTCTCAGACTTTCCAAGATACCAAAATTAGCAATCAAAAGATTTCATTAAGAACTTTATGATCATTAAACTCTGGAAAGACTATATGATCTGAACAGCCAACAGTTCTAACAAATGCTTTCAGCACATGTTTTATCTCACAAAGATCGTAGGCTACAGCTTTGTTTGCAACTACAGGGAGGGCATACCTTTAAAGCCATCAGTGCATTGAATGTACACTCTCATTAAAGCTCTTTCAACATCCATGCAGCCAGTCTTTGATCAATGGTTTCATGGCATGTTGCTTCATGGACTCACATGCTGTGGAACATACACTACAGAATATCACAGCATCACAGTGCTATGTGATCTAGTTAGCTCTGGTTTACTCACATGTTACTGAAAGCATCTGACACCTCTAGTAGTTGTCATCACATCTAGATAGATTCCCATAAAGAGATGTCCAAAAATAGTTCCACTGCTATGGAGATATAGTCCTCTACAGGCAAAGATGCTAAGAGTTACAGGAAAAGAGAAAACAAGGTGTGTACTTCTGAGAAAGAGTCACTGTTGTTGACAAAGTCCCTTTGGTGGCCATCTTGGAATCCATTTTGTAGTCATGCAAGTAAAGCTTCCTTCTACTTGAATGGAGAAGGCAAAACCAACAATGGTATCAAAACTTTTGCTTCCAAATTTAGCTCAATAAGGCCAAAATCTGTAATTTTCAGGTTGGTCCAGCAAACATACTGACACGAAAAAGCTAATTGCAAAAGCAAAAAGATCAGTTGCTGGCTATGAATTAAATATTAGCTTACAATTACTGAAAACTGTAAAATATACTTTACTCTATATTGAATTATATGCATTATACACAATATAAACATTTAAAAAGAGTAGTAATCTACATTGTTGTCACATTACCTCATTACATTACATTTAATTCTCTATGATTTATCTTATATAACTTCAGGTTCCTTCATCAGTACCGGGAATATAAGGTCAGGTCAGGAGCATTGCATTATTGGCTACTGTACCTGGTGCAGTATGTTTCTGTGGCATACTGCATATTTTGGGAAAATGTAGTCATGCGGAAATCCCATGCATACAGAAAATGGCCATACTGTGCACAGCACACTGGTACAATGGGGCTCAACGCACCCCTTGAGGAAAATGTGAAAACATTTCTTTTTATTGAATACTGTTGGAGCGACATAACATGGTGTAGATATACAGGCAATAGATATAGGGCAAAATTTGTCAACTTATGCAAATGTTTTGTAGCCTAATTTTGTTTTAAAGGTCTCATACAATAGATTTACATGCATCCAAGGTCAAGACATGGATTAAACACTTTAATTTGCTCATAATTTAAATTGCAGCATTACGTTTTTTTTTCCAGTGTCAAAAACGACTCATTCAATGATCCGTTCTAATGCATTAATTCAGAGAGCCTACTCAGCTCTGATTGGTCAGATGTCCCAGTCTGTTGTGATTGGTCTACTGCTAAGTGTAGTGTATGAGGGCGGGTCAAAACTGTTTTTTTGTTACCAAATTACGTAGGTTTAGTACAGGAAGTAAGTCTGGAATTACTAACAACTCATTTCAGGTGTTCAGAATTGGTTCTGCAAATTTGCCACTCATTATTTTCACATGCAAATGAGCTTAGCAGCAAAAGCTCTTCATTGTCGCTAAAGGTTTGCTGCAGGTTCACCACAACTGCAAACTTCCGGCAAGCATTTATGGCGAATAGCAAGCTCATTTGCATGTGAAAATAACGAGTGCCGAATTTTAGGCAAGTTTCCCATAAATCCACTTATTTTAGTACGGATATAATAAAAATAAAAAGCAATAGAGCATTTCACAATTAGGATGTTTAGTTAGGTCTGCCGGAACCAGAATCCAGAAACATTGAGCATGATCTATAACTTTGCAATAAATTGAATGGCATCTATGCTAATATTATTCTATTTATATATCTGTCTCAACCTCGGGACTCCTATCCTGAGGTTACCAGAACCGACTGGATCCAGCTCCTTTCCTGGTTCGTGTTGGACTCCACTACTACGTGCCGCTAATGATGATGACTAAATGCAGCCGGTACCAGCCAAACATCATTTCAGTCTATTATGATGGACTTCAGAGGATGAACTGACGCCAACTCCAACTATAAGACATGGGCCACATCATATGCCATTGCCAGGGGTGGAAAGAGTACTGAAAAATCATACTCAAGTAGAAGTACTGTTACTTTCCAAAAAAATTTGTGTGAGTACAGTAAAAGTAGCTGTCCTAAAAACTACTCAAGTAAGAGTAAAAGAGTAGCTCATTTAAAAGTACTCATGAGTAGTGAGTATTGAGTACAGAGTTGCAAAACCTATGCCCCATTATAATGAACACTGTATGCCAACTCTTAAAATCCATCACTTATCTATGATAAACACTACATGAATCTGATTCCAAAAAATAAAAGGGAGACATGATAACAGAAATTAAAAGATTAAAAAGTTATTTTCAAAACACTGATCACCATTTTAAATCGTAATGTATGAATCAATTACATTAAAATCAGTTTATATGTACGGTCTAAATTTCCCTTAATGCTGACAGGGCATTATTGTTGTGCATAAAACATGTTCAAACAATGCAAGGAATGCAAAAAAATGCTGAATAAGCAGGACCACTTAGCACGTCATGTCCTGCACAATAGAGGAGGTAGAGCAGGCATGGGAAAAGTTGTTTGGTACAGGGGCTACATCACGCTTTAAAAGTACTTAAAAATGAAAATTCTCTCATCATTTACTCACCCTCATGCCATCCTGGATGTGTATGACTTTCCTTCTTCTGCAGAACACACATTAAGATTTTTAGAAGAATATTTCAGCTCTTTTGGTAACACACAATGAAAGTGAATCAGTGCTAAAATATTGAAGCTCCACAAATCACATAAATCAGCATAAAAGTAGTCTAATCCATGTGCCTTCAGTGGTTTCATCCATGTCTTCAGAAGCAATATTATAGATGTGGTGAGAAACAGTGGTGCAGCGGTTAGCACTGTCGCCTCACAGCAAGAAGGTCGTGGGTTCAAACCCTGGTTGCCCTGGCCTTTCTGTGTGGAGTTTGCATGTTCTCCCCGTGTCTGCGTGGGTTCTCTCCGGGTACTCCGGCTTCCTCCCACCATCCAAAAGACATGCAGGCTAGGTTAATTGGTGTCTCCAAAAAAATTGCCCTAGGTGTGGATGTGGATGTGGAGGTGAGTGTGAGTGTATGTCTGTCTATGTGTGGCCCTGCAATGGACTGGCGACCTGTCCAGGGTGTCCCCCGCCTTTTGCCCAATGTTAGCTGGGATAGGCTCCAGCCCGCCGTGACCCTGTACACAGGATAAGCGGTGGACGATGGATGGATGGATGGATTCTCCTCCCTGCTCAGTCAATCTCCACTTTAACTTTCACTTTCTTCTTGTGTTTTTGGTGATTCACATTCTTCATGCATATTGCCACCCACTGTGCAGAGAGAAGAATTTCTAGCAAAAAAGAACTTAAATATTGACCTGTTTCTGTTTCTCACCCACACCTGTCTTATAAATTCTGAAGTCATTGATTAAACCACTGGAGTTGTTTTTATTACTTTTTTGCTGCTTTTATTTGCTTTTTGGAGAACACAAATGTTGGTACCCCTTCACTTACATTGAATGGACCTACAGAGCTGAAATATTCTTTTAAAAATCATATTTTTTGTTCATCTGAAGAAAAAAAGTCATACACATCTTAGATGGCATGAGGGTGAGTAAATTATAAGATAATTTTCAAGCATATAAATGCAGCATAAAAGTAATCCATATGACTCCAGTAGTTAAATCCATGTATTCAGAAGTGATATGACAGGTGTGGGTGAGAAATAGATCAATATTTAAGTCAAATTTGGCAAAATATTCTTCACCCTGCAGAGTAGATGGCTATATGCATGAAGAATGTGAATCACTAAAAACAAAAGAAGAAGAAAGTGAAAGTTAAAGTGGAGATTGACTGAGCAGGGAGGAGAATATATAATAAAAATGGACTTAAATATTGATCTGTTTCTCACCCAACCCATCATATCTCTTCTGAAGACATGGATTGGTTTTCATAAATTATAAAAAAAAATTTTTTGCATTCCTGGCATTGTTTTGAACATGTTTATGTGCAACTGAAACTCTCTCTATCAGTATTAAGGAAAATTTAGACCCTACACATAAACTGATTTCAATGTAATTGTTTCATACATTATGATATTGAAAATAACTTTTACATCTTTTCATTTGTGTAATCATGTCGCCCTTTTATAAATACATTATCATAGATAAGTGATTTATGTTCAAAGTTTTCAATTACAAACACCAATAAAATACCTAATTTGTATTCTTTCTGGCAAACAGCCATAAAAGGGAATGTAAATTATGGTATGTGTGCTATATTTTTAAATTGCAGCATAGAGTTTTTATTATAAAGAGGCATAGCTTTCGCAACTACATACTCAATACACACTACTCATGAGTACTTTTAAATGAGCCTCTATTTAACTGTTACTTAAGTAGATTTTAGGACAGGTACTTTTACTCTATTCAGACTACATTTTTAAAGATGTACCATTGCTTTTACTTGAGTATTATTTTCAGTACTCTTTCTACCCCTGGATAGACCCCATCGAAATTACCTGCCAGTTGAACTGTGATGCACCTCTCTGATCTCTGCCTGCACCACCTCGCTCTAATGATGGACTACACTCTTATAATGGAATACATAGACTATCAGTTAATTGCCAACAAAAGGCTTCATCGGCCAATTAACAAAGGACAATGAATCAATGTAAACTTCTGCAGATAATCCAGGATGGACTTCAAATACATTAGTCATTAATCTTACAGTTCATACAAAATCTTTGTTTAAACACTGACCCTTAACACTTAGTTTAATCATTTTAAACCATAACTTGCAAAGGGTGGCCAGAGGGGAACAGCGAGTCTGGTTTCTCCCAAGGTTATTTTTCTCCATTAACCAACATCTTATGGAGTTTTGTGTTCCTTGCCACAGATGCCTTCGGCTTGCTCACTGGGGTTATAAATAAAATTATTATTGAATTACTTATTTTTAAGCACAGTTCTTGTTGTGAAAGCGCTATACAAATAAAAATGACTTGACTTGAACAGAGCAAAAAAATTAAAATAATTTATTTGAATTTGAGTGGTTTATATCCTCAAATTGAGTAACTGTGTTTGCTGTCTTTCACTCACACTAGCTATCATTTTCCTCTGGAACACTTGTGAAAAATTTCCCTCAGCTTTATCCCTCAAGGTAAACTGGTCCTTAAATCACTTTTCATACATTTATTATGCCACTTATATTTGCTCCTGTTCACTTTTTACGAGAACAAAACATCACGGTTCGAAATAACAACTGTCACCGCAACACTCACTTATGTCTGGTTATCAAAATATTGTCCTTCCTGTAAAGCTGGCAGTTGACAGATGGAATTAGCTAAATAAGCCAAAAATGAAGTTTGTTTTTTAGAAATGTCAGAGTGCAATCTGTTGAAAATATGTGAATATCCTGAAAGGATATTGTTCAATTATTGTATAGAATGAAGATGCAGGCGAGAGGACAAGTCAGAAGGTCAAGTATGTGAGCACCTGCCTCTATATATACACAACTGCACATGTGCATGTGATAGTGTTATTGTAAGGGGTGTTTTACAGAGGTCATTGCTAATGACTGGTTTTTGGTGCCTCTAGCATCAGGTAGTACAGTAGGAAATCCTACTGTACTACCTGAATCTAACCACTCAGTTCTTTCTCACTGAATGCCTGAATTTTCACAAACACTACTAGAAATACCAGAGTATATATATATATATATATATATATATATGCACATACAGTGGCCACAAACAAGGATGGATTAAGAACTGAGAGTCCCATGTCCCGGAACACAGTGGAGGCGCCCCATGACATGACTTCGTTTATGCACTACAGGAAGCTTGGCAGATTTGGATGGATTTTTC
Source organism: Xyrauchen texanus (assembly GCF_025860055.1). Taxonomy (NCBI): domain Eukaryota; kingdom Metazoa; phylum Chordata; class Actinopteri; order Cypriniformes; family Catostomidae; genus Xyrauchen; species Xyrauchen texanus. The sequence continues at coordinate 37,233,331 of NC_068304.1, read as the reverse complement.
AAATTGAAAAGTTTGGAGCAATGCCTTCCACAGCCAATTATATGTACTTTTTAATTATGAACCGATCCAAAATCATACGTTAATAGGGATGAGCACAGTATTCAAATACCATAATCACTATTTGGTTATTCTGCATGTGTTTAGAGATCTTCAACTTGATCTGATTCTGACGGCACCCATCAAACCTACAGGTTTTGGGCCAGGTTCTGGTCGGTTTTTTAAAGGGTGAGATACAGCCTGTTCACACATGCGTCTACACTGCTTTTTCTATGTAAACATGCACTGGACACACTTTTTTCAGCATCCCGCGCAGGACCATTGCATTTTTTAGACGTGTTGAGTTTAAAAGAACTTTAATATTTATAAATGCATCTCAAGACACCTGCGTTCTGTTTTACAATTCGTTGTGCAGGACCATCGCATTTTTTTAGACACTGTGTTAAGGTAAAAATAATTTCAATATTTATAAAGGCATCTCAAGACACCTGCGTTCTGTTTCACCATTTGTTGCACTGCATAAAGCTTTTTCAGTGCTGGTGTCATAAATCAACATTCTGATAAAGTTCAGGTTGCAAAGAAAACTCAATGTGACTGCAACACATGATTCCACATTTTTTTTCACCTGGTAAAGTTTCAGCGCTTGATAAAAAGTGAGCCAATGTTTTTCCCCTTTTGCTCTTGTGTGCAGAAAATAGTTTCACAAGTTAAATGCTAAATCATTTAAAATCAAAGCATCCCAAAGATGCATTCACTGCCTCATGGAAATGGAACCTGCCCCGGCAGAATAACGCATTTTCCATTGATTAAGAATAGGCCTACTATGTTGCAGGCAGTGATAGATATTTGTATTCAACTTAATGTGATTTTGTCATTTGAAGATCTATGTATTGTGCTATTTAGGCTCATAGTTCACTGCACTATCTGTGATTGTGTTTGATGCAGCCATGATGAAGGGGTGAATATTCAAATCCCTGTTAATCTTACAAGTTATATCTTATATTTTATCATCCTCATTTATTCTTATTATATTAATCGGTGTTCTATTTTCCTTTTACAACAGGGAGCAAGTAACATGTATGTAATCTGAGGGGTGACTGAGGGTCTGGCCCATGCCAGGAATGCAGTAACAGTGATTATTAATTTAGCCCGGCTCCCAGAGAAAATGCATTGACATCGACCAACCACAACATTAAAACCAACTGCCTAATATTTTGTAGGTCCCCCTCGTTCCGCAAAAACAGCGCCAGCCTGTTCTTCTCAACACAATTGTACAGAGCGGTTATCTGAGTTACTATAGACTTTGTCAGTTCGGACCAGTCTGACCATTCTCTGTTAACCTCTCTCATCAACAAGGCATTTCCATCCACAGAACTGCCGCTCACTGGATGTTTTTGGCACAATTTGGAGTAATTTCGAGACTGTTGTGCATGAAAATCCCAGAAGATCAGCAGTTACAGAAATACTCAAACCAGCCCGTCTGGCACCAACAATCATGCCACGGTCCAAATCACTGAGATCACATTATTTCCCCATTCTGATGGTTGATGTGAACATTAACTGAAGCTCCTGACCCCATATCTGTCTGATTTTATGGACTGCATTGCTGCCCCTCGATTGGCTGATTAGATAATTGCGTGGATTATTTAATGCTGAACATATCTACCTCACGTAATCACTGAAATAATACATCAAATGTATTTTTATTTTACTGTCATATTAGGTGACTATGTGCTGTATTAGGCCTTGTGTTTGTTTTTTGTCTTTCTCCATGCTTTATCCTAATGTTCCTCAGATGGCGAGGCCCTGCATTCCACCAATTATGGTAGGGAGAAGGCCTCCAGTCCTGGGAAGGAGATAACACCTACCAGTTACAATGTCTACATCATTCAGTGTTTATATTTTTTATGGTGCCCTCTAACATGTGACTTTGCCATAGTCAAAAACATCAAAGGATTTGAATGGCTCTCCTTGGTACCTTCTTGATGTAGAAAAAGAGTAGCCATAACTGATAGCTAACCCATGACATCTACAAATAAGTTCTGTAAATCCAATGATGGGAACTTGATTAATGTTATGGCTTTTTTTCTTTTTAATTGTTGTTTGCACAAAGGTGTAAACAGACCATATTTGTTAAGTGATAAAATGTTTAGTGACATATCAGAATCTTCGAAAGTGTTGGACTGTGACAGCTCTAATTAAATTTGCATATGACTATAATTGCTTGTGAATTTTTTTTTTTTTTTAAAGTGTGCTTCTTTTTCTCCTTCTGTCTTTCTGAACTACTGGATCCCATTGAATTTGTGATGCTTATTGGAAATGCAGAGAACAATCAGTAAACTCTCTCTCTCAATTGATTGCAAACCTGACCCTGAGTTTTATACCTCAATATCCATATTGGGGACCCAGCTGTTTCCCCCAACAATGGCAATGAACGTTCTTTATTCCAGACTACTGATAAATAACAGAATGACCATTCGTGAACACTCGTGTTTAACCAAATCGTCTATAACAAAAAGTTACTGTGCACATATTAAGGATATTAAGGCATCTTTCGCTGTAGTTCTCTGTAGTCCTTCAAATAAACGCATTGCACCTGTGGGATGTAGATTCCTTGAGCGGTCAATCGAGTGTCTGTGAATGTATGCTGTCATCCTAACATTGGCATGTTGTTTCAGATAGTTCCAGTACCCTAGGAACTATCTGAATATGAAACTAACTAATGTAATTCTAAAATTAACCATGTTACTAATTACTTTACTTTTAAGTTACTTAATATTTTAAAGATATTTATCTGTGTAAATAGTTTTCCCAGAAAAGGTTTGCTTTTTTTGCTCAAACTTTTTTTAATTTTGTCAATATTTGCCACCCAATTCATACACTCGTTTTTCCCTTGCAATGACTTGATTGGCAACTTGTAATATTTCTTGTTATGTTTCTATCATTTTAGAAATGTATGTAATTCAAATAACATACTTAAATGCAGTGCTGGAAAGAATACTGTTTTAATTTTTACTTAAGTAAACGTGCTGCTACTGATGAAATAATTCACTTGAGTACAAGAAGAAGTACTGAGAAATAATGAGTCAAGTAAGAGTAAATAAGAAGTTTACCAAACAACTACTTATGTTACGTTATTTTATGAAATTTCTATTATATATATATAGCATATATAAGACATTTTTGTTATTTTTTTATCCCATTTTCTCCCAATTTGGAATGCCTAATTCCCACTACTTAGTAGGTCCTTGTGGTGGCGCAGTTATTCACCTCAATCCGGGTGGCGGTGGACCAGAAGCCTCCGCTTCTGAGACCGTCAATCTGCACATCTTATCACAAGGCTCGTTATGCATGACACCGTGGAGACTCAGCATGTGGTGGCTCATGCTACTCTCTGTGATCCACACACAACTTACTACATGCCCCCATTGAGAGCGAGAACCACTAATCGTGACCACGAGGAGGCTATCCCATGTGTCTCTACCCTCCCTAGGAGCTTAGGAGACCTGGATGGAGTCACTCAGCACACCTTGGATTCGAGCTCGTGACTCCAGGGGTGGTAGTCAGTGTCAATACTCGCTGAGCTGAAAATAAATATTGCCAAAATCATTCATTGCAAATTATTATTACGGTTTGAAATAATTGTTTTAAGTAGTCATATTTTTTTCTTTACTCCTGATGGCAAACATATACTGTGTCACCTATTCCTTATAATAGCATTTTAAAGTGCTAATTTGGTACTCACGGAAATGTTCTTAATATTAGAATAATTGAAAATGGTTGTGCTATCATGCGGAAATCAAAAGTGGGGTTTTCCCCATTTGCTAAGATACTGAGTTCTTACAAGTTGCTTTACACTTACAAGTCAAATTGTCAAATTTACCATTTACCATTTTTACCATTACTGTTTTGAAAAAAAGAATCTCTAACCAGAATAGAGAGGGACTTCCTCGGCTCAGAAGCGCAACAAAAAGACAAGTAAATCGCAGTCTCTAGTTTGAGAAACAGACACCTCAAGGTTATTCAATGTAATTAGATTACTGTAACTGTAAATGTTAAATGTAAAAACTTTAATGTTTTGTTAAATTTGTTGTATAGAGTCTAGCTTCAATGTGAACGACTCCTAGGAATGTCATTACATTATATGATATTAAATATCAATCCAAATGACACTTATTTTAATGAAAAAATAGCACAAACTTGGTTTGTTAGATTTGACATGATAATAGATATGTTCGAAACTTGAAAAGTGCTGCATTTGCAGGTGGTATATGGGGTGGAACGCAACTAGGTGCATTCGAATCGAATGTTTGCCAAAAAATCCAGTCTACTAAGCACACTTTTGGAGCAATTCATTATCACATAAAGAAGTGTAGTTATTAAATGATAAAACAATACTATCTGAAATAAAGTCAAAGAGTATGTTTCTGAAACCTGAAAAATACTGCCTTTGCAGACTATATGAGGAGGTAGAAGGCATCAAGGCATGTCTAAATCCAGTGTTTTGCTTCACATCCTGTCTTCTAAGACACCTTCATCTGATCGTTTTTTGGAAGATTTACCCTTTGAGTGCCAACAAGGCAGCCTTGCACCTTTTGTTTCAGACACAGCCACTTTCTGGTTATCAAATGTGGAACATGTCCATTGTTAATGTGATAAACTACACCTATGATTACTCTGCTAGGACATCTGTGTGAGCTTGAGAGGAACTTCATACTTCACTAAAATCACCAGTTCTTTAAAAAAACGTCATTGCATAAGTGGCTCAGAAAAGTCTGAGCAAAGCTCTAGCAGCATTTTTGCAGCTTGCCAATTGGTTTGATATGTTGTTATCTAATCACACTTATCTTAATGTGTCCAAATACATTTTGAGGGACCACTGTACATAAGCAGGATAGAAGAAAATGCACTGTCAGCACACAACAATAGATAGATTCAGCTATGGATGTGCAGATAATCTTTGTAGTCATTCTTTAAAATTTTCAACAACAGTTCATCTCTCTCTCTCTCTCTCTCTCTCCTCTTTCTGTGTAAGCTTGGGTTATTTATTTGGTAACTGATTTCATAGTAAAATCAGAAACATTATGTTGACTGTTCTTTATTTTAAATTGGTCTGAACATTACCAAAATGCAAAACACTTTCCTCAGTGGCCAAAGCTCTAACTGTTGTTCAACATATGGGCACGGTTGAGCTAAATTTTCTGGGTTTAATGTCCATAGAAGGGTGCCAAAGGTGAGATGTTTTCAGCTGTACAGACTGTATTACAGTGATGAGGAATGCATGTTTTATAAATTGTACCCCCAACACAAACACCATCCCTAAACCTGACCATCAGTGGAGTCAAAATTTTACATTTACATTTATGCATTTGGCAGATGCTTTTATCCAAAGCGACTTACAGTGCACTTATTACAGGGACAATCCACCCAGAGCAACCTGGAGTTAAGTGTCTTGCTCAAGGACACAATGGTGGTGGCTGTGGGGATTGAACCAGTGACCTTCTGATTAATAGCCCTGTGCTTTAGCCACTATGCCACCATCCAATCCAAAATTTTATTTTAGAGGAATGCAACCTCCAAATCACACTTGTCACTGATCATGGAAGACAATTACTTCCTGGTTTAAACATAGGATTCAAACTTGGGTCACCTGTACTGCTGATGCAATACACTTCCAGTCACACCATAAGGGAAAATTAGAACACTGGAACCATTGCAAAAATTTCTGACAGAATATGGTGCTTATCAGTGAGTCGGCATACTGTGGCCGATCATAGGGTAGTGGAACTATCTGAAACAACATTCCAATTTCTCATGTGATCATGTTGCTGTGACACCTACCAATTACCTAACAACTAGCCAAAACACCCTAGCAACCATATAGCAATGCACTAAAATCTCTCAGAACACTTAATCAAATGCAAAGGAACAACCTGGCAACCTCCTACAACTCTTGCATGGTCAAACACCACTCACAGTTTCTTCTGAAATTGTTGTACCTATTCTATGTTCATGTGGGGATTTCTTCCTCCTCTTTATTCAACCATCTGCCTGTGCTGGAACTACAGTAAACTCTTAACACAGGCTGATTGTAAAACTTTTAACAGCTCTCCAGGGCCGAGGTCATTTTTCTTGACCACCAGTGGTGTCTCTGGTGGAAGAATACAATGAAACACACCTTGGAGGGAAGAGAAAGATTAGAGGGTGGGCATCTTTATCTGTGTATATTGCAGCCTCATATCATTATTTGCACGTGACATTTAAACGTGCATATTTGTACATTTGGATAGATGCTGAAACATTGGATGTATTGATAGCATCTACAACATAAATGTTTTTATGCATATACAGCTTTAAAAGTTAAGTTACATTTTTACTCTTTTTAGATATTATAGATGCCATCAAAGACAAAACAGAATGAAGCCAATGAAAATATTACCTTTTCTTGTGCCAGTGTGTAAATCAAAATATAATTAATAAAGTGCCTGCACTTGACCAGGGCATGTTTTGTTTTTGTATCTGGCATACACTTTATAGAAATTCTTCCTTAAATTGCAACACAAGCATGTCCATTTTCAAACTAATTAAAGACATCTAAACATATGCAAACCATGAATATTCCTCTAATCATTCACACTTTTGGACAAAAAATTCTAATGGGTTTTGTTTACAGAATTCTAGCCATGACAAATGTATTGGACCATACATGATTGAACATGTTTTTGCCACATTACATAATACATTTCCCATTTTGATTATTCAAAAAATTATGTTTTGATGTGTAATCCTGACAATTTAAGAAAATATTATTGCTATAACTTTGCTTTCGTTAAACAGTTTATACAATATTAGAGCTTTCAGATTATGTATTGGTTATCAAGATAATTCTATCACAAACACACATTAAATGTACTGTTAGCAAACAAATGACTGGCTACCTCATGACCCACCCATCACGCAGAAGTTAAAAGTCCCAGAGTTCAGAAAGTACAGCTAATTTCCTTTTGGCTATGTAACATTATCTGCTCTTTGATGAAGCGTTTCTCTGCCTCCACCTCTCCACGGCATCTGATTCTCACCTGCTGTGCTTTGAGCCGTGAGTGATGGAGACGAACTCTCAGCATCATGTCTGTGGGGATGTTCGACACCTTTATTAGCTCCATGAAACCACCAGCTATGACCAGATGGCCATGCCAACTGCCTCACTCCATCAACAAATGGTACAATTATCCCATAAGTCCCACACTCACCTTGAGTGTTTGTAGCTTGCTAGACTGTGTTGCATTTCTTATTATATGTTCATGGTTTTATCCTTTGCCATTTTGCTTCAGGTTTTTATCCATTTCTACTGTTTCAAATGTAACTGCGTTTTTTTTTTCCATTACACACTAGTTTTTCTTTTTTTTCTACATCTAGCATCTCGACTGCATGCATTCGTTTTATCTATGTTTTACACAGATTATTGCATCAATCTCAAACATCTACTGATCAGGAACCACATCAATCTCAAACCCTTGCTGCTCAAGAACCATAAGAACAACAACAACAACAAACAATTGCAGTAAGTGTAAGTAACTCATGTTACTTATTCCTGCATTGCATGCCACATGTTTACTATAGCTTATTCCATCAGCATGTGATATATATGAGGAATTACTCAGGCTGACGGAGAAGTTTAATGAGTTAGAGACATGCATTCGAACACTAGTGGAGGTCAGTGAGAAAGAGAAGCTAGTAGATACTGTTTCGGATGTGGGTAGTATAGCGAGCAGCACACACACTTTGCTTCCGGATCTAGAGCCCCTGCAGCAGGGCATTTGTGTGATGTCTCGGCAGCATACTCACTCATCATTAGATCTCTTTCTAACAAAAAATTTATTGTAAATTCAATTTAATGACAATTTAAGAGTCAGATTGGTCAAAGAGATATATTTTGAGATTGATTTTGACATAATTTATGGAGCTTTGATCATGGAGACACTGAGGAATATAGTTCCAAAGCAAAGAGACAAGTGTGCAAAAAGCCCTACCACCTAGTGAGGTCAGCTTGCAATGCGGAATTAATAATAGGCCCAAATCAGATGACCTGAGAGAGTGGGATGGGGTGTAGCTGTGGACGAGATCAGTGATATATGAAGGGGCGAAACCTAGTAAAGCTTTGAATGTTGTAGAATTTTGTATTGGAAACGATAGGAGACAGGCAGCCAATGTAGCCTACAAAGTATGGGAGTGATGTGAGAGAATTTCTTTGAGTAGGTGAGAACCCTAGCTGCTGAATTCTGAATATATTGCAGTTTGTTTCTTGTTTTAGTCAGAAGGCCAGAAAAGAGGGCATTACAGTAGTCAAGTCTAGAATTAATAAAGGTGTGAACAACAGATTCTGCATCTTTGGAGCTAAGAATGGGGCGGAGTCGCTCAATGTTAAGGAGATGATAGTAAGTCATTTTTGAGAGAGAGGAGATGTGTGTGTGGAAAGAGAGTGTGGGGTCAATGATAATGCCAAGGTTATGAACAATAGCAGAGGGTCTGACCAGGACTCATTTATTTTGACCAACTGATTAGGGAGACGTGATAAAACACTTGGAGACCCAACTATCAGTACATCAGTTTTATCAGTGTTGAGTTTAAGAAAGTTACTGATCATCCATGTGTTGATGTCCTTAATATATTCAGAGAGGGAAATTGTGGGGAATTGGGCAGTGTTCTTAGAGCTGATATAAAGTTGAGTGTCATCAGAGTAGCAGTGAAAGTTGAGGCCATAATGGTGAATGATGTGACTTAGAGGAAGCATATAGGTTATGAAGAGCAAAGGACCAAGTACAGAAACCTTGGCGACACCTTGAGAAACAGGAACAGAATTTGATTTAAACTGATGAATAGAAATGTAGTGTTGGTGGTCAGAGAGGTAAGAAATTAACCAGGACAGAGCAGTGCCTGTGATGCCATTTGCAGAGAGCCTAGCGATGTGTATGCTTTGAGAGATAGTGTCAAAAGCAGAACTGATGTCTAAAAGGACTAGGAAAGTGAGCCATCCGTAGATCGTTAACAACTCTAATGAGTGCAGACTCAGTGCTGTGTAGAGGATGAAAACCAGATTGAAAACAATCAAAGAAATTGTATGTGGCCAAATAGGATAGAAGCTGAGATACAACCACATTCTCCATAACTTTAGACAAAAATGGAAGATTTGAAATAGGGTGGTCATTTTTAAGATCATTGGGGACTAGGCCAGACTTATTTAAAACTGTACTGACATCCACAGTTCCCTTTACAAAAAGCTTCACTTTGATGCTGCGCTTTTGCTAAGCGCTACGGGGGGAACAATCCTGCATTGAGAACAGCTGTGAATTTGTGTGAAACACGTCAATGAACATTGACCTGAATTTATAGCCTCGGCTGGTGATGATCATTAGATGCACCTGTGGCCAGGCTATAAAATAGAGGCGTCACCAGCGTGTCGACAGATATTTTTCATTCAGAGCATACTGTGCTGTGTGTCTCACAACCTGCTAAGAAAACTTTCTTCCCTCTTTGTTAGGAGTTAGAAATTGTTAGGCAGTGCGCAGAACTTTCTTTCCTTTTTCTCTCTGCTCTGAAAGAGATTATATATATATATAAAAAAAGAGAATGGCGGAGAAACAGAGCAAACGGTGCGTGTTTCCTTGTCAACGTTTCATGACGGACAAGGACACGCATGAGTTTTGCTTTGTTTGTTTGGGGGAAGAGCACGTGGCTCTCGCGTTGGGGCGGGGCGGGTGCACGCATTGTGACCTTCTTTCGGTCGGGATGCTTCGCGCTCGCCTCGCTTACTTCCGAGAGCCAGCACCCGCACTTCATTCGTGGGGCTCTCGTATGGATCTGGCTGAGGAGCGAGAGACGGGTGCGTCCCTTTCACTCGCTCTCTCCCCAGATCCGGCTGGTCCTTCTCGTGATCTTGAAGCGCGCTCCGGCGCCTCTTCAGTTCAGGAGGGGGACCTTGATTCTCTTGGATCTATAGATTTCGAGTTACCCACATCCGAGCACTCAAAGCATGACGCAAAATCCTCTGAGGAGTTACGCGATGTGGTTACTCGTGCTGTGGCCAGACTTCAATTAGACTGGCCACGTGACCAAGAAACCCCCAAACGCTCCAATTTAGAGGATAGATTTCTGTCTGATGGCCAAGGGAAGGGAGCACCTCATCAGTCCCTTCCCTTCTTTGATGACCTCCACGATGAGCTTGCTCATTCGTGGAGGAAACCTTATACCTCGCGCGTTCACGTGCCCTCGACGTCGTTATATTCGACTATCGTGGGTGCTGAGGCGTGAGGGTATTCAAGGATGCCGCCGGTCGAAGAGACACTTGCAGGTTATCTCTTGCCGGGTTCGGCATCGTCTTTGAAAAAACCTGCTCTCCCCTCTAAGCCATGCAGAACTACCTCCATGCTAGTGGGGAGGGCTTATCAAGTGGCAGGTCAGGATGGTGCTGCGCTGCACACCATGGCTGTGTTACAGGCATACCAGGCTGACCTGCTAAAAGATCTGAGTGCGGGTAAAACTCTCGACGAAGAGGCCTTTTCAGAGCTTCGTCAAGCTGCAGATTTGTCTCTCCGCGCGACCAATCAGTCAGCCCGTGCCATTGGCCGGTCTATGTCCGCTTTGGTCAGTACGGACAGGCATTTATGGCTTAACCTGTCAGGCATCCGAGATAGGGACAGAGTTTTCTTAATCGATGCCCCGGTTTCGCCTTCTGGTCTCTTCGGAGACGCCATGAATACGGTTATCTCCAGATTCCAGGAGGCGAAAAGCCATGAGTAAGCCTTTGGGCAGTTTCTTCCTTGCCGCACTCAGGGGGCGGGGCCGTCGGCCACCCAGTCTCGCCCCGATTCTGCTAGGAGAGAGGCTCAAAAACAGAGCGTGGCGAGTCGTGCTCCCCCTCGTAGGGACTGGGGACAGGCTCGTCGCCCTCAGCAGCCGCCCAAGAAAGACCTCAGGGCTGTGATTTCTAAAAGAAAGAAGCCCTGATGGTCTTGTACCCAACTTTGTGAGGGTAGTTCCCTTCGGGACGGGGTGCGTGTATCATCCACTTCGGCCCTCCCGATACCCTCACGAAACATCTTCACTCCTGCCGCCTTTGGTGTTTCGGGTGATAGAGGCTTCCAACAAAGAGTTGGGTGTACCGTTGCTTCCTGCCTTAATCCAGGACACGGAACACTCAACATCCCCTCAACAGGAAGTGTTGAAATTAGTACCCATCTCAGAGAACCTGGCAGCGTGGAATCTTCTGCCAGGTATTTCTATGTGGGTTCTAAAGACAGTAGAAAGAGGCTACAGAATTCAATTCGCTCGCCGCCCTCCACGTTTCAACGGCGTGGTTCCCACTACCGTAAGACCGGAGCAGGCATGTCTACTGTGGAGAGAACTGCAAAATCTCTTGGCAAAAGGGGCCATAGAACATGTTCCCCTTCCAGAGAAAGAGTCAGGCTATTACAGCAGATACTTCCTGGTTCCCAAGAAGGGTGGGGGGTTGCGTCCGATTCTAGATCTTCGAGGCTTGAACCACTCGGTCAGGGTGTTCAAGTTCAAGATGCTAACTGTCAAGTCGGTCGTGTCTCAGATCCAACATCACGATTGGCTGGTCACGATCGATCTCATGGACGCATATTTCCATATTGGAATTCTGCCACAGCACAGGACGAAGCCTTCCAGTATCGGGTTCTTCAATTCGGCCTAGCCCTATCACCCCGCACATTCACGAAATGCATGGATGCAGCACTGGCTCCTTTGCGACTCCAGGGCATCCACATTCTGAATTATTTAGACAACTGGCCGATACTATCACAATCTCAAGAACTGGCAGTTCAGCACAGGGATATCGTCTTGGCTCATCTAGGTTCTCTGGGTCTGAGACTCAACGTCCAAAAGAGCGTTCTTTCTCCAACCCAGGAAATTACCTATCTAGGGATTATATGGAACTCGATCACGATGCGGGCACAGTTGTCTCCCGCTTGTGTCAGGTCCATCCAGAACTCCCTGAGCAATCTCAGGCTAGGTCAAAGTTGCACTGTTCATCAGTATCAACGAATACTAGGTCTCATGGCGTCTACGTCCACGGTGATTCCTTTGGGCCTTCTCCATATGAGACCATTTCAGCTGTGGCTAAAAGCCAGGTGATTTCATCCAAGGGCCAGTCCCCTAAGGCAAATAAGGGTTACGCGGCGAGCGCTTCGTTCCCTTTCTGTGTGGTTCAGACCCCGGTTCCTTACCTTGGGTCCCACTCTCGGTGCGTCATGTCGTCGCAGGATGCTAACGACAGACGCCTCTCTGACGGGTTGGGGTGCGATCTTAAGTGGTCATCCAGCCCAAGGGGAATGGGAGGGTCATCAGCTCGATTGGCACATCAACTGCCTCGAGCTGATGGCGGTATTTCTGGCCCTGAAATACTTCCTCCGACATCTGAGAGGCTGCCATGTCCTTGAGTGGGTGGACAACATAGCAGCAGTCTCCTACATAAACCATCAAGGAGGTCTACGTTCTCGCCACCTGAATTTGCTGGCACGTCAGATTCTCCTTTGGGCCCAGGGCAAGCTCCTGTCACTCAGGGCAATTTACATCCCTGGACGCCTAAATGTGGGAGCAGATTTTCTGTCCAGACAAAACATACCGAGGGGCGAGTGGAAACTCCACCCCGAGGTAGTACAACAAATTTGGGAGAGATTTTACAGAGCAGAAGTGGACCTATTCGCCTTTCAAGAGACTGCGCAATGTCCCCTCTACTTCTCTCTGAGTCACCCAGCCCCCCTGGGTCTGGACGCGATGGCACATACATGGCCCAGAATGTGTCTGTATGCTTTTCCCCCGGTTTCTCTGCTCCCGGGAGTCTTAGCCAGAGTTCGCCAGCAAGGGTCTTGTCTCTTACTGATAGCGCCTCGCTGGCCGAACAGGATTTGGTTCTCAGAAATTATATCTCTCCTCGACGGCTCGCCTTGGGCGATTCCGGACAAGAGGAACCTTCTGTCTCAGGCACAGGGTACGATATTTCAACCCCGGCCCGAATTGTGGAAACTTCATGTTTGGCCCCTGAAGGGTACCAACTGAGGGACACAGGGCTGTCGCCTGAAGTTATCGAGACCATTCTTAGTGCTAGGGCTCCCTCCACCAGAAGAATCAACACCAATAAATGGGGTGTCTTCGAAAAGTGGTGCAGTTTACATGGGGCAGATCCAGTTAACTGCCAAATTGTTTCAGTTCTGGACTTTCTGCAGGAAAAACTGTCAGCAGGCATATGCCCCGCTACTCTCAGGGTTTATGTGGCCGCCATTTCGGCTTGCCATGCCTTGATGGACTGGGCGGCTTTGGGGAGGCACCCTCTACTCGCTCGCTTCATTCGTGGAGCCAGGCGACTGAGGCCTCCTGTTAGGACCAGAACTCCCTCATGGGACTTAGCAATAGTCCTGGAGGGTCTGGCTGAAACCCCCTTTGAACCTCTAGAGTCAGCGTCTGACAGACTTCTGACTCTCAAGCTGGTTTTTCTTGTGGCGATTACCTCTCTTAAGAGAATCAGGGATCTACAGGCTCTGTTTGTTTTGCCGGCCTGTTTAGAGTTTGCCCCAGGTATGGCCAAAGCTATCCTGCATCCTCATCCTGACTACCTTCCAAATGTGCCTTTTTCGACACTACACCCTGTCACTCTGGAAGCCTTCTGCTCCCCGCCGTTTTTAACGCCGGAGCAGGAAATTCTTCACGGACTCTGCCCAGTCCGTGCCCTTCAGACTTATGTCCACCGCACTAGCCAGTGGCGTAAGTCTGGGCAATTATTTGTCTGCTTTGGGGGCCGCAACAGGGGGGCAGCCGCTACCAAGCAGACTATGTCACATTGGGTGAGGGATGCTATTGCCCTGGCCTATGAGGCGCACGGTCAAGCTTCGCCAGTGGGTGTCAGGGCTCACTCCACCAGAGGGGTCGCCGCCTCTAAAGCCTTGGCTAGAGGGCTCTGCAGCAGGTTTGTGATGCGGCAGGCTGGACCTCTCCGCACACATTCATCAGATTTTATAGTTTGGATGTTCATGCTACTCCGGGCTCATACGTCCTTGTGTCGACATCCCAAGCTCATGCCTGAACGGGTTTGTGACGCGGCGGGCTGGTCCTGTCCATGTACATTCTTCAGTTTTTTATGGCAGGCTCATGCCTGAACACGTTCGTGATGCGACAGGCTGGTCCTTTCCGCACACGTTCATCGAACTTCATGGGTTAGATGTTTCCGCTACTCCGGATTCTTACGTCCTTGAGTCGACATCTCAAGCTCATGTCTGAACAAGTTTGTGATGCGGCAGGCTGGTCCTCGCCGCACACATTCATCAGTTTTTATCGTTTGGATGTTCATGCTACTCCGGGCTCTTACGTCCTTGAGTCGACATCCCAAGCTCATGCCTGAACGGGTTTGTGACGCGGCGGGCTGGTCCTCTCCGCGCACATTCTTCAGTTTTTTATGGCAGGCTCATGCCTGAACACGTTCGTGATGCGGCAGGCTGGTCCTTTCCGCACACGTTCATCGAACTCTATGGGCTAGATGTTTCTGCTACTCTGGGCTCTTACGCCCTTGAGTCGACATCAAGCTCATGTCTGGGACCTCTCGCGTTTTTGTGAGCACACTTCACAACCGTAGGGGTCCGGACAGCCCCAGTGCGGCAGTGTGGGTATTGCGTTCCCCGTAGCGCTTAGCAAAAGCGCAGCATCAAAGTGAAGCTTTTTGTAAAGGGAACGTCTCGGGAACGAGATGCTGCGCTTTTTTGCCGCACTGGGACGTCCCAGGACTGCTCTTCAGAAAAAGGTATCTGTCGACAAGCTGGTGACGCCTCTATTTTATAGCCTGGCCACAGGTGCATCTAATGATCATCACCAGCCGAGGCTATAAATTCAGGTCAATGTTCATTGACGTGTTTCACACAAATTCACAGCTGTTCACAATACAGGATTGTTCCCCCCGTAGCGCTTAGCAAAAGCGCAGCATCTCGTTCCGCTTTTTTCAGGGAACAAGGGTTACACATGTAACCCGAGACGTTTTTAGTTCTAGAGGGACAAAGCCCTTTCTAAATATTCTGTTGATAAGGTGGGAAATAGGCACTGAGATAACAGGCAGACATTGTTTAAGCAAGAAAGTGGGTGCATTATCAAGCTGGCAGGAAATAGAATTCAATTTGCTAATTAACTCAGAAGCTGTATATGTAGTGGTGGTGGCAAAATCAGTAAAAGTGACAATCTGGTGGTTTGTGAAAAAATCCTGAAGTGGATCAGGAGGAACAGTAGAGGGGAAACGTTTGTAAATAGAGTTGATTTTATTCTGAAAGGAGTGACAAAATTAACTAGAAAAATAGTTTTGGGTCTAGAAGATGTGTTATTGATAATGGACGAAAAGTAAGATGAGTATGCATCATTTAATGGTGATTTCTATGCCTGTATATGATCATTATAGGCTCTTAGGTGAACAGTTAGATCTTTTCTTGTAAAGATGCTAAAGGCGGAATCCTGTAGCTTTAAGAGCATGTAATTCATGTGTGTACCAGTGAGACGAGTGAGTGGAGGGTACGCGTCTACTTTTAAGAGGGGCATGAAAATCATTTGAGATGGTTTTGTTGTAGCTAGTGAGAATGTCAGTTGGACAGGAAAGTTGCATGATGTCTATACGGAAATATGTTTGAAGTGTTGCAGAGAAGGATACAGGGTTGAATGAGTAGGGAAGTCAACATATTGTACAAAGTTGTAACATTTTAACACAGACATGAGTTCATGGGCTGCAGTACAATCAGTGTCAACATGCATATTGAAATCGCGTAATATAACAGATAGACACATGGCACATGAAAGAGATAGCAGCTCAGTTAGATCAATAAATAAATTTAACGGAGGGTTAGGTGGCCGATACACAAGAACCACAATCAGCGACAATGGACTGTTGACTTTGAAAACACAGTATTCGTTGGTGGAAATCTCATGAAGTTCAATGTTTTCAATATGCAAGTTGCTGAGATATACAGCAGCCAAACCACTACCTCTGGTTCTTAGCCAGGTAATTGTAACCAGGAGGAGTGAGTAAGTTCATGTGTAAATAGTCGTTAGAAATTTGCCATGTTTCAGTGAGCAGCAATATGTCCAGGTTTTTTTTTAAGTTATTGTGGTGCAGAGCAGCGTGGCCATATCTATTAAGGACCGACGGATAAACAATGCGATAGCAGAATGGAAACAGTTGTGTAGTGTAGACTATTGTAAATGAGGCAGTTCACATGGTATAGCTAATAAGGATTTATAATTTCTCCCTCGTTGAGCAGAAGGCAGCGACGAGCAGCAGGTGTCCATACGAGATGACCAGATGGAGGGGATAGAAGAAGGGGACGAGTAATGGAATAGAAGCTTGTGATGGGGGGAACGATGGATATTGCGCGGGTGGCGAGTAATCCCAAGCTCTTTGCAGATGCCGTATATAGCTGTTTCCAGCCATGGACAGATGTCCAAACTACGCAATTAAAGTGATTTATAGCTAAGTGCCATTGTTAGAATGCAACAGATCAAAAAGCCTAGAACTGACAGTCTAAGCAGGCCATGGGTGAGTGATTGAAGTCTGATGGTAAACACGATTAGACGTGGAACATCACTGAGGGCAGCACAGAGTAATAGCTACTATGAACCATAGTATTAACACTTTGTTGCCATTAATACCACACAAGCGAGACACTGAAACCTTACCAGATATCAGAGAGACGGGAGGTACACCACCCTAAACACTGATTTTAAACACTGCAACTAATTAACGAGAGAGTGGAGACTCAATCACCAACTTTGCGGAGAGGTACTATGGAGTATTGCAGGGGCTGGTGGCCCAGTGGCAGAGAGACATACAGTCAGCAGCAGAAGCAAAGAAAATTCAAAGCAAATCCAAATAGAGAATCCAGTGGAAATATACTGTATTGTGGTTGGCAAGTAATTCAGAGTGGTCCAGTGTAGAAGTGGAAGATGTGACAGAGGGAAACAGATGAAAGTCCAAGACAAATCCAAACACACAAAACAAACTAACACGAGTACCAGCGAGAAGCGGCAGCCAGACACGCTCAGCTTTCTCTCTCCGGAAGCATTCATCATCCCTCAACTCAAGCAAAATGCAAGCATTTCATTTATAATGTGACTTCAACATTCAAATAGATAATGAAAATGACACATTGGAATTAGCATTTATCGATATTCTCAACTCACTTGGAGTCAGACAAAATGTGATACACTAGATTTAATTTTGTCATATAGAGTAGATGTTGATTCTACAGATATTCTACCGCAGAGCGATGAAATCTCAGATCATTACCTTATCTCTTGTTTGCTGCGATCAGCTAATGTCACTCAATCTACACCACGCTATCATTCAGGTAGAACTATTCTTTCAACTACTAAAGATAGCTTCAATAATTATATTCCAGAATTGTCTCACATACTCAGTAAGCAAACTCAGTATGGCAAAAAGTTTAAAAGAAATTGATGTAATAACATAAAATATAAATACAATCTTCTTTAGTACTCTTGATAGTGTTACCCCCCCTTCCATTAAAGAAAATTCAAGAAAAAAGCCCTGCACCATGGTACAATGATCACACTCATGCTCTCAAGAGAGCAGCTTGAAAAATGGAGTGCAAGTGGAAGAATGCAAAATTAGAGGTATTTTGCAGTGCATGGAAAGATAGTGTCTGTAGCTACAGACAGGTACTAAAAGCTGCCATTTCAGCATATTTTAGCAAACTCATAGAAAATATCCACATAAATCCTAGGTGTTTATTCAGCATTGTGGCTAAATTTGTTAGGAATAAAGCATCAACTGAACCAGATATTCTGTCACAGCACAATAATAATGACTTCATGAATTTCTTTACTGATAAAATTGGAATTATGCACTGCCACAGCACCTCAAAAAACAGTGTCTCATAATTTACCTCCTCTTTTGTAAGTCACTTTGGATAAAAGCATCTGCCAAATGAATAAATGTAAATTAGCAACTTAAAAAATTCACTGTTATAGTCATGAAGAGCTAACAAAACTCAAAAGCCACAACATGCATGCTAGATCCAAAACCAATTAAGCTCTTAAAAGAGGTATTCCCTGTAATCTCAGAACCTCTAGTTAATATCATTATCTCCTCACAATCCTTAGGACATGTTCCAAGAAACTTTAAAATGGCAGTTATCAAGCCGATAATTAAGAAGCCACAGCTTGATCCTGGCGAATTGGCTAATTACAGATTGATATTATATATTCAAATAAACCATTTATGCCAAAAATACTAGAAAAGAGTTTGTCCTCCCAACTATGTTAATTTCTACAGCGAAATAGTATAACAATTTCAGCCACGATTTAGGCCCCATCACTGTACAGAGACTGCACTTATCAGAGTTACAAATGACTTATTTTTATCATCTGATTGCAGCGGCATTTCTCTTCTAGTGCTTTTAGGTCTTAGTGTTGCCTTCGATAGGATAGGATAGGATAGGATAGGACACAACATTCTCTTGAATAGGCTGAAGAATTTTGTTGGCATTAGTGAACTTGCATTGGAATGGTTTAGGTCCTATTTATCAGACTGCTACCACTTTGTATGTGTAAACGAGGAATCGATATCAAACAAAAGTTAAGTATAGAGTGCCACAGGGATCAGTTTTAGGGCCTCTGCTTTTCTCCTTATACGTTCTTCCCCTGGGAGATATTATCAGGAATCCACTTCTTCTAAACCCAATGAAAATTCACAATTCTCCAAATTAGCAGTGTGTATAAATAAAATCAAAGACTGGATGTGACGTAATGAAGCTAGGAAGCAAGTTGCAAGTTGACAATTAGTTTATTGACAGTCAAATTGAGAAGATAGGGGAAAAGTCCGGGGTGATGGTCTAGTGGCGCAGAGTCTCCAATGGTCAGATGATCGTGGTGAGAAGAGTGAAGAGAAGTGTTGAGCAGACACGGCGAATCCGGGTAACAGCAAACAGGACACGAAACAGGGACAACGAGAGAACTGGACTGGAACTCTGAAGAGCGAACAACACCGGACATCACAAACAACGATCTGACAAGGAGATGAGAGAGTGGTGAGAATTTAAAGGGAATGGGAATGAGTAACAGCTGGTGAGAGGAGTGATTGCGGCAGAGCGCTAATCATGGTACAAACAACACGCCCACACATTCACGCACCCACACAACACACACTAAGAACAAGGCACGAGACAAGGAAGAGACATAGGATTAAATACCGTGACACTGGATGGCCAGAAATTTTCTTCTACTCAATTCCGACAAAAAGGAGATACTAATTATTGGACCAAAAACCTCTAAATATAAGCTGCTAAAATATAATTTGACTCTTGATGGATGTACTGTTATGTCGTCTTCTACAGTGAAGTACGTAGGTGTTATATTTGATACCAGTCTGTCCTTTGAAAATCAAATATCCAGTGTTTTAGGACAGCATTCTTCCACCTCAGAAATAATGCTAAGTTACGACATTCTCTCTGTTGCAGAAAAACGAATTCATGCATTCATGATATTAAGACTAGATTATTGTAATGCATTGCTGGTAGGATGTCCAGCATGTTCAATAAATAATCTTCAACTGGTTCAAAATGCAGCTGCCAGATTGCTGACTAGAACCAAGAAATATGATCATATTAGCCCCATTTTATCATCATTACATATACCTGTTATATTTAGTATTAATTTAAAAATTATGTTAACTACAAAACTACTGCTTTGAAGGGTCCAGCTCCGCAGTAATTAAGTGACCTTCTACCATGCTATATTCCATCATCTCCATTACGATCACAAAATTATGGCTTGTTAATAGTTCCTAGAAAATCAAAATCCACAAAAGGAGGTAGATCCTTTTTTTATTTGGCTCCTAAACTATGGAATAGTCTCCCTAACACAGTTCGGGACACAGACACACTCACTCAGTTTAAGTCTAGACAAAAAACTGATCTATTTAGCCAGACATACACCTAATTTATCCATAAACTCACAATTGGGCTGCTTTAGTTAGGTCTGCCGGAACCAGAAACATCTATCATGATCTATATAAATCTGCATAAAATGTAATTACATTTATGCTAATATTATTCTATTTGTTTCCATTTCTCAACCTCAGGATTCATATCCTGAGTTTACCAGAGCCAGCTAGATCCAGCTCCGTTCATGCTTGGTGTCGGACTCCACTGCTATGTGTCTCTGAGTGATGACGACTACATGTAGCCGGTGCTAGCCATACATTACTTCAGTATTTTACGATGGACTTCAGAGGATGAACTGATGGCAACTCCAACTGTATAGCATCGGATACATCATATGCCACTGCCTGAACCTTGGAATTATGATGGACGCCACCGAACCCCACAGAAATGACCTGCTGGTTGAACTGTGATGCACCTCATTGATCTCTGCCTCCATCACCTTTGTCTATTGATGGACTACACTTGTGAAATGGAATACATAGATTATAATTTAATTGCCAACAAAAGGCTTCATCAGCCAAGTAACAAAGGACAATTGCATCTATGTGAGTTTCTCCAGTTAATCCAGGATGAACTTCAAAGACATTAGTCATTAATCTTACAGTTAATACATTTATTGTTTTATTTATTTTATTTTTTTAAATCACTGGACCTTAACACTTTCTTAATTTACTTATCTTAAACCATGACCTGTACTACACATAAATAACTAATATTGGCATTATATTCATGCTGGTTAGCCAGAGGGGAACTGGCCCCCAAAGTTATTTTTCTCCATTCTCCATTAAACAAATCTTATGGAGTATTTTTTTCCTTGCCACAGTCACCTTCAGCTTGCTCACAGGGGTTCTAAATAAAATGATTATTTAATTATATACAATCACAAATTAACAATTTACAATCATGTTTAATCAAACTACACAATTATCACTCTAAGACTTTATAGATATTACAGTTTAATTATTTTGTTAATGCATGATTTTCATGCAATGCATCATCGGGAATCTTCATCGTCATTAATGTCTGGTATTACTACTGGTTGCAAAATGGCTTTGGCTCAGAGAATGGGCAACGTTTAAAGTTTAAAAGTAAAGATGCGAAAGACTTGATGGTTTAAAATAAAAAAATAAAAATAAGTAAAATAAAACAAATAAAAAATTAATTTAAGACATTTTAAGAATTTTGAAGTGCTTGTAGGAACCCTGTTTGAGTGTGCTTTTTTTTAGCATATTCAAACTTTCTGTCCCCAGTAACTTTCATCGTATGGAAAAGAACAGCTTGGACATTCTACCAAACATCTCTGATTGTGTTCCATAGAAGAAAAAAAGTCATACAGGTTTGCAAAAATGTGCAACAATATTTATTTGTTTATATATATATATATTCATTCATTTAATGAATCCAAACAATAAATATTGTATTTACTTTACTGCTTTTTTTATTTTTATTTTTTTTGGTTGTCTTTGCTTTATATGTGTTTATAGTAATACACCTTACTCAAGTTTCTCATTGAGAAGTTACTCATTTAAGATCTGCTCTTAAAAAAACACTGAATACCCAAAGGATGTCTCGTAACTCACACATTTGTTCAGATTCAGAATATATTATCTTTTAACTCAGCTGAGCACAGAAGTTACACTAATTATATGGTATAAATGTCACATTGTAAATGTGGAGATAGGAGACATGTGGTAATGAAACCTGGTTTTCAAGAAGAATGAAAGAAGTCATTAGTGAATGATGATTTTAATTACACTCTCTTTGTCAGCTATGGCATGTGTGAGACAGCACTTGACAAGAGGTTCCCTCTCCGCATAATTACAGAGAGATTGACATGCTACATAAACAGAGTCTGAATGACAGCAACGTCACGCAGTTGCCAAGTGCAACAGTTTGATCGAGGAAATTAAAAATTGTGATAGTGATTAGAGGCTAACAGCTCGGAATAAACTGTATTTTCATTAGACTCTGGCTAAGGAATACATTTAGGAATAGTTTTTATTTATTTTTTTGCAATTTCTTTCTCTCTCTATTTCGCTATGCCTCTCTCCTCTTTTCAGATAAAATAATCTGAGATTTAACATGTTATTTAAGGCAACCTGTTAGTTCACAGCAGGCTGATTTTGGAAGTTTATGTAACATCAGGGTACATTTCACCATGATGACAACACATCTGTTGATGCGGGCCACCAGGGACGCAGGCCAGACTGTAGCCTTGGCCCTTTTGTTCATGAGAGGCCAGCGTCGCTACAGACTGATTTAGAGACATACATACACACATGGTCTGAAAAGTGCTATATTTGAGATAAGAGATAAATTACGGATTGAAAACATCTCTGATGATTAGGCTACTAAACCAAGTGGCTATAAGTAACTAAATGGTTTTGTCTGGCATTATGATGACAAATTTGTAAACATTATCCAAGAAGCACATGATGTGTAGGGAGATTTTCTGTTTTTCAGACAGACACACACATAATTTGATGCTCTCAGTAAATCATACTGCAGGCAAAGACATTTCCAAGATTTCTTGGAATCCATGTTTCCTGAACCCTCAGTTCCATGTATAGTCTGTCTGGAACTTTGTTCCAATTATCATTAACAATTAATTGAGACTAAAAGGGTCTTATATAAGAAATAACTTTAGCAAATCGGAATAAATTAGTAAGCAGCAAGTGGGCTTATTTCTCATTATGCAAAGAAATTTAATTTTCTACTTTGAATATACTATGTTTTATTTGTTTTAATAAAGATTGTGAGACAAATAGAGTTCCTGGTAGTAAAAATCTCATATATTTTCTACTGAGAGAAATTTATTTTTAACTATAACATATAAACATTTCATGACAGGTCTACTTTGAGTTAAGTTGTTAAGCAATGGTATGTGCTTTTGCAAAAGCCACAAATCAGTGTGATTTAAAAATCGAAAAAAATAAATAAATGTTTAATAGTCGATTTCCTGGTAAAAAAAAACTACACTACTGGTAATCCTGAATAGAGATCATCCAATCAGAGGGGTTGCTGTTGCCATGGAAATTCCTGCAAAAGAGCTTACATAACCACTATAGAGCATCAGTGCCTGCACATTTGTTTTTGTTTTTTTGGGGGGTTTTTCAGTCCGAATTTTATTTATTTTAAAACATATATAATTCCATAGGGGGTTTAAAATAGGGCTGTTCAAATTAATCATATTTTAGTCATGATTTCTGCCATTCACGGTTAATTTTGCATAACAGTGTTAACAAACAGAAATGATCAGCCTTATAAAGTTGCAAATCATTTATACAGATGACTGACAAAACCACAAGCACTTTCGTTGACCATTTTCACCACAAGTGACCAATCACACTCTATTCAGAAGTTCGTCACTGGCCAATCACCATTTCACTTTCGAGCATGCAATGAAATACAGAACTGCAGATGTTTACGAGTGTCGTATGTGCGCTGCTCTGATCTGTAATATTACACATACTTGGAATACACAAGAATAAATATACGGTGTTAGAGCATTCTCAATGCGGTTATGTGCTCGATGCACATGCAATTTATTCCATCTCGTGCTTTGAAAATGTATGTAATATACAGAACAGCTGTCTTCCTTCAAAATAAAAGGCTTGATAAAATAATTAGGCTTCCTTCAAAATAAAAGTTTAAGACTGTATAGCAGTTCTTGTTGTAACATAAATATATTACTGTAATATATTACTGTAGGGTATGGGAATATAATAATGATAATAATAATGATACAAATTTTAAGAATAGATCTTCAAAGAGAATGCAAATGTAAACACGCTACAGAGTAACTGTTTCTATTAGCAGTAAAGAATGGGCAAAACATTAATTAATTTTGGTCAAAAAGAATCATTTAATAGTTTATAGTTCTAAATATTTGTTCAACATAAGAGCTACCATTTAATGTAATGTTTTGTTATTTAGTTCTTTTAGAATCAATATCTAAGCAGTAGCAATAACATTGTTTCATTCAAATTGTTCAGTCCTGATGTTTTTTTTTTTCAAATGTTAGAATAGTTGTGATTAATAATCGTGATTAAAATGTGAATCTAAATAATCGTGATGATCTTATTCACCATTATTGTGCAGCCCTATTTTATAATGTACTTGTAATAATTAGGGTCTGGCTGGTAGGAGTTTAGAACACAAATCAGCATAAAGGGCAAAAATGAACAAGAACTGGGCTTAGCAAACAAAAAGTAAGGAAAACAAGCAAGAACTCACCAAACCACAAACCACCAAACATAAATAATGCAATTCAAACAACAGAATAAAAAAAAAAAATAAATAAAAAAAAAAAAAATATATATATATATATATATATATATATATATATATATAGACACACACACACACACAGTACTAATTAACTAACTAGAGACATACAGTATGTGCTACATAGACAGGAATCACACAACTTCAAGTTCTTTGAACAAACCTATCAAAATAAGAGTTCACATATGACACCATATACTGTATGTTACATTACTTTATAAAAGAGTTTTAAGCCATGAACCAAAACAATCAGCTCTGAGGTGAATCACAACATCACAAACTTTGATTTAAAGCAAAAAATAAATAAATAAATAAATATAATAAAATAAAATAAACAGATAAATACAAATAAAAATAAAAAACAATTCTCTGAAAAAAAGACAATGGTACAAAACTGTACTTAACATCTTTCATGAATAATGAAATTGAATCAAACGCAATGGAAAAATACTCTTGTTAAACTATTGGTTTCAAGTTATTATATTATAGAATTAATGTACAATATTGTTTTGCAAAATATTCAGATAGATAAAATATAAGTGTTTAGAGAGTGTAGGAAGACCAACCCAATTGAGTCATTCGTAGAACGTCATAGAAGAGGCCAGTTGTTAAAGAGCTCCTTTGACGCACTTTGCTGGCTGCAGTTTTCTGATTGGTGAAACTTTTCTCTACAGGCTCATGGGTAATGTAGTTCTTCACCAGAAAATCCACTTTTAAACGAATATTTATAAAGTTAAAATAATGCAGACAATGGCTTTAACAGAAGCTTATAACATTTATTAACAACCTCTGAGCTCATGGTAGGTGTTCCTTTAAGTAAGGTGTGATAAATGGACATGAAACATTAATTTGAGTTTAAATAATTTAATTTGTTTACTTGTAGAGATCGCACATTGATCCAAGAGAAAATATGACTCACATCAACCTGATGAATGGTCTAATGTGTCTTATTCGCTGGATGTGCAGTTGTTACTCAAGAGATTTCACACCGCTAGATGGCGCCATTGAACAATCAGAATCAAGTATTCCAGAGTGCTGTGTAATATGTTATCTTTAAAAATCAATACACCTTTGTAGAAAAGGTTTTGGGACCAGAATGTTGCACTCTGTTGTGAATAACTTAATCGATTACATTATATTTGTTTATATCTGAATATTTTGTAATACACTTAAAATAATTTTTTTATACTTATAATCAATTATAAGTATATTTTATGTGCCATTTTTTCAAGACATGATTATGTCATTCGCAAAACTTCAAGAGATGGGTAGTTCATTGCATTATCAGAGTCTTTTCTAAAGGATTTTTCAAATATTGTTTTCTTCACATCAATGTTTATAATATTATGAGTCATCTCAGTGCTTGTCGGTTTGGTTCAAGGCTTTAAAGTCTTGTGTGAAGATTTATTTATTTATTTTTTTAAATAGAGAAAATGAACGTAAAAAATACACAAAGCCATTGAAAAAGTTCCAGTACAGATGACACTATATATAATTGAATATATCATTAGAAAGAGAACTATCTCTCTAAGCGCAATTTAAAATTTTTGAGAAACATTTATAATAGAAAAATGGTATGTTTAAACTCTATTCACAGAAGAGGGAAAAGCTTTTTTTGTGAATGGCTTTGAAGTCTTTGTAATTACTGTGGAACAAAAAGGGCGGTTGGTACCAATATTCAGCCTTTCAAAATAACCACAGGGAGATAGATCTGGCTATTTTAAGCCTTGCTGGAAAGTGAATGATTCCTAATGGCTTGATATGGTTGTTCGGCCATTCTGCCCCGTTTCGCGGAAGGCCCACCAGAAAAAGTCACAGTTCTCCCTATGGCCAGTCTGGCCATCGCTGCTATAGACACAGATTTTTTGCACATCTCCCAAAAAAATAAATTCTGTCATTATTTACTCACAATTATTTCATTCCAAATGTATTTTTTTTAGTTGAAGAATTAAAAAAATATCCATGCCGGTCTTGTCCATACACTGACAGTTCATAGTGATCACTGATTATTATCTGTTTATGACATTATGAAGATTTGATCTGATACCCATAGCTATCTATCTATCTATCTATCTATCTATCTGTCTGTCGGTCGGTCGGTATGTCTGTCTGTCTGTCTGTCTGGCTGTCTGTCTGTCTGTCTGTCTGGCTGTATGTCTGTATACACACTCTTCATAGACATAATGAGACACTACATACGCTTCACACTGGGCCTTGCCTGCTAGGTTTCCAATTTAAGTGTAATACTATAATCATGTTTGAATTATTGTCTGTGGTATTCAATATCATGAAGTACTTAAGATAATAAGTTTAAAATAATCAACAATATTCTATTAACAGAGAACACGATTGGTGTTTATTTTGTCGACTAAATCTGAAAGAGCATGCCTTCAAAACATGATACTTCATTGGGCCCTTGTAAGACAGTCATAACCTTACATGAACTTTTACATCTTGCCCTCTTCAATTACTGCAGTGGTGCTCTGAAGAAAGATGTCTTTGAGAGATAGTCTACAATTCTCAAGTGGCTCTGTAGAATTTTTAAATTAAAGACCTATTCACTGCCTCAAAGACGTGAATTCCCTTTTAACTCCACACATTAGTTTTACTTGTTCTCCTTTGCTTTCCCTATTATACTGCAAATGCTTGAATTTACAGTAGTTCGTTTGCGTCTTTCGAGTACCTGACGTTGCAGTTTCTTGCATCCAAAAATTGCTGTTCAACCCAAAAACAACTAATTACAGGCCATTGTGCTTTCTCAATCTGACCAATTTGCATTTGCAGTACTTGCCTTTGCAAATATCTCTTATTTCTCTGTTTCTGTTTTGACGTCTTATTGTGTCTGTATTTAGTTTACATTGCTTCAGATAATTACAGAGAATGGAAAACAATGAATCAACCTCATATATTCCTCTCATTTCGTTGTTCTTTTACCAAAAATCTCAGTTGTGGATGTCCAGTTTAGATGCACAAACACTCTCCATTGCATGTCTTTCTGTCTGTCCATCCATCCATTTATTCACCATTCTGTCCATCTATCCTTCCTTATTCCACTGTTCTGTCCATCCATCCATCCATTATTCAGTCTATCCATACATCCATTAAACATTCAGTCCATTCATCCATCCATCATTCAGTCCATCCATCCATCCTTCTTTCCATCCATCTATCCACCCAATTATCATTCTGTCCATCTATCCATAAAGGGTGTAAATCTGAAGTTTCATCATGATGTGATCTTATTTCGATTCTCTGCGATCCGATCTTTGTGATACTTCAAAGTCTGCCACAATATGATTTTGATTTGATTCAGGGGCCTGCGATCGATATAACAATATTATGTGCCTATTCTACACTATCGATTACATTTATCATGTCAAAAATGCAACCAAAATATGATTTAAATATTTTATTAAGCTCTCTGAAAAGTGCAAATCCAGGATCCACATTGGGACTTCCACAACAAAATAAGGTACATCAGTTATTTAAAAAAAATGATAAAGGAAATTAAGTCACACATTCAAATGATCATCAATAGTTTGATGACAGCTCATTGCCATGTGGAATGAGGTAAACACAACAGTGACAATTTGTCATCTCTACAATAGTTAAGCAAGTCTTTCAATCCAAAATACTTATATACCCACGACAACATGTGCTATCAGTGTTTTTTTCTTGGCTACATCTTCCATAGTTATATTGAAAAATTCTGTTACAGTTTACTGTGATAAATGTTAGTATGGGTGTTGATGTTAAGGTGTGAAACATTTTATTATTGATGTTGGTCAAGGGCAGCTTCAAGGGAAGCCTGATTTAATATAGCATACTGTATAAGCTGCTCTGCACTATCCTGTAACGGAGCTCGCAGCCCTGTTGACGCTCGCGCACTGTTAGAGCAGCGTGCAACTTAAATCACTTCAATCACTCTGCACACATCCTTGTCCCACATTAGAAGCATATTTAGCTAATAAATCGTGATGAATATCATAAGGTTGTGGCATCGCATGACAGAAAAGCGTACATATGTGGCTGGCATTAGAGCTTTAAAATAAAGGAGCATCTAAGTTGTATGCAGATCCAGATCAATGGATTGTTACACCAAAACTAGCAATCATTCTGAACATTCGTCTGTCCATCCATCCATCCATGCATCCATCTGTTTGTCCGTCCATCCTTCATTCAGTCCATTAATCCATCCATCAGTCTGCCCATCCATCCATCCATCCATCCATCCATCCATCCATCCATCCATCCATCCATCATTCTGCCTATCCATTTGTCCATCCATCCATCTGTCATTCAGTCCATTCATCCATCCATTATTCTGTCCATCCATCCATCCATCCATCCATCCATCCATCCATCCACCCATCCATCGTTCTGTCACTCTGTCAGTTCCTTTGTCTACCCATCCATCCATCCATCATTCTGCCTATCCATCTGTCCACCCATCCATCCATCCATCCATCCATCTGTTATTCAGTCCATTCATCCATCCATTATTCTGTCCACCCATCCATCCATCCATCCATCCATCAGTCCATCCATCGTTCTGTCCATCTATCTGTCAGTTCCTGTGTCTACTCATAATTCTTATAGCAAAGCAGAATGAATTATTGAGGGGACCTTGTCTGCTTGTCTTTGTAGTCTCAGTTTATTAGCATTTGGATCTCTTGCAGAGGGATCTATTGAGAATACAGCAACAGGATGCCTACACACCCATTTGGGGAGAGGGGCGTCAGAGCTTTCTTCACACACCATGAAGACAGCAGAGGCTATGCGGGCCAGTGATAGGGTTCTTCCATTTTTAATAAATTATTTGGCTAAGTCTTTCAGTGGATGTGCCATCTAACAGACGCGCTTGGCGTAGCGTCAATCTGAAATTGCCTTTACCCACTGCAGAAAGCATCAGCCAACCTAGGGCCCATGATACACCCTTGCTGTAGAGACATGGTAACTGAGACTACTGAGCCAGGTTTGTGTGTCTGAGTTTAGCCTAAAGAGGGAATATATTCACTGAGTGCACTTAACCTTGTTAAGAATGAATTTCACAGCAAGAGTACATTTAGGTTTATGTTCATTCTACCTTGAGTGATAGTGATGTTGAAAAGAAAAAGTTGGAATCAGAGCTTTTCTCAAATAAATGAGTGGTTAATAATGAATGAGAATGAGACACAGTGCTTATTCAGTGATACTGAAGCTAAGAATAGTGTTTTAGTTCCCACACTGCTAGATATAAGTGCTTCTTTTGACATTGTGTATCATGAGAAACTGATTAATCACCTTGAGAACGAGATCTATCTATCCATCCATGCATACATATCTATCTATCTGTCGTTCCATCAATCTGTTCGATCTAATTCAAACTGTGTAAAGTTTTTAAAGAACATACGCCTATACAAACCTCAGAAATCTAGGCTATCCCAGAAAAATCACTTTCAAACAAGGCTTTGACAAGCCAAGAGCAAAATTTGTCTTGACAAACTTTCCTTTTCAATGAACAATTAAGAATTCAAAGCAATGTCATTGGACAGGGATTTGCCTTTTACCTTTTAGAGACATTCCCTTACAAAAAAAATATTGAGGCACAATATGGTAGAGATGTGGCATCAGATGGAATATAATGGTGCTTTGATAAACAGTATAATGTGGTGCAAAATGATTACCCTTTTAATTTAGTACAAAAATGGTATTCAATAGTATTACCACCTGTGGTCCAATAAATATGGTAAAACCATGGTACTTTTTTGCAAAACACAAAACTATTTAGGATGTAAGCCACTGAATTGCATTTTGTCTGTGTTTTCATCTGTTCAGTAAAGAAAATATCTCACAGAAGGATGCGATAATCCACAGAGAGCTAGAAAGAGAGAAATAAGCAGTGTCTATTCATTACAACAAGACTGAGTCCTCAGCGACTGATCGATCTGTTAAATGAGAAAGTTCTGAAGTGAGCTTCAAAAGACTTTTGGGTGAACGATTTTCCTTTCCTCTCAAGTTTATAGCAGAGGAAACTGGTTAAGAGTAAGCAAAACAATCTAATAACCTGAAATTTCCACCTCTAACATTTGGAGGGCAAAATGTTTACATTCTATACAGTGTAATTATAATTGAGTGAAACTATAATGAAAACTAAATGAAATCATTTTCATTCATTTAATTATTAAATACATACATAAAAAAATAGCTTAATTGGAACAACAAAAACTAAACAACATTTCCTTGGAATGCAAACTACCTAAAATAAAATGTAAAATTAGTACAAATTTATTTTCATTTTAACAGTACACTGTCAAAGGAATGTTCCGGGTTCAATACAAGTTAATTAAAAACATCTGGATTATTTTAGTAATTAACAGCATTTTTGGCACAATGCTCATTTCCACAATTATATATAAATAAATAATAGTTTTTACTTGCTAACTATTTTAAGCACCTACAATACAGTAGGCGAATGGGGATAGTCCTTAGTCTGAATAAATTGCTCACTAATCTTGTCCGTGTAAAAATACAGTATATCCAATATTACAACTTAATTGTCAGGACAACGAAACCAAGAAACCCCTGTATTTGATATAACTTTACAACATTCCTTTACTATTTTACATCACAGAACTTTCCATTAAACATTAAAATGCTAGCAGTTTACTCTGTCAGCCCTACTATATAAAAACTACAACTTAAATAAATATAAAAAAAAATAAGAGTCATGTGAAAACCAATAATAATAATAAAACAACTTTTTAATTACTAATACTTTTTTAATTAAAATGCAAATCAACATTTAAACAGACTGAACTCACAGTGAAATCAGAAACAGTAGGTTGACCTATTTTTAGGTAAAATTGGCATGTGCTTACTGGTCTATCCTAGGGTACTGGAACTCTCAGAAACACCATGCCGACTTCCAGTGTGATTATGTTGTTTAAACTGATAATAACCCTGGTACCACAATAAAAACAATATAAATAATACTAGGGATATGTGATTGCTGTTTTCTGATTACCAATTTTCATCATGGTAATCAATGTTTGCAGCAAGATTTTGTCCTCTGTCTAATGTGAAATCACTTTGCATGCAGACAGTAACAAAGAACTTAAATTATTACAGTAAATATATGAAAGACCTAGAACTAACCATATACTTCCTGTAAACGCATAAACACAAACGATATCTGAGCAACCTGAATGCATTAGACCATTTAATTCCTCAAAAAACAACAACATTCTTTCAGTCTGCAGAAAAAACCTTCCAAAAGCGTGCGTAAATCAATGTGGCACGTAATTGCTTGTGTGACCTTTACTGAAAAGAAACTGTGGCTCCCCAAATCTCTATTCCTCTCTGTCATGCTTTCTTTAACCATTACTTCTCCTTTTTTTGTTCAATTTATCTGTCATTCTCTATGCCTCTTTCTGGTTTCTCTTCCAATCACATGTCCGGTCTATGAATGAATCCATCTAAATTTGAATTTCTACTGATTTCTAAACCTACTGCATAAAAGTTTAAATTGGAACAAATAAACCCTGACATCTGCTTTCAATAAAATATATCACTGATATATCAAGCAGCTCTGTGTTTGAATGTGTATGATAGAGAAACATTTAAGCCTGTTATTGTGATGGGCAGAGATAGTGGCTTCTCTCTTCAGCCGATGACAAAATTAGATTTCTTGATTGTCATCTCTGTCCTCAGCTCCAAACGGTCCATCAGCCTCAGTCCTGATTGAGTTCGGCCCTGTGGGTTCCTCATGAGAACAGATCCCTGATTGCACACCATCTACCCCTGGAGTCGCATTCTTATGTGAAATCAGTTCTGAACCTCATCATATCATACTTTTTTATATTTGTTTTTCCTGAGATCCACATGTAAGTTTTTTTTTTTTTTTTTTTTTTTGCACCAAAGTCTTATAGAAGGTCTTAATTACCTTTTCCATTAACATTTTCCACTCTCTCTCTGACACTTAGCACATTCTAACTGCTGCACATTTAAGGCTTCATTATAAACAGCTTTTCACATTTTATTTTAGGTAAAAGTGCTTACTTACAGGTTGTGAGTTTGTTGTCAGGACCAATATAGCTGGCCTTGCCACATCCTTCAATAACCTGCCTGCATTTGATTGTGTCTGGATCACAAATTAATCCATGCCAACTAACACACTCTACAAGCAAGTCTTGACAGTTTTCGTTCCTGTGTTGCAACCAAGCCAGGGGTGGTTATAGACCATTTTGACTGGGGGAGCTAGGGTGGGGCCAGGTGTGTTTGTGGGGTGGCAACTGTATTATACCTTAAAAGTCCCCTGTAAATAAAAAAATATTTGCTGTTTTAATATTTGCAGAAATGCAATTTTTTAAAGACAACCAAAGATTCACCAAATTTGAGTTATATAAACAAACAGGCTCATGTTTCAGTTAGTTCACTAAATTCTGGTTTTACCCACAAACATTAAGCCATGTTGCCATGCTGTTCCTTATAATGATTATTGCAGTAAAATTATTGGGTAAAATGAGTGAATGGCTACATTAAGATTTTAGATTACAATTGAATCAGTGGGCTATAATCAGCATGTACAAGTCTTGTAAATGGTCACCATTTCCTTTAAGATTCTTTTAATAAAATATTTGTATTCTCTAGTTCATTTTAAATGGTCCAGTGCAACAAGTGAATTTTTAAAATGCATTTATCTCAATTACTATAAGTGACCAATAAGTTGGCTTTAATGTGTTTTTTTTATCCTTATTATGTCTGTCAGTGTCTATGTACGTTCATTTTTGAGCGCACTTGGTGTGCGCCTCTTATAAGAGAATTCGGTTGCTAATATTATGCTCAATCCTCAAATATTGAGCACACCAGTGCCCCTCCCTTGTGACTGATGCACCACACGTTAAGTATTTCATTTGATAAATGGTGATCATAATGTCACAGATCCATCTGACCTTCCCGCCACTTCCATCTGTCTCTTCTCACTCCTCAGAACCTGATCCAGCTTACAACCCCCCCATCCACTAATCCTGGAAGACAGACCCATCTACGCAGTTCATGATATCCTGGACTACTTACACCACAGGGGTCACCTCAAGTACCTCGTAGACTGGGAAGGCTATGGTCCCGAGGGAAAGATCATGAGTACCCAGAGATGACGTCCTAGATCTGACCCTACTCTCCAACTTCCACGACACTCACCCAGACCGTCCAGCTCCTCGTGGATGGGTCGTCCATGGTGCCGGGAAGCTCATCCCTCAGGAGTGGTCCATGGAGGGGGGTAAATTCATGGATCTACCTGACCTTCCCGCCAAAAACACTCAACCTTCCCGCTCCCATGAATACTAATCACCCTCATCTGCCTCCAATCACCGTGTTTCAGCTCCCAATATAACTATCCACTCTCCTTTCATTCTTCGTCTGGTATCACTGCAGTATGCAGACTCACTTACCTTCTACTTACTCTTTAGACGCCATTCCAGCATGCTCCCATGATGATTCCTCTCCAGCGATATTCTGAAGTTTATTCCAAGTGTCCCCTCCTATAGCTCCTTCCCTTAGTGTGATTCTCCAGCCCAAGTAATACTTCCACCTGCAAATATAATAACCACCATCAAGTACTTTTGTCAGTTCCTGAATCAATCTGCTCATTCTTCACTCTCCTGCCAAATGCTGTCTGTGTTTATGTTTGTTCCAATAAAAACCTGCATTTGGGTTCACCACCATCTTCGAGTCTGGGTTACTGTCCCACATAAAGAGGACGTTGTGTTTGTTATCTACCCTACAAACTATTAAGTGCTTCTCTTGCATTTTGTTTGCAAGAGAAGCAGCAGGATCAACTCTGAAGCTTTGTTCTCTATTGAATCTAGACTATCTCTCCACAGATATATACTCATTTGAATGGGACTATGACACCACAGGTGGCATGTGATGTGGATACTTGGTAAGACACTCTAGCTCATAATCACATGCACAACAGGCACACCCACCCTGAGCTATATAAGGCTACATATATATATATATATATATATATATATATATATATATATATATATATATATATATATATATATATTATTTATGTCTAAAATCAAGAACCACTTGCATGAATTGCTTCATCTTGTCAAATCATGTGAGGGAGCCTCCCTGGCATTTCGTTGTGAAAAATTACATAACTGTCCTTCACCTTCTCCTTAACCTAAACATCATAAGCAGGATCTTGCTGCACTGTTGTGGATGTTGCAGCACTGGCACAACAGGTTGAGGATCTGCTAAGTTAAATACAAATTCTGACCCACTGCATATGATCTTGTATGAGGAGTCTCAACATGAGATTTTCAGAAGGTCCTCCTTCTGAAAATCGGTCTGGCTCAGAGGTAGGCTCAGAGGAAGCCTTATCAGATGTACAATATTTGAGGGCTCCATATGATTCTGTTCTATATGAATAAAATATAGATACACAATCAACTTTTGAGGAACATAAGGCTACGGATGTGGTTGCCGCTGAACCGTCAAGTTCAGACCCCAATCCTCTTTGAGGGCACTAAGCACTAAATAGATCCTCTGTGGAAGAGCAAGCAAATACTTCCTCCCATTTTTTATGGATTTCTGGCTCCCCTCCTCCCTGATTTTGAGAAAGAGGTGGTCTCTCAGTTGGCTCAGAGCTAATAAAATGCCCACGGTATCTTGTGAATGTAAGACATTTGCCGCAGTGCAAGATGCTGACAGAACTGTTTGTGATCATCTATCTGCTATAGACCAAACAATTGCAGTGTTAATAGCACTTCTGAAGTCCCTTTTGGGAACATCTGACTGTATAAGTAAAGAGTACAGAGCTGAAATTAGTCTCTTCGACTCTGCTTAGGATCTCTAAAGCCCAAGGCCATATGTCTGGGAGTGCTATGGCAGAGTTATTGAAAGCATGCTGCCAAGTATGGAGCACCCAGACTAAGCTACATACGATGGACTGGGCATCTCTACTTGAGCTTCCTGTTGTGCCTACAGCCATTCTGCGGCAGTCACGAGAGGCTTGTGCTTGCACACAATGGATGAGAGGCTTTCTTCCAGGGGCTACCAGGGGAACAGGATTTAGACATGGCATGTCTTCTACAAGCCTGAATTTCATTCTCACTACATAAGAGGTCAGAGGGATTTGGACAGACCTCATGACCTCAGATATCAGCTTGACAAGAGCAGAAACAGAGGTCATGGATCATACAGGTCCAGGAGGCAGCATAAATCTGACCTAAAAATGGCCCGGCAAGTTCTCAGCTTATTTACGATTGCATGGCAGCTTGGGAGAGAATATTTTCTGACCGATGGGTGGTCTCAACTATGTGTCTGGAGTATCACCTTCAGTTTTTAAGTAGACCTCTTCTTTTGAGGGGTCTTTTTACATATTTGATGCCATGCAAAAAAGGGAAGGGTTGCGAGAAGAGATTGTGATGCTCCTCTCAAAAGGAACCTTTCGAGAACTGGAAAAGTGCAGGCAGCAAGCCTGGTTCTAGTCTTGATATTTTCTAATCCTAAAGAAGGATGGCATCTTTCCACCCATCCTGGATTTTAGGGGTCTACACAAATATCTTCTGCCTCTGAGGTTCAAAATGTTAACTGTGCCCAGGGTGAAACAAGCTATTCAGCAAAATTCCATCTTTCAGGTCTATAAAAAATATTATATAGACCTGAAAGATGCCTATTTTCCAATTTAGGAGGACACAGACGATTCCTTCACTTTGCATTAGAGAGCAAGGTATTAAAATTCCAAGGACTTTTACCCGATGCATGGATGCAGCTCTCGCCCCTCTGCATCATAAAGGGTTGAGGATTCTCATCTATCTAAATGACTGGTTAACATGTTAACAAGAGAGCTGTGTCACCAACATATAGTTCTGGTGATAAAGCACATTCTGTCCCTGGGTGTTTCTCAACAGGGAGAAGAGTGTGTTAACACTCATCACAGATGACCATGTTTTTGGGGATGGTGCTGAACTCACTATCAATGAGTCTGACCCTAACTTCAGAGAGACATCACTCACTCAGAACTTGTCTCTCCAAATTTCGCCCCAGGAGGATGGTGCAATTTAGACTTGACTTCACCTGATAGGCTTAATGGCATCTGTTACTCAGGTTGTGCCTTTGGTGCTGCTTTTCATGAGGCCAGTTCAGAGATGCCTCTTGAGATGAAGACTTTGTCCCCAGAGACAAGGAGGCTACGTAATATACAGGTCAGGTCAATGTTTGGGCCCATTGCTAAGTCGTTGGTTGGAAACAACAGATGCATTACTGGAAGGACGGGGGCAGTATTAGAGGGCAGAGGGATCAAAGGCTATTGGCACCAACCATGAACCTCTCAACACATCAATATGTTGGAGTTGAAAACCATACATCTGGCATTGCATTACTTTCTTCCATATCTGAAGGGGAGCCATGTTTTGGTAAGAACAGACAGCACAGTAGCGGCAGTGTATGTGAACAGGCAGGGGGCTTGGGGTCTGCTCTGCTTTGCAAGGAGAGAACATGGTAGAAGATATGTTGTCCAGGGGAGGTCCCATTCGGGGGGGAATGGAGACTGCACCCAAGGTGATCCAGTTAATTTGGGATAATTTTGGGAGGGCAAACATAGATCTCCCTTGGAGCTCCTCTCCCCCCAGATGGGATCTGCTGAGTCAAGCCCAGGGGACATTGTTTCACCCATTCCCTCAGGGCATCAAGCTATGGGTTAGGCCCATGAGAGGGCCCGCCTCCTAGCTATGGGGCTTCCCCAGTCTGTAGCACCATCTACTAGAGCAGTGTATGGCTATCGATGGTGGTCATCATGGTGTGAAGCATACCAGCAAAACCGGTATGCTTGTGACAACTCAAAAATTCTCTTTTTTGCAGCAGCTATTTGAAGATGGTAAATTACCATTTATGGTTAAAGAGTTTTTGGCAGCTAAATTGGCAGAGCTGAAGTGGTTATCAATGAAAACTGCCTTGTCTATTGGACTATTACCACAGCTAAAAGAATGAGTGAATTACAAGCACTGTCTGTGCATATGGATTGTTGCAGGTTCTTACCTGATGATGCTGGGTTAATACTTCACCCGAATCAAGTAGTTTTTCCAAAAGTAATGTCCCAGTTCC
Organism: Xyrauchen texanus; assembly: GCF_025860055.1. NCBI lineage: Eukaryota > Metazoa > Chordata > Actinopteri > Cypriniformes > Catostomidae > Xyrauchen > Xyrauchen texanus. Next base: position 37,195,940 of record NC_068304.1, on the reverse strand, counting down.
ATATTAACCAGACAATCACACTAAATACATCTCCTCTACATTCAAATGAGTAAGATTAAATTTGACAGTTGTTTCATTTGTGCCCAGTTATAGTGCTTAAAATATACGTAAAAAGGAAAAGAGCAGCTCAAGCGTACTGACCAACTCTTTGTATGTTTTAAACCAAAGTTTCTCAGTCGTCCCTTGTCTAGCTAAATCTCACTGGATTGTGGACACAATTCAACAGGCTTACAAGGGACAGGTATAACTTGACCTGCTAAAATCCGTGCACATTCAACAAGGAGTGTGGCCACTTCATGGGCTCTGTCAGAGGGGCGTCTTTGGAAGGAGTCTGTGAGGTTGCCACTTGGTCAGTCCCATCAACTTTTAAATTATTTTATATATTGAATGTTGTTGCAGGCAACTCTTTCAGTGATGCTGTGTTGGGGTTACCCCACACAACCTAAACAAAAATAAACAAAAAAATTAATGGTTGGAATTTAAATTGTTTATCTTTTCTTTGATCAGTTTCCTCATAAAGGGATGGGAATAAATCCAGGCGAATGCTCTTCACGACGTTTCTTATATGTTGTCCCATACATGAATATGTATCAGGGTAGAGAGATACGATCTTGATACGATCAGAATGTCAGGTTACATTGTAACCTTGATTCTCTGAGGGAGAGACTATCTCTCCACCAGAGAAGTCGCTCAGAGATGCGTGTCATTAAAATTGAGAAAGCTATGCGCAACATCCAGATTTATATATCTCAGGGTGGGTGTGTCTGTTGCGCATGTGATTATGAGTTATAGTGTCTTACCAAGTATCCATGTCACATGCCACCTGTGGTGTCACAGTCTATGCATATAAATATGTACAGTCTCTGGGTGCAGAGATAGTCTCTCCCTTAGAGAACCAAGGCTACAATGTAACTTGATGGTCTCTCGCTCCTGGTTAGTTGCACGTTTGCTTTTTATTCTTACACTTGTACCCAACAGTACCAATATAAATCTGTATATATTATTAGGTTGAAGTGCATTGATTGGTGAGCTTACTGTATAAGAGCCATTCTCACTAAAGGTAAGGCATTTATTTAGGCTTTAGTGTGGTTGTTTATAATGGCTCCAATTTTATGTTTTTAAGTGTATTCATAATACATTTGCTATTGCAGGTGCAGTGTGGCCTTGTATAATAATAACTGCTATTTATTTATACCTGTTTCTATATATATTTTCCTGCATGCTGTATCATCAGAGTTGCTTCAATGTTTGTTTTGCCAAAATTGTTGCACTAAATATGTCTTGTTTCTGCATTGTACAGTGTTAAACATTAAATTAAAGACAGTGGACAAAATACCTAATTAATTTATTAATTGTTCCAGAAATTAAAACCTGACAGATACACATACAAAAAATTATTTATAATGAATGCTTGCCAAATAAGAGAGATCTCTAACATGTTGGTCTCAGGTGCATTCAGTAAGGTAGAAACGTATATCCAGACCAGGTTTCATGATAATAACATGGAACATTGTGCTATAGCCTAAACACACCTTAATTTACACTTTTACACCAGCATGTATAATCCACATTAATTAGAACTGAAACTGGAGATGGCACTCTAGAGAACTTCTTGAGTGGTGTGGTGTAGTGGGCTAAAGCACAGAACTGTTAATCAGAGGGTCGCTGGTTCGATTCCCACAGCCACCACCATTGTGTCCTTCAACAAGGCACTTAACTCCAGGTTGCTCCGGGGGGCTTGTCCCTGTAATAATGCACTGTAAGTTCCTTTGGATAAAAGCGTCTGCCAAATGCATAAATGTAAATGTACCTTATCTCCAGATGTTATTGCTTGTTATTTGTTTGATATTCGGTTTCTCCTACCTGCACTTTCTGGAGCCGACAATGTTACAACAATATCATTAGCACAATTAGGTTAAAGAATAAATGACTATATCATACATAAATAAAACATTGAACTCAAATGGTCAACACTTGATGTAGCTGAATTATTTTTAGTGACCGGTTAAGTGCTTTTGGAAAAGATGTGTTTTTAGCCATTTTTTGAAGATAGAGAGTGAGTTAGCTTCACGGATTGAGTTGGGAAGGTCATTCCATCACCGTGGTATGATGAAACTGAAAATCCAGGAAAGTGTTTTGGTGCCTCTTTGTTTCGGTATGGACAAGGTGACTTTCCTTAGCCAATCGCAGGCTTCTGGTGGGAACGTAGCTCTGCATAAATGTTTTTAGGTATGCTGGAGCAGACCCAGTGACTGTTTTGTATGCCAGCATCAGGCCCTTGAATTTAGTACATGCATGAACCGGCAGCCAGTGGAGAGAGACAAAGAGTGGTGTAACGTGCTCTCTTAGGTTCATTAAAGAGCAGACGTGCTGCTGCATTCTGGATCATTTGGAGAGGCTTAATAGCACATGCAGGAAGGCCTGTAATGAGAGTGTTACAGTAGTCCAGTCTAGTTATGACAAGGGACTGAACGAGCAGTTGTGTGGCATGTACAGAGAGGAAGGGTCTTATCTTCCTGATATTGTAGAGTGTAAATCTACATGATCATGCAGTCTTTGAGATGTGGTCTGTGAAATTTAGCTCATCATCAGTGGTTACCCCTAGATTTCTGACCGTTTTGGAAGGCGAAACTGTAGTTGGACCCAGCTGCATGGTGATGTTGTGTTCAACAGCATGGTTGGCTGGAGAGACAAGGAGTTGAGTCTTTGCTGGGTTGAGTTGCAGGTGGTGTTCCTTCATCCAGGCTGAGATGTCTGCCAGACAGGCAGCGATTCGAGCGGTCACTGTGGTGTTGTTGGGCTGGAAAGACAAGTAGAGTTGCGTGTCATCAGCGTAGCAGTATTAAGAGAAACCATGTGACTGGATGATGAGAGATAGGAGTTGAACCAGCCAAGCACAGTTCCAGTGATACCCAGTTTAGAGAGGGTGGAGAGTAGGATCTGATGGTTGACTGTGTCAAAGGCAGCAGAAAGGTCCAGCAGAATCAGAACGGATGATCTGGATTCAGCTTTCGCCTGACTCGCGACTCCGTGACAGACAGTAGGGCAGTCTCAGTGGAGTGTCCACTTTTGAAGCCTGACTGATTGTCATCCAGCAGCTTGTTCTGTGAGAGATAGGCAGAGATCTGATTGAAAACTGCCCTTTCAAGTGTTTTTGCCATGAATGGGATGAGAGAGACTGGTCTGTAGTGTTCTATCTGTGTGGGGTTAAGTGCAGGTTTTTTCAGCAGTGGGGTTACTCGAGCCTGCTTAAATGTAGTGGGAAAAGTGCCTGCAAGAAGAGATGTGTTAATTATGTGTGTAAGTGCTGGTAGGATGGACGGAGAGATGGCCTGGAGAAGGTGTGACGGAATGGGGTCAAGGGAACAGGTTGTGGGGTGGTTGGAGAGGAGGAGTTTAGAGACCTCAGTGTCAGTTAAAGAAGAGAACATAGAGAAAGAAGAGTTGCATACAGGAGGTGGGTGTTTGACAGGGTGTGGTGCAGTGAATGTATTGCTGATGGCTGTAACCTTATTAGTAAAAAATGTGGCGAAGATATCTGCTGTCAGTGATGTGTCAGGTGGTGGAGGGGGAGGGCAGAGAAGTGTGTTGAATGTTCTAAACAAGCTACGAGTGTCTGTGGTGCTGTTGATCTTGGTCTGGTAATATGAAGTTTTTGCAGCTTTAACGTTATCTGAAAAAGTTGCAAGCAGAAGCTGATATTTACCTAGATCGGCTGGATCTTTAGATTTCCGCCATCTCCTCTTAGCTGCCCTGAGATCAGTCCAATGTTCACGAAGGACATCAGACAGCCAGGGGCTGGGTGGTGTAGTACATGCTGGTCTAGAGGAGAGAGGACAGATGTTGTCTAGACAGGTTGTTAAAGTAGAGCTAAGTGTGTCTGTGGCAGTGTTTACATCAAGCATTTATTGTGGGAAGAGAGGCAGAGACATCAGTGGAAAGGTGAGAGGGTGAGAGGGAACGGAGGTTACGGTGAAAAGAAACCAAAGGTGGAGTCGGTTTTATAATGGATGGGAGAATCATCTTGAATTGAACAAAGTAGTGATCAGAGACATGTAAAGGTGTAACAAGAATATTTGAGGTGGTACATTTACGTGTAAAAATGAGGTCCAGCTGGTTGCCTGACCTGTGAGTTGCTGTGGTGTGTAGTCTTTCCAAGTCTAGTGCTTTTAAGGGACCGTCTGAAAATTCCACCCACAGCATTAAAACGTTTGAGATGTCAAAGTATTAATCAATCCATTTAAAGTGAAAGCTATACATATCATTCACAATGTGTTCATGTGTATATATATCTATATATATATATAGATATATATATAGATACGTGTTTAAGACAGTTGCATTGACACCAGTGATGTTTTAACACAGTGTGTGGATTTTTTAGACAATCTCTTATGAACCATAAACAAATATTGAATAAATATTTAACTTAAATTATACTTAACCCCACTAAATATTACTATGCAGTCATAATGATTTGATGTTTTGTTTAAATATACAGTTGAAGTCAGAAGTTTACATACACCTTTGCCAAATACATTTAAACTCAGTTTTTCATAATTCCTGACATTTAATCATAGAATCAGTCCCTGTCTTAGGTCAGTTAGGATCACTACTTTATTTTAAGAATGTGAATGACAGAATAATAGTGGAGATACTTATTATTTTCAGCTTTTATTTATTCCATCACATTCCCAGTGGATCCGAAGTTTACATGCACTTTGTTAGTATTTGGTAGCATTGCCTTTAAATTGTTTAACTTGGGTCAAATATTTTGGGTAGCATTTCACAAGTTTCTCACAAAAATTTGCTGGAATTTTGGCCCATTCCTCCAGTCAGAACTGGTGTAACTGAGCCATGTTTGTACATCTACTTGCTCGCACATGCTTTTTCAGTTCTGTCCACACATTTTCTATCAGATTGAAGTCAGGGCTTTGTGATGGCCACTCCAATACCTTGCCATTGTTGTCTTTAAGCATTTTACCACAAATTTTGAGGTATGCTTGGGGTCATTGTCCATTTAGAAGACCTATTTGCAACTGAGATTTATCTTCATGACTGATGTCTTGAGATGTTGTTTCAATATATCCACATAATTTTTTTATGGTGGCTTTGGAGCTTTGGCTTCTTCCTTGATAAGCATCCTTTCAGTTTATGTCGATATAGGACTCGTTTTACTGTGGATATAGATATTTGTCTACCGGTTTCCTCTAGCATCTTCACAAAGTCCTTTGCTGTTGTTCTGGGACTGATATGCACTTTTCGCACTAAACTACGTTCATCTCTAGGAGACAGAATGCATCTTCCTGAGTGGAATGATGGCTGCATGGTCCCATGGTGTTTATACTTTCATACTATTGTTTTTACAGATGAATGTGGTACCTTCAGTCATTTGGAAATTGCTCCCAAGGATAAACCAGACTTGTGGAGGTCCAAAATTGTTTTCTGAGGTCTGGGCTGATTTCTTTTGATTTTCCCATGATGTCCAGCAAAAAGGCACTGAGTTTGAAGGTAGGTTTTAAAATATATCCACAGGTACACCTCCTATCAGAAGCTAAGTTATACTAAGTTAGGCACAGTTAACTTAGTATATGTACATTTGAGTGAAACGATCTGTCTGTAAACTATATTTTTGAAAAATTACTTGTGTCTTGCACAAAATAGGTGTCCTAAATGACTTGTTAAAACTATAGTTTGCTAATATTAAATCTGTGGAGTGCTTAAAAAATTTGTTTTAATGACTTCAACCTAAGTATTTGTAAACTTCTGACTTCTGCTGTAATTTGTTTGATGTATGATGTGGGGTCACTGAAATCTCAGTATGATGGAAATGAGAATACCACTCTTACCATTCTACCACTCCAATTTAGGGGGTGTGGTGATGTGGGTGTGGCCGAGTGACATCTGTGGAGAGCAAGACCAGGACAGGGAGAATGGTAAGGATTTACACCTGTGGGAAATTATCTCAAACAGCTGTTCTGCATTTCAATGAGAGCTGGTGGGGGATAAAAAGGGTGTCCAGACTGCTGTAGGGAAGAGAGAAAGAGAGATACACGATGTTGATGGAGTGTGATTCTGTTTGGGCTGAAAAGTAGTTCATTTTTGTGCTGCAATGAAATTGTGTTGTAAATAAAAAGGATCACACTGGATTGTTCATTCGGCTCCCACTTCCTCATTCAGAGTGTTAAAGACCTTGTCACAGAGGGCCACTGGACTTTTTAGTTGTAAATTAGGTAATGCAGTCAACATGAATACATATTTTATAAACCCTAGCCCCTAACCCCAACCCTAACCATCAGTGGAGCAAAAATTTAATCTTAGAGGCAAAATGTAACCTCCATATTACACCCAACATTGATGTGAATGTGATTACTTATTGGTTTCCCTGGGACCAGGACCCGCATATCAAAGGCTGCTCTGCAACATGTTATTATTAGCTTGATATGAAAAGGTAAACACATTTGAATTATTTGCACAAAAAAAAAATGTGTGACAGAAGGTGCTGCTTATCTGTAAATAATAAGAATGGGGTCGATGTCAGGGTACCAGAACATTTGGTAGCAACATGTCGAGTTCCTGTGTGATCTCTTAAGTTTTCTTTGCTAAGGCTGAGCAGTCTACTGTTCAGCTAAAATGCTGTAATGTTGTATGTGAACATATGTAGCATGACTGTATGTGCCGTTGGCAACTGGAGTGAGACTGTGCATCTGTGTGGTCAGGTGAGGAAAGCTGAATCAGCATTCATCCACTGCCTGCAGGGTCCTGACTGTCAACATTCACGTCTGCCTTGCCCTGTTGAAAGACACACATACACACATGCACACATCCTCACATTTCTCTCTCTTTCTCTCCTCTGGGTGTAATCAATCCTGTATCAGCTCTCTGGATGAATGAGAGCTGCTCTGTTTAATGGGATGAGCTCAGGGTTAGGATGAAGAGGAAGAAAACATTTTAGTCTCTCTCAATTGTTTTCAATGTACTGGGCTTAACTGAAAAAACATTTTATTACCCAATCAGTGCAAAATAAGTCAAATTATAATAAAGAATGAAAGACCATGTCCACTTTTTCACTGAAAGTATTTTTTCCATGATTTTTTTTAATTATACCATTCATAAAATAGTTCTAAGCCATCAACCAAACCAACCAGCTCCAAGGTAAATTACCAAAATGTACAAAATTAGTTTGAATCAAAAAAGTAGAAGAAAATCAGACGAAATGTCAAAGGTGCAGGATTGTGTAGATAACATCTTTCTTGATGGAATGAACTACAATCCCATGAAGTCTTACAAATGATTTAATAAAAAATAAATAAATAAAACTATTTATTTAAAGTTGTAAAGTTATTATAAGTATAGAATCCATATATTGTAATAATATTGCAGAATATGCATACATGCAAATTTGTAAGTAGTTTGAGAGTGTAGTGGTACTAATTTGGTTGTGTCATTCGTGGAGCGTCATGGAAGTGCACGGTCGCTGCAAAGCTCTTTTGGCATGCTTTTAAAACCACAAATCTCTGATTGGTTGATTTCTCCCTCAGGATCATGGCAAATGCAGTTCTATATCAGAAATTCTGCTAATAAACAGCTATTAAAGATTAAAACTGAAGTTGAAATAAAGTAGTCAGATGGCTTAAAGAGAAGCATATTCCACTGATTAACAACCTTGGGGGTTATGGTTGGTTTTGTTAGTTCCCCTGTACAGTGTTTCTCAATCCTTTCCTGGAGTACAACTCATGCTGCCTTCACATGCTTTTGCAATTATCGTAAATATGAGTTTCCTGATAACTTTGATACCCGAGTTTCCGAGTTAGAGGGAGATGTAAACTTTCAACATGGTGGAGGAGAGAACAGTTTCTGTAGCGAATGATGGGTTTTGTTCATTTTTCTAAATACAGCTAATTGTTTGCATTTGCCGTTTTGTTTATACACATTTACATATATCAGCAAACATTTTGTTATCCATATCATGGTGCCAAAAAAAGTGTTCCTCAAAAAATATGGAGGAATGAAACTGGTGTCCTCCATGTTTACTGTTCTTTCTGACAACAAAGCACTTGAATGCGACATACTCATAATTACCACTTCAGAATTGGGAAGTAGGATAATTCCGACAGCATAACATTACACATTTTGGATTTCTTCTTCATTTGACACATTAAATTCATGATCATGGAGCTAATTCTATAAATTAGCTAATCCGTAGAATCAGGTGTGTTAGATAAAGGAGACTTCCAACATGTTTAATGTTAGTGGTCCTCCATTAAAGAATTAAGAAGTACTGCTCTTTGGAAATAAACGAAGGGGATTTTTACTTCCAGAATTTTGCACTCTGTAGTGCAAATTAAGTAAACAAGAACTAATAAAGGAATATAGCTACATGCAGCAATACCGGGGTTAAGCCAATTATAGGTACCATGAGCAGCAAAAGAAGCTTTGTGACATGTTTTTGGTTAGAGTCCGATGAACAGTGTATGAGGAGTTAGAAAATTTTAACTTTCAATCATAAAAAAACAGATTTATTTTAAAATGAACTAAAAATAGCTAGTTCTTAGATTTTTGTCAAGTATGTGGTGCTGTTCTGAAACTGCTCAGGAAGTATCTGGGCATGATGTTCAGACGTTATAATCAAAAATGTACTATTTCATATCTCGTTACCAGTAGGGGTAGTGCTCCAAAATGCTGCAGGTAACCTCAGGGCCTAATGGTGATGAAACAAACTAAGTTTCGTCCCAATCCATCAAAGCGTTGTGGAGATACAGCCTCAAGTTCATTTTTGCGCATTGTTTGTCCAATACGTTGAAGCGCCATTCGAAAATGGTATGTATTATCAATATTCTGTGAATAGCTATTTGTTGTGAGTGCCTCTAGATGATGCAGGCCAATTTGCATGCAAATTGGACAAACGGCCTAGGACGAGTTCGAAAAAGTAGGTTTTTCAGAAAATTCTAAATGGCCCACATCCAAAATGGCGGACATAGGAATTTTTCATATTGTTAGACTCGCTATACCCCACTGAATCTAATGCGACCAATTTGATGGTTTGAAGGCCAATGTTCTTGCAAATCGGACAAACGGCCTAGGATGAGTTCGAAAAAGAACGTTTTTCAGAAGATTAAAAATGGTGGAAATATTTTCATGACAGAAAATTATGGCATGCAATCAAATCATCTTGAGCTAAGGTGAATATTTATTTTGTTTTAATAATTAATTATTAAAAAAAATTTGTTTCTAGGACTCACGGTAGTCCTCTATCTGTGTGCAAAATTTCATACATTTCCTGCAAGCGGTTCTATGTACTGCCAAAGACTCAAGAGCAGAAGAAAAATAATAAGAAGAAAACTAACTAAATGAATAGGGGTCTTTCGCATATTCGGGGCTTGACCCCTAATAATAGGAACACTAACTAAAACAATAGGGGTCTTTGCTCCTTTAGAGCTTGAACCCTTAAAAAGATCACACCAAAATGACTTCCTCAATCAATCAATCCACCAATCAATCATTAATTTGTTCTTCTTCCTGTCTGTCTATCTGTATATTTATATATCTCTAAAGTGTTTTCTCACTCACTATCGCTCTCTTTAATATCTTCTCTCTTTCTTTGTCTCTCTCTCTTTGGCTTTCAGACTCCAGGCAAAATTAATTGCATTAATGCACTGGTCAGGCTGTATGCATTGCTGAGTCTGAGACACAGGTACTAATCTCCGTAGAATCAATTCCCAGCTGTCAGGCAGCCAGCTGTAGAGAGCAGATGGGCTCTAATGCCAGCGCCTCCAACTTCCTGTTCACCAGGCTTTGAGCACATTCTAAATACCCGCATGGGCGTCAGCTGTCCAAGTCTGGTCCCACAGTAGACAGGTGGGCAGAGACAAAGTCCTGGCTAGAATAAAGAAGAACAAAAAGTGACAAGAAGTTGTTTTAATTTATTTATTTATTTATTGTGCTGCACCTGTATAATGCAATGTTTGTGTAATGTGCATAAAGCAACTCAAGTAAAGTGATGTTGTTGTCCATATGTCCACATGAGTTATTTAAAGGCTTTCTTAATGGCTTGGGAAACAAAAGCAATGTTGGTTTCTGTGTCCTGCTGGTGCACTATGGAGAGTGCATCTGTTTTATCAGTTATTTCGGTGTTAAGTCTTATTTCCTCTCCCTGTGGGCTCAATTCATGCTGGGAATGATGTTGAGTTCCAGGTTGAAGTCACAGTCTGCAGGAAAAGACTACAGCACATCCACTGCATCCAATATATCATAGCTGTTCTGACAGATATGACGTTTTCCTACGGATCAGATTTTACAAAGTAGATAAGTGTTGAGGAGCTAGTTTGAAATTGTAGCTTGCCAAAATAGCTAAAAATAGTTCAACTACAGTCTAGTAGTCAGTCAGTCTAGTATGTTACATAGAGATACATATAAATGACAATGACAGCAAGCTGCAATAAGAGAGAAAGCATTAAACCTTAAAGGGATAGTTCACCCAAAAAAAGAAATTCTCTCAGGATTTACTCACCATCATGCCATCCCAAATGTGTATGACTTTCATTATTCTGCAGAATACAAATTAAGATATTTAGAAGAATATTTCAGCTCTGTAGGTCCATACAAGCAAGTGAATGGGTGCCAACATTTTGAAACGCCGAAGTCCACATCAAGGGAGCATAAAAGTAATTCTTATGACTCCAGTGGTTAAATCCATGTGTTCAGACACGATATGATAGGTATGGGTGAGAAACAGATTTTTTGTCAAAAACTCAATGCCCTTTAGGGGCAGAAATGCACAAAGAATGTGAATCATCAAAAACAGATGAGTTTTTGACAAAAAATCTGTTTCTCACCCATAACAAATGAGAAAGTGGAAACAAACTGAGCAGGGAGAAGAATTTAAAGTAAAACAATTTAAATAAATAAATAAGACTGCCTTATAATGTATGAATAGAAGATTAAAAAAAAAAGATTTTGCTGAATGTAGTGAAGTCGTGTGACGTTAGTACCATTTGGTAGGTGGCCAATGAGCAATCACCTATTTGGGGTATATAAACTGTTCATTCAGGCCTCTTGGGGTGCGTCATGGTTGAAAGCCCGCCCCTTACGTTGTAACTACAGACTGAGTGTGCCGCTGGGTTGCCGAGGGTTTGTGCGCGTGGGTTGCTGCTTACTACCAGGTAGGTTTGGTACCATCTTGGGGCGTACTGGGAAGTTTTTTTATTTCTTTCCCTGACTTAGGTTGTGGTAATTTGTTTTAGTACGATGCGCCTTCAGGGCTTCCATCGGTGTGGCATTGCAGCTTAACTGATTGGAATATCAGCTGTTGCAGTCAACAAGGCTGTTAAGTGATTCTCTGATGTATATGTTGACGTGTAATTGGATCGTTCTCTCTGGTAGGTAAACTGGGATAGTACTTTATGGCATTATCGGGCGGGTAACTGGTCGATCATTTTGTTAGTCGTAATCTTTCTTGTTTACTGTTCTGAAGGTCTTCGTGGACGCTAAAGCGGGCTAAGTGAGCAGTCGCATTAAACAGCGCGCTCTCCCTCTCCGCCACTCGCTCTTTAAAGCCACGCTGCTGCTTTCTCTACAACGTTATGTTTAAGTTAAGTATGTCTATGTGGGCTTGAAGGATTATTTGTTTTTTTTTGCAATCTTTTGCTTTTGTTGTTGGTAAATATTGTTGTCTTTGTTTTCGTGTTGGTCACGTTGGACTGTTAATTCAATAGACCGACCTTGAATGCGTTTTGTTTATATATATATATATATATATATTTGTTGTTGAATTAACCTGTCCTGTTTGTCGTGCATTTATTATTTGTTTCTGAGTGGCCGTTCTGCCTGCAATAACCCCTGGGCATACTGCAGTTCATTCTGTGTGGTGTTCCTGCAGCGGTCATTGTAATTGTTTATTGTCTGTCTTTACTCTGTTAATAGTATTTATATTTTGTTTATTTTTTTTGTGTGTATTGTAAATTGTTTTTTTTGGTTTTCGTTAAAGTCAATAAATTGACTTTGAATATCTTGTTTTTTTTGTTTACTTAAATTATTTAGGGTATTAATTATTTATACTTTTTCTCTCCTGTAGGAGCCGAGGACTTCCTGGAGCGGGCTGGTTGGCTGTCTCACTGCAGGTTTTGTTTCACTAAGAGTGTTAGTGCAGTCTCATTATTGCCCTGTCACTATCTTTGGCTAATTGCAGTGAATTTGGTGGGTGTAAGTTGGGTTGGCGTGCTTCTTATGGTGGACCTGTTGCCGGCACACTAGCCCGCTCCTGTCCGGAAGCCTCGGCCCCTGTGAGGGTTTATCGTGAATCCTGTGAGGGTTTATTGTGAATCCTGTGAGGGTTTATCGTGAATCCTGTGAGGGTTTATCGTGAATCCTGTGAGGATTTATCGTGAATCCTGTGAGGATTTATCGTGAATCCTGTGACGGTTTATCGTGAATCTTGTGGGGGTTTATTGTGAATTTTGTGACTGTTTATTGTGAATTTTGTTTGTTTTTTTTGTTTATTTTTTGTTTAATTCAATCATGACCCATGTGAATTACTGGTTTTAAACTATTGCTGATCAACTTTTAGTGTTAATAAAACCCTTTTTGTATGGAAGCCCATGCCTCTTGCCTTTTCTAGGTGGAACGAAGTTGTGTGCTTTATTTGGGTTGTGTCCCCGTTAACCTGGGGTGGCGTAGTCGCTAAAATTGAGCCACTTGCTACATAAAGGTATAATTTTTATTTAAAATGTTCATTTATATTAATCAAAACACACTATGGAGTCACCTTTATTCATGAAGTCACTTCGAAATATTGACAGGCACAGGATGATGTATGTGGGCTTTTTTTTTTAATACATTCACACTTTTTGGACTTGCTGGGGCTTAGCTTCCAGGCTGGGGCTCAGGTGGTAGAGCGTGATGGCCACTAATCGCAGGATTGTTGGTTCAAATCCCGACCCACACGACTCCACATGCCGAAGTGACCTTGGGCAAGACACTGAACCCCAAGTTGCTCCCAATGGCAGGCTAGCGCCTTGCATGTGTGTGAATGGGTGAATGAGTCAACAGTGTAAAGCGCTTTGAATACCGTTAAGGTTAAAAAGGCGCTATATAAGTGCAGACCATTTACACACACCGAGCACATTAGGAACACCTGTAAACCTACTTATTCATGCAATTATCTAACCAGTCAATCATACAGCAGCAGTGAAATGCATAAAATCATGCAGATACAGGTCAGGACCTTCAGTTAATATTCACATCAACCATCAGAATGGGGGGAAGATGTGATTTGGACCGTGGCATGATTGTTGGTGCCAGACGGGCTGGTTTGAGTATTTCTGTAACTGCTGATCTCCTGGGAGTGTTAAGAGAATGGTGCGAAAAACAAAAAACATCCAGCGAGCGGCAGTTCTGTTGACGGAAGTGCCTTGTTGATTAGAGAGATCAATGGAGATTGACAGAAAGGCTACAGTAACTCAGATAACCACTCTGTAGTGAGCAGAATAGCATCTCAGAATGCACAACACGTCGAACCTTGAGGCGAATGGGCTAAAAAAGCAGAAGACCAAGTCAGGCACTTTATTAGGAACACAGGATTCCAAATAAAGTGCTTTTATATACTGTAGTCTATGTTAGCTATGCTTTCTGTGCAGATCAATGAAATTAAGCCCATTATTCATAGCAAGTTACTTCACAACACTACAGGTTGATTTCATATCTTCATGTTCAGTTTTCTTAAAATGTAAGGCTTCTTTTCTAAACGTACTGTTGGGAAGGGAAGGGGATAGGGAAATTAATTCAGGTTGGGTGCATATAAGGTCAAGCATACATTACCCACCAGGCCATGTCTCCAATATGAGAGGTCTTGCTATTTTATTTGAACACCCTTGTAATCTATTCTACAAAGTTAGTGTATAAACACTACGACTAAGCCTATATAATTCCTGCCTCTTAAAAAAAAAAAGCCCACACAGTTATAACCAATCTATTCTCCTACCTCTTGGCGCAAAATATGAAATGCCTTCACATGTTAATACCTTTCTCATGCTTTCCTGTTATAACTCGAATTCTGTTCATTATTCAAGTAGGGTGTGAAGTGCTAAATACTTGAGGCCGGTCGAGCAATTTGGATTAATAATAGAGCAGGTAAATTAAACCAGGACAAGGGCAACACATTTGGAGAGACTGCAGTTAAATGCAATGACAGATTTTAACAGCTGCTCTGTGAATTTATGTCAGCCAGTTGATATTTACTTCAAATGTCAGCAGTACACAAAGTTGCTGTTTTCAAGAGTGTATATGTTAGAGAAACTAATTTGACACATTAGCGGTGTGTCTGTATGGGCGGAACCGCCTACAATGGACCGCAGAGGAATTAAATGAATCTGAGACTTTGATAGCAAGAGTGACCCGCAGTTCATGTGCAATAGTATCACAAGATCAAATGGCCAAATTGGATTCAGATTGCACAGTTTATAGAGCTCAGTAGTTATCGCCTACTTTTTCAGTGGCCTCGGTTCAGGAAATATATTTGTTTATTTTCTGCATAGGCAATATAAAAGACGCATCATGACGACAATTACATGATTTTAATTCAAATATTCTGTTGACAAAAATATAATGAGAAATAAATAATACAGCAAGATATTAAAAAGCACAAATCTACTCGTTATGCACAAACAGAAGAAAAGCCTAAGACACATCTAGAACGAATTGATTCATTTAATCCAGTATTTCAGTATGTAAAGAGCTAAACACCAGTAAAATGAAACACTTTACAAACAGGTTAACTACCTCAGTCAAACGCATCTTATTTATACATTAGATTAATCAGCCATACATTCAAAATTGGAGTGGGATGGAGTGCCTTTAATGTCGAAAGTTAGAGATTTCAAATAGGATTATCTCACGACTGACTTTAAATAATTTGAAATGCTGCATTACCTTTAGTTTAATAACTTCTCATCTTAACTCAAGTTGGTAGCTTACTGGGGAGCTTGCAAGCTTTAGATAACATTACCCTAGCTTGCCTCTGCTAACCTGTAAAAGCTCAACACCTTGCCTCAGGATTGAGGGTTGTCTAGTTGTCACTAGGAATTTAGACATTAAACTCAGTTTTGAACCTGTTGATATGAATTCCACAGCACGAGGTAGTGATGTTAAATACCATCTATAAATGTAATTAATGTTAACAAATTATACATCTTTTAAAAGGTCTAAGGGCTCAACATTGATATCTCATCTCTGTTTCACGATAGCAATGCTCCAGAAACAGCAATTTACTTATTTGTGCCAGGAGTACAAATGAAAACATGCAATATCAAAACGGGACTTCGTACCTTTGTTATGAAAATCGCCAGATGAATCCAGTTTGCCACACTTGGGTCAATTGTCCATGACAAGCCTTCATTGAAAAACATCCAATAGCACTTTTTGTCTATAAAAGTGATAAACCTCCATTGTTTACATGACATCTCGTCTGAAAGAATTACCCTTCGTCATCGCTCTTCAACAAACTATGCAATCTGAGCAGCATTCATGTTGTAAAACTGTATATATTAAAGTCTCATAAACAGTCTTTAGACTTGTGGCTTTGAGAACATTGTATTTCTGGGATGTCTAGGAACTTTTATTATAGTTTTTTTAGATTATAAAAACATGTTCAGTGCAAAATATTTCCAATAATATAAACTTCAGATTCTCTAACTTTAAAGAATAACAATGTATATTTATTCTTGGGAAATAAAGCCCAAAGTGTCTTCTTTCAAAAGATACTACAACTGTGTCCATACTCCAAAGGGTCCAATAAATACAACCATTTAAGTTCAGGTATGTCATTTTCATGGTTTGTGCTCAAAAAGGGGGTGCGTATCAACAGGTTAAAAATTAAGTTGACATGACCCTGATTTATGATCTCTACAGAATCACATACCATCTCTGTTTGTCTTGAATGGTTTATATGTTAAAAATCAAAACACTAAAAATCTATCTTTGAATTGCATTTTTACTTCCAGAACCCTACTGCTGAGATTCCATTACAAATCCATATGAGGAACAGATTCAGTGTAGTCGAGGTCATACTGTTTGTTCATATAATTTCAATTATTGCAGGCACTCAAAGAGAATACATGAGTTTCTTTAGTACAGATTGTGAAACTTGTTTGTGCACATTATGGGCCTTGTGATATTGCACAGACTTTTATAATATGTTATTTTTTGTAAAATAAGTTTGCACACAGGGTTTGCAATATGAACCCTATCATTCACCCAAAAATTAATTCTCATTATTTACTAAACCTCATTTTGTTCTCAACCTGTATGACTTGCATTCTTCTGTTGAACACACACATTAAATAAATAAATAATAATAAAAAAAACAAATAGATGTGACTGAGGCTATCATTCTGCCTAACTTCAAAGTCCCTTTCAAGACAAGTCAGTCCAATCAACGGCCATCTTTTGAACACTCTGGGGAAGGCTGGGCAGCTATTTTTGATGTAAACATGCAGCATAAAAGAACATCTTCTATATACTTGAATGGGGAAAGACCGAAAAACAAGATTACATTCAAAGAACATGTTTAAAATCAGCAGTAAAATCTGACAACAGATTTGGTGGTGGTGTAGTGGTCTAAAGCACTGAACTGGTAATCAGAAGGTTGTCGGTTCGATCCCCACAGTCACCACCATTGTGTCCGTGAGTAAGACACTTAACTCCAGGTTGCTGCGGGGGGGATTGTCGCTTTGGATAAAAGTGTCTGCCAAATGCATAAATGTCAATTTAAATGTATTTTTCAGGCTGGTTCAGCTAATGTGCATGTGCAATTTTTAGTTGACTGACAGGTGATCTTTATCTAAATGTGACTGATTCTTTTACCTGTAAGGCGGAACTTCCCTTTCTACATCAGTTGACTATAGGACATTCCAATTTCACCAATTCATTTTAATACCAGTGGTCCATCTCTTCTCAACTATATTTTGGGTGAACTAGGTGATATTTTGGAACGTTGCCGCTATCACAGATTCATAATATCTGGTCACATTTAAAGGTATAGTTCATCCAAATATGAAAATTCTGTCTTAATTTACTCACCCTTCTGTTATTTGAAATGTATGACTTGTATTAAGGACTGACGATAGCCTCTAATGGAAGAAAAGAAGCGTTAGCGATTTGGAACAGCCAATTTATGTTGAGTAGACTAAATGACAACATAATTTTTGGGTGGACTATCACTTTAAGGGAGATTGGTTAAAACGATTATTTAAAGCAGCAAAGGGTACCTAGATACAACGTTCCAGTGCAGATATGACTCATCGTTAAAATGTGATCAAAAGAGTTCATTATTCTTCTTTTGACCAGTGCCTTTAAAATATCAGGCAGTGACAAACCCTGGTGCATTAATATGGCAGATGGGAGAAAATACAGAAAGGTGTGGAGAGAGAGAGAGCAGCACCAGCCCTACGGAGAGTTTGACAGATGCATTCCATTCATTCTCCAATGCAAACAAGGGTGCCGGCTGCCCAACATGACCCTATGAAAAGCAGCAGAGACTGGACCGACATCAGAACCTCCTGCGACAGTTGGCTAATGAGAACCAGGGCGAGAAAACACAAAAACAAACAAAGCCGATGGTTATGATAAAAAGACACACATACAAAAACAACGCAGATGGACTTTCAGAAAATAATGAAACAGCACGCACTCTCTTATGCATACTCTGTGCGACTGCACACCTGCTTGATTCTCTGGCAGCTTTGAAAACTGAAAAGACTCTGCAGATTTTTCCAGCAGAGCCGCAGCCAGGCATAACCGCTCAAGATGGGCCACTGTAAGACTGCCAAAAAATTGGTACCTTTACTTTAAACACAATGCAGTCCAGGAGACAAAGAGATGGAATAAAAAAAAGAAAGACTTCCTCGAACATTATAGCACATCAAAGCAAAACAGTTCAGCAGAATATCAAAGAAAATCGTACCAAGATCCCATAATTGGTAAACAACATAAATTGTGTTGCTAGTGACTGAACTTTAGACATAGTGTAAAGACGTATTCATTTTCTCTGATGGTTATTGAAACAAAACAAGTTTTGTTTTAACAAAAGAAGAGTTATTTGTAGATAATATAAAAAACAAAAAAAAAAACAAGAGGCAAACAGCAAACTGAAATCTGCTGTGCTTTAATGAATGCTGTGGGTTCAATACAATTTAAGTTCAATTGACAACATTTGTGGTACAATGTTGATTACTACAATTAATAATTTTGACCCTTTCATATATATATATATATATATATACAGTAAGGCAGTTACTATGGAAGTGAATAGGTTCAGTCTACTAACCTTGTCTGTGTTCAATGGCATGCATGGTATAAAGCTGTAAAAAGCTCTTTGATCACATCTGAATTTCCACAACTCATGTTGTCTGGAGTTTTTATCTACTGAATGTTCTTTAGAAAGATATTTTTCTAAATATTTTGTCTGTGGAACATCCAAAAACACTTTAAACTCCAGCACAGCCCATTGAAGAGACTGTACGTCTATCCTTCACAGCCTCGTTGTCATTCCTATTAAAAATCAAAGATGGCGCTGCTGTGAATAAGGTTTATTGCTTTGAAGTGTTGTTGATGCATTGGTTTTTATCTGATTACAATAACTGAAAAATATTCAATTTGATATGTTTTGTTATGCAAGTTAGTGAGATAATATGCTTGCAAAGCCTTTGACAACTTGATCTGGATTGCTTTCAAGGTCACTTAGGTTTTTTGCATTTGCGTGTTTTAGTTTTGTGCTCAAATTAAGTTATTGGGGATGTTTGCGAGTGGCATTATGTTCAGAGATTGCACTAGAAAACAAATCATAATATGTCACTCTGACATACATAGTTGTAAAATTTCCATCATTATCCATTTTCATCCATCATACTTTTATAAGTGTGTGTTCATCCACCATAATTGTTCGTGGGAGAACGCCCATGTAAATGCATGTTGTAGAAGATGGTTACACAGAGATGCTTTGTATTTGATCCTTTCATGAACCATGAATTGCAAGGAACAAAGTCAGACAGATTTGGAACAACATGAGGGTGAGTGAAATATAACATCATTTTAATTATCAACTTACCCTCTGCACTGCAGTGTGATGCTTACTAGCTACACTTTTTGTGTTTGAGTGATGAGCTGATAGAAACTGGTGACTATTAAACTAACCAAGGGTCAGAGTGGGGTCAGAATGTTTGTCATTTAGAATGACTATTGTGTCTATGATTTATCTGTCTGCTATTTCATATTCTCTTCAATCACTTCTTGTCATCACAAGGACTGTTGCACCATTAATTATGGACAGCACCAGTTAGTTCCTCTCCAAATGAAAAGAAATGGGAAAACTTCAGTCTATACATCAATATTTAACAAGGGAAAAAACAGAGAAAAGTTTTTATTTCTTTTTGGAACTTACAAATTGCTTGAAAATTGCTTGTAAATCTCTCATTATGATATATTATCACCAAAAATTGTATTAGATCTTTTTGCTAACTCGTTTATAAGCAATTGTTAATAGGCCGTTCATTTTTGACCAGGAACACTGAAACTGGACAAAGTGGGAACACACACACACACAAAATCTTTTTTTTTTGGGGGGGGGCATTATGATGCTCTGTGTGAACAAAGTAAGAACATATCAGTCCAATAGGATAACATTTACTAGCATTTTCAGGCAAAAGAAAATCCTTTTCAGGTCAAAATGACCAGAAGAAAACATGAGGGTTCAAGGACCTTGGAGTACCATGTAAATACCATGGTATTTGAATATAATAATCAATTAGTGTCATGGTATAATGTAGACAATAACTTTATGGGAAAAAGTATTTGGGAAATCTACATAATTTATATGCTATAGGGCCTTGATTTTATTAACATAAATGTTTGTTTGTTTTTTTACATATCGAAGCGTCTTTGAGTACCAATATGGTAATCATTCAATATCATGGAATTGCTATCTGATACCAGCACTGTACCATGGTACCGCCACAGTTGTTTGTAAGAGAGATCCTAAAGAAAAATTTGCCAAATACACAATTCATGAATATCGTGTCAAATTCTGTTGTAATGAATGAATGAACTCATGACCTTCATGTCAGTATCACATAGCAATCACTCTAATCCTCTTATGTTTAATATGGTAAAGAAATCAGCTCTGATTTCTCATCTTGACACCACCCTTCATTCAGGACAGATCAAAGCTCATCCAACCTATTATATCCACAAACAAATCTGATGGATATTGATTTTATGCTGTGCTGATGCATATATTTTTGTGGATAAAAAACAAACATATTTGTTGATGTGACAGGTCTCCCATTCTCCTACTAAGGCCAGCCAGTGGGTGGGGCTGGGAGGCTCATCACCGAAATCTCTTTCACCTGTTTTGCGCTCTTTAAGTATTGTTTCTATGGTTTATTGCCATTGTACACACTACACTTGCTGGCACTCCTGACTCATTGCTTATCATTTATTTATTTATGTGATCTAATAAATATTTTTCACTTAATGCAAACCCGATGATTCAATGTGTCCTTTTAATTTGTCATGCTTTGAGCTGGTTGTGACATCAACAGTGCTAAGGAACAGACACATTTCATTCACTTAAATTGGTTCACTCAAAGATGCTTTAGTGAGACTTTCCAAGGCTACAATAAAAAAATGCTGCTTTCTCAACATAAGACTTGAGGCCACAACAAAAAAAGTGGTCTCAAATTGATGACACTCTCACACTTTAATACAAAATGAAATCTACAAGTGAATGAAATCTGTAACCATCACAGTCAACATACAAGCAAGACCAAATAAAACAGAGTGACTACAGCCACCTCTATACTAAGTTCTTGCTTTTTGTTTGCTAGGGTGTTCTGTTATATTTGCTAGGATGTTTTGGGTGATAGGTGTTTGCTTTCTGGCCCAAATAAAAAGAGACTACCACAAGTCTTTATGACATTCACGTCTCCATAGACAAGACTTAGATCCCACCTTTGATTTAAATTCATTCATGACAACTCTCTGAAAAAAATGTGAATGTTAATGTGAGTATGATATAGTAATATGATACTGGTCTTGGAGGACTAGGTCTGCTACGCTGTTGCCGGAGACTCTATTGCTGGTAGAAAATACACAGACATACTGAGTTAAGCATGTAGACATGCTGCTGCCACTGTACAATTAGACAAAATGCAAGACATGCTTCATCGAGCATGTATGAACCTGTAGCTGTACAAAAAGTACTTACAAACAATCCCCATGTAGCAGATCTAGACAGGTGCAGCTGGGGTGGAGGTGGGTTTTAGAGAAACAAAATTCTTGCAGTATGTTGCATTGAAACCAACTTGTCTGCAATATTTAGAAATGTAAATGTTAGATAAAGAGTGAGAGAGATGCAAGATGATTGGCTACCTTATTAAATGTCAAAAGATCAATCAGCTTACACCATGAAAGCCAATTGGTTAACAGATAACAACTGGTTGATTGGTTAATAAGCTTACACCACACAGTTGCTTGGCTGAACTTTGGTCATTCTATGTGATTTTTAGCCTGTTTCATTTAAATAAGAAGTCTGATTGCTTAGAAAAGTAGCAAAAGTCTCCTCAACTAACACCACAATTTCAGGTATCGTTCATATGGTGCTACGAGTAACATACTGAAAGGTAATACTTAGGTTAGGAAAATCCCTAAACATAAAAGTGAGCAATACTAAGGTCTTTAGCAAGTGCCACTTATAACGAAGACATTTATTTGCATTTGTAACAACATTTACCTCATATGAACATAACATGGAATTTATTTTGTACTATTATGGAATAATTTCACCAAGCCACCACTTGTTGGTGACCCAAGCAACAGGGGCTGTCAAAGATATGGTGCTTAAAATGCACAGCAATGTCCTGACTATTCCAACCTGAATGCTCCAGCATCTCTCTCTCTCTCTCTCTCTTACACTAGACAGAACAAGGATTGGCTGAAGCATCTTTAGGCTTGATAGAGCTGGAAACTGGACCCTCATGTAGCATGTCTCTAGGGTCACGGCTGGAAACTCAATAGTAATCACACCAGTCTGCCAGGCCCAGCAGGAAGACTTCTCCAGTGGGCATCATTTCAAGCCCCATGCTGTCATTTATTCACTCTGTCCTGGGGGAAAGTCCTGTTTCTGGAGGTTAAACAATCTTGCATACACACAAAGCATTTAGGTGGCACTTAAAATTACAAATAGAAAGTCAGACTGACACACAAATGAGATCATTTTAATTGCTTAGTTGTTGCCTCTGGATTCCAATGAGATTAAATGGAGAGAAATAGGGGAATTTTATTTAAAGCTGAATGTCAGATGTTTAGTAAATACTTTAAAGATCTACTGTATACTCTCCACATTCATTTTACACATCTGTACAGTTACTGTATGTAAGTTTTATTGTTTATTTTATTATACTTATTTATTTCACATTTTATTTCTATTACAGAATTTTAGAAGAACCATCCAAGCCTAAACTGATAATTAAACACAGTAGAAAATGCATTGAAGTCTTCTGAGTAATGAAAGAGCAATACAAAATGTTACTGTGAGATCAATAACATTTTCTATGGGGTAAATAAATTTTGTGCCAGAGGTATTGGTGATGTTTTATTCCCCCAGTCCTGTTGTATGACATTTAAGACTTAGAATCAGATGAATATTTGATAATATTAAATAATCTAATCTAGACCTGCCTATTCATGACCATCATAAAAATTACATTGGCCAAGCCATCAGTAATGAATTTTGCATAGTGTTACACTGCCATCATTAATAGAAATACATTTTTCATTAAACCGTTTAATTATTTTTTTTAATTTTTTTTTCAAATATAGGAGGGAAAGAAAGGCCACAAGTGCCATTGGAGCAGTGTTCTAATTATCTTCATGGACCACTCCAGGGACAAGGCTGGGTTTTTAGAAAAGGACTTACGGGTTGGCATGATGGAGTAGACAAGCGTTGAGTCTTGGTACCGAAACTTTTAATTCTTTAATTCCCTTAAAACCCTCCGACTTCTTTCTACCTCTCCGAAAAGTGGATGACAACATCATCGCATACAGTGTGGCACTGAATTATGGCAGCCAAATCAACAAAACAATGTAGGAAAGACCAGAACACTAAAATGGAGGCACACAGGGAAGAGGACAAAGATGTCAGAATGGTGGTCATAGCTAGCCTTCAAGAAGATCACCAGAATGCTCTCTCTGCTGACTTTAAAGCCACAGTTTTGACACTCAAGGCAAAGTAAGTAAGTAAAATGTATTTCTAAAGCACACTCAAACACAGCAAAGCTGACCGAAGTGCTGTACAGATGAATCTACAATACAATAAAATAAACCAGACACGTTAAAATATAAATAAAAAATGCGACAAGACAATCTAATTTAATACTGCAAAACGCTAGAGAATACAAGTGCGTTTTAATCCTACATTTAAAAATAGACAGTGATGAAGCATGTCTAATGTCAAGTGGTAGCTGATTCCACAGCCTAGGGGCAGCAACTGCAAAAGCTCTATCACCCTTGCATATACAAAGTGACAGAGGAATATGCATTAATATTTTGTCTGCAGAGCTTAAAGACCTAGTTGGTAAGCATGGCTGTTTTAAATCCGTATTATAGGATGTGCCTGTTGATTGAGAACTTTAAAAACAAACAAACAACAGTATTTCAAATTGAATCCTAATGTGAACAGGAAGCCAGTGCAGAGAGGCCAGGATTGGGGTAATATGATCCCTTTTTTAGATGATGTCAAAAATCTGGCTGCAGCATTTTGAACCAATTGAAGACGGAATAGAGAGGATTGAGGAAGACTAAAATAAAGAGAATTACACTAATCCAATCGAGAGGTGATATAAGCAGAATAACAGTTTCCAGGTCTTGAAAAGATAAAGCTGATTTAAATTTAGCAATCATTCGTAACTGATTGAAACTATTTTTCACTACTGAATTTATCTGTTGGACTAAGCCCAAGTCAGAATCTATAATGACACCAAGATTCCTTACATGCTAGTTAACATGGTGGAAGTGTTGGCCAAGCTTGTTAGCAAGAGTGCTTCTAGATTCCACAGAACCAAAAATAATAATTTCAGTCTTATCAATGTTTAGCTGGAGAAAGTAACTCGATAACCACTTTTTTTTATGTCTTCAATACATTCCAAGAGAGGTTGAGAGGCAGATAAAGTTGTGTATCATCAGCGTAAAAATTAAAAACTAAATATTATGTCTCCTAATATATTTCCAAGAGGGAGCATATACAAATTAAAAAGAATTGACCCGAGAATAGATCCCTGTGGAACCTCACAAAGAACATGAGCTACAGATGAAGAGAACCTATCCATAGTAACAGAAAACATACTATCTGTAAGATAAGATTTAAACCACCATGTTAACTAGCATGTAAGGAATCTTGGTGACATCTAAGTGCTGTGCTCGTTATACCAACCCAATGTTCCAACCTCGCAAGGAGAATGCTATGACCACTGTATCAAAAGCAGCACTAACAGAATTAATTCAGCACTTTTCCCAGAGTCAACCGTAGACATTAAATCATTAAATACTTTCAGCAAAGCTGATTCTGTGCTATTGATAAGCTGTAAAACCTGATTGTAGATGTTCAAAAATGTCTGTTGACTTTAAGAATGGAAGTAATTGGGATAACACCACTTTCAACAACTTAAGCAGAATGAATATCCATCCATCCATCCATCCATCGTCAACCGCTTATCCTGTATACAGGGTCGCGGGGGGCTGGAGCCTATCCCAGCTAACATTGGGCGAAAGGCGGGGGACACCCTGGACAGGTCCAGCCAGTCCATCGCAGAGCAGAATGAATAAAATAATAAAATTAACTAGATGTGGTTTGAGCAGTAGTTGAAATTAACGTTTCCAAAGCATGTTCATAGCTGTCAGAGAAATGAGTAATAGTGGAAGAATTAATAAAACGGGAATAAAGGCCAACAGGATTGACAGTAAACAGAGGGCTGTAAGCAGTAATATAAAATACAATGGACTTATGATCTGAAAAACAGGCATCTTCTATAACAATATTATCAACGGGAATTCCATAAGACAAAATAAGATCAAGAGTATGTCCAAGAACATGAGTGGCACTCGTTATATGCTGGTTAAAACCAAAGCAGTCCAAAACATTATTAAATTCAGTAACCAAAGGTCTAAATTCCCCCAGCAACAACATACAGTCATACAGTGGGACTATATACAGTAGAGGCAAACTCCATTAGAACACAATCCAGCTCGAATGTAGAGAATGACCCGACAGAAATTGTTTGAAGTTTAAACAAGTTCTTAAAAACCACAGCCACACTTCCACCCTTTCCAACATTCCTAGGGGTACTTGTAAAACAGAAATCAGATGGACAAAGTTAATCAAAAATTGCTGACTCACCAGGAGAAGCCCCCGTCTCTGTCAGGAATAGAAAGTCCAAATCCCGACTGATAAAAAAGTCATTTAAAATGAAAGCTAGACCAAATTCAGGTTATAGTGGCTGACCATGCTTCAAGGATTGCTTCGCTCAAGACCTACGCCAACTCACAGGATGAGTGCACACAGACCCTGGAAACAACCTTTTCTATGCTAATGGAGAGCAATGCTAAGCTACTAGACAAAGCAGTTGATCTCGAGTCCCGCAGCTGGCACAACAATATCAGAATTATTGGCATACCTGAATCCATCGAGGTACCTTGACCTTCTAACTTCTTCTCTGAACTGCTTGTGGAAGTTTTTGGTGACGGAGTCCTGGGCTCTCTACAGGAATGTGACAGGGCTCATTGGACACTCTCCGATAAACCGAGGCCGGGGCAGAGACCTAGGCCTGCTATCATCCATACACATGGATCAGCAGAAGGAAAAAATAATCTGCGAGGCCCGAGTGAAGAGGGGGAAGCTTCAGTATCGAGGTGCACCTATCGCTATCTAAATAGACTATGCTCTGGAGGTGTTGGAACAGTGCTACTAGTACAGAGAGGTGCTGTCAGATCTCTAGGCCTCAAACCAGACCTGCTGTTCCTGGCCAGGCTCACCATCGTAACGAGGGAGGTAGGAAAATATTTTCATCGGTCGCTGAGGCTAAAGAATATATAACATCTATCCTCCCTGATGAGGTTTAACATGGACATGGTACCTATATTAATTTGTGGCTAAACGATCACGGAATGTATGGTTCCTTGAGCTGATACAGGTGGCCGGGTTTGTTCAAGATTGGCTGACCCACCTCAGTACAACATTTATGTTTTGTTTATTCTAGTTTAATAGATTAATTTTGACTGACTTTAAGTTACATTCACACTTAGCGATGGCATTTTATTTACATGTTTAAGTTCACTTAGTTCAGTGATCAGTTCTACAGTGGAGAATAGTGGGGTTGACCATCATATGTGTAGGGAATGAAACCGTAGAAGACAAGTTTAGCTGCAAAGCATCAAGTTATATTGCTCAGACTTTGTTTGTATTTTATGTGTTATTTTAGGTGTGGCTACAATTAAGCTTATTTTCTTTCTTAAAATTGTTCATGGTTTGGGTTTTCTTCCCCGCTCTGTCTTCTTTCTTCTCTTCCTCTCTCTCTCCCCGAGATGCTATGCTGTTTCAAGCCATTTCAGCATTATCAATGCTGGATAAGCATGCATCAAGGATAGGTAAAGGAGTGCACCTGATTTCATAGAATACTAAAGGAATGAATAAAGCCATTAAAATTGGAAAGGTTCTTATGCAGTTGCAACATCTGAAAGGGGACATTATATTTCTGCAGGAAACTCTGACGCCCTTCGTATCAAATGGACATGAATGAGCCATGTACTCCACTCAAAATATTCTGCCAAAGCTATAGGGGCCGCCATTATTATACATAAGAACATATTGTTTGAACCTGCACATATTATACAAGATACTAATGGCCGTTATGGCATGTTACAGAACACACCAGTAATTTAGCCTCTATTTATGCTTCCCAACTGCGATGTTGAACCATTTTTCACAGACCTTTTCACTAAGGCCCCAAACAGTGACAACCACCATATACTGATAGGTGGAGATTTCAATCTGGTGCAAGATACGAGCCTTGATTGATAGTCCCCTAAACAGATTACTTTATCCAATGCTGTCAAAGAAGTGCTGAATTATACATCTCATTTAGGAATTTCAAACCATTGGAGGTTTAAAAACACCCGAAAGTAATTATTAATGTATTTTTTTTTTTTTTTTTAACAGTCGTATCACACGTTTTCTCGGATTAACTTTTTTTTGATTGACAACAATCGGTTACATCTTGCCAAATGAAGTAACTCCCATCCCATAGTTATTTTGGACCATGTTCCCACATCAGTTGATATGAATTACTACATTATGGAAATTCAGTTCCCACCTGTTAGAAGATAATGAGTTTAAAGACTAATATTGCCACTCAGATTTGTAACTATATTGAATTCAATGATACCCCCGACATTAGTAGCAGATTTCTATGGGAAGCTTTTAAAGCCTTTGTTTGATGCTAGGTTATCTCTTATATTTGACATTTGCATAAGGTTGAAAAGGCAAAGAGTTTCAGATGAGCTCCTCAAACTTGATGAAACACATGCTGCCTCTTCCTCCCCCACCCTCTATAAAATTACTTTTACTACAATCAGAATACAACATTTTGATGACATATTTAGTAAATAGACAACTGAAACAATATAAGCAACACTTTTTTGAACATGGTGATAAGGCATCTAAAAAAGGGATCATATTACCCCATTTCTGGCCTCTCTACACTGGCTTCCTGTTTATATTAGGATTCCAATTTAAAATACTGCTGTTTGTTTTTATAGCTCTTAATTACCAGGCCCATCTTATATTAGGGATTTAAAACAGCCATACTTACCAACTAGGTCTTTAAGATCTGTCAAGTTGTATACGCAAGGGTGATAGAGCCTTTGCAGTTGCTGCCCCTAGGCTGTGGAATCAGCTACCACTTGACATTAGACAAGCTTCATCACTGTCTATTTTTAAACGTAGGTTTAAAAAGCACTTGTATTCTCTAGCGTTTTGCAGTATTAAATGAGATTGTCTTGTCTATTTCTTTTTTTTTATGTGTTTGTTTTATTTTATTGTATTGTAGATTCATCTGTACAGCACTTCAGTCAGCTTTGTTGTGTTTGAGTATGCTTTAGAAATTAATTTTACTTACTATTTCAGATCCGTTTGAAATCAAGAGATCTCTGAATACTACACTAAATCTTAGACCTCTGAATACCCCTCTATTTCAGTAACGACACCCAATCCCCTTTATTCATGAATATACCCTAGAATTGACGAAAGTACAGCCAGGGAATTGGATAGCCACATCTCTACCCTTGAAGTCCAGGAAGCGATTAAATGGGAAGTCTCCAAGCTTCATAGTTTAATTTTATAATTTTATTCCAGAGAGGATGTACAACATTTCCTTTCATGAAGGCCGATTACCAGCAACTATGTACATGTTATCTATCGCTTTGCTTTTGAAGAAAGATAGGGATCCTAGCTCTTGCAGTAATTATAGACCGATTTTGCCCTTAAATGCAGACTGTAAGGTACTCGCTATAATCCTATTTCTCTGCCTCCAATGTGTAATGCCATTCATAATCTCATTGGAGAAAACAGGCTTTACATTGGGGAGACATACCTTTTTCAACACTCTGAAGCTATTTAATATTATTTTCTCTCCCTCACACATTACCAGTGTTGGGGAGTAACATAATACATATACTGGGATTACATATTTAAAGTACAAAATACAAGTAACTGTATTCCACTACAGTTACCATTTAAATCATTGGTAATTAGAATACAGTTACACAAAAAAAAAATAGATTACTGAAGAAATTACTTTGCATTTTATTGTCATAGTCCTTTCAGATGGAAAACATTTACACATATAAATTATGCAATCCAAAGTTCATTTGAACAGTGGTAAAACACTTTCTCATGATGTGTTACATTCACACAAGCAGACGGAGAAGTAAGTTTGAGGTAAGTTTGGAGCACAAGAAATAGAAATAAAACTTTTGTAAATCGTCAGCTTTACGCTAAGTTAAAATGCTATTTCTAGCCATTTTACAAGCACATGTTACCAGGCACGATCTTATTTTTTAATGAAGAAAATTCACGTTAGATCATAATTTTTTTTTTTTTTTAGTAAGACCTTTGATAGTAGTGCAAAAGTCATATTGTTGATGATAATTCTTTTATTGTTTTCCTGTAGAAATATCTAAAATTCCTTAAAATAAGATCAGTTAGATTGATCTTGTTTTAGAAACAACACTGCATAAGATCTTTAGGTTATTCAGAGAGTCTATTTTTAACATGTATATTTTGTCTCAAAACGAGTCCAAAAATCTACCAGTGATGAAGAAGTAATCCAAAGTATTTAGAATACGTTACTGACCTTGAGTAATCTAACGGAATATGTTACAAAGTATATTTTACAGCATGTATTCTGTAATCATTTAAAATGTAACCCTCCCAACACTGCATGTTACCCCTAAAGGTATAGTAGCTCTGGATGCGGAGAAAGACTTCAATAGGGTGGATTGGGCCTATCTGTTCTTTGCATCAAAATTTGGGTTTGATTCTAAATTTATTTCATGGAATCAACTTTTGTGTGATTTCCCATTTGCATCGGTGCACACCAATTCATTTGCCTCCCTTTCTGCTTCATTGTGTGACAGTCAGGGCTGCCTGCTTTCTCTCTTACTGTTCAATATATCTATTGAGCAGCTAGCCACGAATGGTTCAAAGGTATCAACCATCACGGTCTGATCCACAAACAATCTCTCTATGCAGACGTTCTTTTATTATATGTCTCAGAACCCCCCCCCCCCCTATCAAGGAATAAATTAAATCAAATCAAAAAGCAAATAATTTTTTGTAAACCAATTGGCAAAAGCATTTCCCCATTCCGCATTTCCCTTTAAGTTAGCCCCAGATTGGTTCAAATACTTGAGGATATTTATCATTAGCTCTTTCAAATATCTGTTCCTTAACAAATGTAAATCAGACATTGCTAGGTGGATCTCCCTTCCCCTTTCTCTAGTAGGCCGTGTGAATATTATAAAAATGGTTATCCTGCCAAAATTATTATATCTTTTCCAGCACATTCCACTTTGTATAAATAAATCATTTTTCACTAGTTTGGATCAGCAATTGTATGGGTTCATCTGGAATAACAAGCCAGCTCGCATCAAGAGATCAGTTCTCCAGCTTCCCAAATATGAAGGGGGTCTAGCGCTTACAAATCTTTGTTACTACTTTTGGGCATGTAACATTAATAAACTGCTTTACTGTGTGAGCTATAAAGGTTCAGACTCCTGTCCGCCTTGGGTTCACACCGAGATATCATCTTCCTCTCACTCTTTACACTCCATGATCTGTTCTCAGCTCCCCAGTGAAGTCCACAAAATCTCGAGCAACCAAGTAGTTGCCAGTATTATTAGGATTTGGCTTAAATTCAGAAAAGCAATATGGTCTACACAGAGCCTCGATTCATATGCCAATTTTAAATAACCACTTATTCCCCCCATCCCTCTCTGATCCTGCCTTTCCTAGTTTGACAACTAAGGATCTTCATACAATTAAAGGGTTAGTTCAACCAAAAGAAAATGATCCCATACTTCACTCACCCTCAAGCCATCCTAGTTGTATATGACTTTCTTCTTTCAGCCAAACACAATCGGAGTTAAATTAAAAAATATCCTGGCTCTTCCAAGCTTTTTAGGCTTTTTAGGACATTTAGGTGGCTGATTTATATTATTTGTTATAAAATAAGTTCACTAACCTCATCCCCTATGGACTCCCTCAAAGACTCCCAGAAACAGGACCTGGGTATTGATATCTCAGATAGCCAGTGCAAGACATTCTTAGTTTAGTGCAATCCTCATCCATCTGTGCTAGACACACTCTAATGCAATGTAAAGTGCTCCACAGAGCCCACTTCACCAATGCTAAATTGGCAAAAATATTCCCCAATAGAAGTGATGCCTGCAACTGATGTAAGCAATCTCTGGCTGATCCTCTACATATGTTCTGGACATGCCCGATGCTGACGGACTACTGGCCTAATATTTAAAAAATTATCTCACAGGCCCTCACTTTTTGACTTCTTTGTTAGGCCTCCTTCCAATTCATATTATACCCACCACAATGCAGCACGTCATTGCCTTTACCACTCTGTTAGCCAGATGGGCCATCCTCTTTAAATGGAAACATGCCTCCCCTCCAACACAGAATAGGTGGATGCAAGAACATTTACAATACAATAAATTGGAAAAGTTGAAATATTCACTGAATATTTCAACACTTCTTGTGTTGGCTTGTTTTTTTATTATTATTTTTTTTGTCAGAAGCTCTGCCTTACTCTTTAATTGTTGCATTACTTTTTATATTTCTGCAGAAAACTCAATAAAAAGATGTAAAATGAAAACACAGAGGCACAGAGCATGTGAACTTGCATTTTGGCTCTAAATCAATGCATTGGGGTCCTGGGGTTCATGCGACAGTAACAGTGTGTGTTTCTAAAATTAAGGCTGAGTGCCAACAAGTCTGAAATACAGGGCAAGAACTGTATTGAGATAATTAAGTGTCCATGGCCCTAAAAATTAATGAAATAATTAAGAGAAATCACAATTCTCAAAATAAATGCCAGGACATGGTGTTATGTCTCATTTACATGTGTCAAATACTAAATGTGTGGTGATTGCTTAGGCAAGCAATACTATTGCTCATACTTAGCATAAGGGAATGGAACAAATCCCTAACCATTAGTATTGAATTGCATAACCTAACTTGCCCCGTAATGTTCGTGCTCAATTTAAGGTATTGAATGGCATTGCCTCCTGGATTTTCCTTGTTTGTATGAATTGTTTGAACTGTTAAAGATGAATAGCAAAAAAATAAAAAATAAGACTAATATAGCTGGTTTATGAGGAGACAGATGTAAGCAACATTACATTTCCACCATTATACAGGTATGTGTTGCATGAGAATGATAAGATAGAAAGAGAGAGAGAGAGAGAGAGAGAGAGAGCGCGAGAGATCATCACACAGCTAATGTACGGCTTTGCTCTTCACTTTGCTGCATTGATGCTAAAAAAGCTTCTGGTCTTTGCCAGTATGTGTAATATAGAGAAATTAATATGAAATAGCAAACCATTCTTTCCGACTAAAATCACTTCAACGCACATCATCGTACCTTAAGTCTTCTGAACTCGTAAGTATGAACTTCATTAATTAATTTAAATAATCAGAAAATTGTTAGGTTAACTTAAAAAAAACATGGCAGTACCAACGCAAACAAATGTAGCCATTCCCATTGTAGTCTTGGCTAGTTCTGTTGAGTTTAGACAACAGATGTCTAAACTAATGTATGTTATACTGTAAAATGAGAATATGCACTGAATCTGGTATATACAGTATTCACAAAAAAATAAGCATACTTAGCAAAATAATAGAGTTAGCTGGCCACTTTGTGTTATAACCACCGTCCATTATCCAGCAATAGCTGAAAAAATAGTCACTGTTATACAGGTAAAATGCCATTTGCGTGTCAGTTTGATTCTACAGCTGACTACATGCTGTGGATGATAATGGGCTGCCAATAATGCGTTGTTTAAACTACCCACTGGATTTACCATTACCCCAGATGACTGAGTACTGTAGGTGATTTTGACTGCCCCCTGCTGTGTGGCTATTCTTCCTGGCCATCTGCACTTATTCATGTCCATCACTCACATTGACAGCGACTGCGTTTTTCTACAGGCAACAGTGTACAGGTTCACAATGACCCATGTGTGCTTCTAAGAGCATTCTTTTGAGCTAAAGACCTTGCATTGGCCCCTCATTCAACAGACAGGAGGTCAGAGGTGTTTCTTTTTATAGACCGCCATTCAAAGTGAATGGACAGCAGAACCTCCAGCACACCTCTGGCATCTCGTGGACTTCATGTGAAGCTGTGGTAATCAAGGCTAACTGCAGACCAACACCCTACAAGGAGGTATCTGTAGGGAAATTGGAGCAAAACAGAAATTAAATTAAACTGAAGCCATTGTGGCTTTTTTATAAAATGTCATTTTTGTTGTGGTTGACAGCGTGCAGACAAAACGCTCTGACAAACCTTGTGTTTGCTTGCATTCATCAGCATATTCCTTATGTTTGTTGTGCAAGCTTGTCAGGCAGTTCTGTGAGGTAAAAGTAGCCAATCATTCTGATGACAGGCTTTGGCATTTCAGAATAACTAGAGCAACATTTAATATGTGATATTGATGAGTTAATAATTCATTCAAATGGCTTGTTGAAGCAATGTCACATGATGTTTTTATGTGCATCTAAAATAAATTGTATTTGCATTTCTTCTTATCAAACATAAAAAAAATACAATAATAATACTCTCAAGAGAGCACCTACGTTTTTAATGTGCAATTTAGATATTTTATTTCCATCCTGCATCTTTTATGCAGTATACCCAAAACCACATACATATGTGTGGATGAAACCCAGCTTATGATACATTGAATAAAATGGCAACAGTGCTTCATGTGTAAGTCAATTTTTCAACTTTAAATAAGTCCATTTTATTTTATTATTGAGTCAACCTGAATACAGTACATCAGGTTACACCAACAAACCTAATTCTAAGGCTTAGATCAGTTTGAAAGGTCTTTTTAGGGTAACAATTGCTGGTTATTACTTTTTATTCTAATGCCTAGTTATACATGGAGCCCCTTTTCACAATGGGACTTTGCACCTGTTATTTTCATCCATGAGCGAAAACCACGAGTTTAAGCAAGCACCATTCGTAAGTAGCTTAAAAGCTAGATGATTTGTCTGTTTTAAAGATACATAGGTCAATAATAATTAAGGTAAATGTAAGGTAAACCAACATTCAGGTTGATGGTTCTATATTCGATTTAGTCAGCTCTTAGTGATTATGGCTAATCACTGCCATTCTCTTGTTGACTTCCTGATTCAGAACATATACTGAGAATCCTGTATCCTGCTACTATGTTCCAAAGATAGCTACTGTTTTCCAGTCCACTGCATTACTTATGTACAGCCCACTATTAAAACTTAAAGTTACTTAAAGTGGTACACAGTCCACTAAAAGCCCAATAATGCTTCAAGTGCATTCTTCAGAAAATGTACTAAAATGATATACTATTTTGATGTTCTTGCAGTCATTCAATTTTATCTTTTTATGATAAATTACCTTCTGATTACCAGATTACCAGTTAAGTGCTTTAGACCACTACACCACCACCACTCCTGCAAACCAGTCTGGCCATTCTCTGTTGACCCCTCTCATCAACAAGTATTTCCGTCCACAGAACTGACGCTTTCTGGATGTTTTTTTTTTTTTTGGCACCATTCTGAGTAAATTCTAGAGACTGTAGTAACAGTGTTTTTTTTGGCAGTAACCAAGGTTTTGATACAATTAACCATGGTTTTTCTACAGCATTACTGTAGTATCATATGGTAACTTGGTTTTAGCAATAGTTACCATATAATAATATCTATGGTTAATCTTGTGGTTTTATATTTTGCTTAAACTTACTCATTTTTAAAAGGTAAACAAAGCAGCCTGCTTAGGCCTATAAATATATACAAAATGTAAGTAATAATTTAAGTTACAAATTTTATCCAAATAATTTGTTAAATTCAATTCATTAGAGGTGTATCGTATTGGTATCGAAATCTGTGATACTCTTTAAAAATCACCACACCTTGACCTCAGTGTGATATCTATAAACTGCACAAATGATTACATTAAAACTGAAATCGCGATATTAAGTCGCTTGAGTTAAATCAAGATGATTGCGCTGCACCGCTCCCTTTCTCCATTGCGATCAGTTTAATTGACGCAGATGCGTGCGCGTGCTCACTTGCTTTGTGAATTTTAATGACTCACATAGGGTAAAAAAAGCTTAGGGTTGCACAAAATACATGGAAATACATGCCTGGTATTGAATTCATAACATGTATACACGTGTAAAACATAGAAAATAGTGGTAAAATGTAAGTTATGTGCTGGAGAGAAACAACTCTTAAGCGCATCAAACAGCACCATCAATCTGTCAAAATGCA
Organism: Xyrauchen texanus; assembly: GCF_025860055.1. Taxonomy (NCBI): domain Eukaryota; kingdom Metazoa; phylum Chordata; class Actinopteri; order Cypriniformes; family Catostomidae; genus Xyrauchen; species Xyrauchen texanus. Next base: position 37,160,797 of record NC_068304.1, on the reverse strand, counting down.
CATTAAGCAGCAACTAGGGTTGGGAGATAACACTTATTTTCTTTTCCATCCGATACCAAGTACTGTTAGGCCAATGAGCACTTGAAAGTGACTTTTCAGCGTGAGGGTGAATCTGCACTAAGTTTACAGACGATTGTACTGTATTAAACTGTATATAATGCTTAATATACAACAGATAGTTCCGGTCCTCAAATCTGATTGGACAAAAGACGTTCCATGAGCACTGATGGTCTGACACCATCAGCACTCGGAAGCTTCACTCTGTGTGTGTATCACTCCGCTTGTATTCGTGCCATTCTAAACTAAGGTTTAAGAGCAGTATATACCTGTATCTGTTAGGAGTTACTGTCTTTATTTTTTAAATGACATATGTTAGCCAGCAAGTGGTGGCAAAAGATAATTTTTGTGTGTAATATGAGCCAGTTGGTGACCGTCATTCTTTACATAAAAAAGCGCTCCATGATTGCTCGTATTACCACTACATTACTTAAGCTAGGACATTGTTTTAAACGGCTTTAAATTAACAACTTCAGGATTAAGGCTCATCACAGCTGAGAGACACAACAGAAGGTTTGAATACAGAACTCAAGACACTTACCGAGTTTCCACATTGGATAAACACTGTTTAAAATGGCGGAGGACATCACTGTTTCTATAGTGAATAACTCTTGCATGGCTACCACGAAATAGGGAGAAATACCCCCACTTGGACGCAATTTTTCCACTGAGAAAGCTGACCTTCAGAACGCTGACAGCATATCTGCTTGGGAGTGGCAACAGGTGATCACACACACTCCATCTCTCTCTCTCTCTCTCTCTCTCTCTCTCTTTCACACACACACACACAAACACACACCCATCCATCCATCCATCCATCCTCGTTTATCCAATAACTTGTTAGAAACAGCACAAGCCGTGATACTATTTCTGAAGTGAACATTTTGAATAACTAATGGGAGGCTTGGACGTTTGTTTTGAACAAGCACCGGCAGATTCTGATCTGTCGCTTAATAAAGTAGTTCCATGCACAAATGCGTTTTTATGACCGTACTCTGTTTTTCATAATTTTTTTAAATGTACTTGTTCATTGAACTGTTTTATATAAGCAATATCACACTCACAATTGTGCTATTTGGCCCTACATCAGCACTGCTGTAATTACCTATGGCACTCGGCCTGCGGCCAAATCACAGCAGTGCTGATGTAGGGCCATATCGCACTCTTGCTCATATGATATTACTTAAATATAATTTTGAATATGCTAAGGGTCCAGATATTTGATAGTCCTCCCAACAATGCCATATGTAATGTCTGATTTCACCAATAAATTTAAACCATAACAAACCTATTATCAACCACATATTTTTGAAAATAATAGTTCAGAAACATATAATCAGTGACAATACTATTTTAAAATGTACAATATTAATTTAAAATACTGTGTATATCAGTGACTGTGTTCAAGCATAGGGTATGTATCTAACATAACACACATGTCACAAATTACAACATATTGAGAGTGTATCACCTAGATAAATATGGGGTGTAACGATTCATTGATCTGGATTGATGCATTGATCCAATAACTGGGCTTCCCGCAATACGTGAACTCCAGTGACAGTCAGGATCAGTGCGAGACTTTGAAGTATCGACAGATATCGGATCGCAGGCCAAGAAAATCAATATAAGATCATATTGTGATGAAATGTCCAATTTACACCCCTACTAGATATCATATAGAGACAGTGTCTGTTCCCCGAACTACCAAACAATAACCCCTTACTAAATCATTTAGAAAAAAGGTTTAAGGACAAACTCATCACCATAATCATATGCTAGATTTAATTCTGTCATATGGATTTCATGTTGATACTATAGAAATTCTACTGCAAAGCAATGACATCTCAGCTCATTACCTCGTCACTTGTTTTCTGCGATCAGCTAATGTTAATCAATCAACACCATTCTATCATTCAGGTAGAACTATTCTTTCAACCACTAAAGATAGCTTCACTAATAATCCTCCAGAATTGTCTCCAGAATATACTCAGTAAGCCAAAAAGTCTAGAAGAACTTGATGTAATAACAGAAAATATAAATACAGTCTTCTCTAGCACTCTTAATAGTTTTGCCCCTCCCTTTGATTCATGAAAGAAGCCCTGCACCATGGTACAATGATCAAACTCATGCCCTCAAGAGAGCAGCTCGGAAAAAGTACAACTGGAACAAAACAAAATAAGAGGTATTTTGCAGTGCATGGAATGATGTCAAAAGAGGTATTCCCTGTAATCTCAGAAACTCTTTGTGATGAGGAGAAGGGCGTGGCCGGGCTGGCGCTGAATCAGTTGATCAGTGGAGAGAGAGAGAAGGGGTGGCCGGAGATGCCGGTTCGAGAAAGAGAGATGCACGTGGCTGCATTGCATGCGTGTCTGCTCATTTATGTTTTATGTTATGTTTTATCATTAAACGTTATGTTTACTCTTCAGCCGGTTCCTGCCTTCTCCTTGCCCATTTTTTAACTATTACAGTGGGGCCAAAACCCAGGAGGGATACACTGTAGCAGATTCGTCGCAATTGCCATCCGCCAGGGGAGCAGCCGCGGCCATCTGCCTGGGGACGGAGGGGTCACTGCCGGCCGCCAAGTGCCGGATGAACCGTGGCCGTCTGCCAAGAAGGGGAGGAGCGGTTCTGTCCGGCAGAGGCAGGAGGACTTGCTGCCATCTGCTGGGGGAGGAGCAAGCTGGCGTCCACCAAAGGGCAGAGGAGCGGTTGAGGACCGGGCGACAGCACGTCTGGGAGCCGGCAAGCAATTTCATTTCTCTCGCCGCTCTCTGTGTGTGTCTCCGCTCACCCTTTCTCTCTCCCCACGCCTCCCCTCGTCTCTTCCCCAGATTCGCAGGAGGCAGGTTGGATCACAGGCTGACATGATCTCTGTTGCTGATGCCGAAAAACGAATACATGCATTCATGACCTCAAGACTGGATTATTGCAATGCATTACTCGAATTACCGGATTTAACTGAGTCTTTACGCCACCACGAGGACTTAGAGCACATTGGGAATTGGGCATTCCAAATTTGGAAGAAAAAGGGAAGAAAATCAAATCAAATAAATAAATATATATATATATATATATATATATATATATATATATATATATATATATATAAAAATGCAGCTGACAGAGTGCTGACTAGAACCAAGAAATACAATCATATTAGCCCCATTTTATCTTCGTTACATTGGCTACCTGTTAAATTTCGTATTAATGAAAACATTCTGTTAACTACATACAAACCTTTGAATGGTCTAGCTCCACAGAACTTAAGTGCCCTTCTACCACGCTATCACCCATAACACTGTTTGGGACACAGACACACTCTCTCAATCGTTTAAGTCTAGACTAAAGACACATCTATTTAACCAGGCATACACCTAATTTATCCATCAACTCACAATTAGGCTGCTTTAGTTAGGTCTGCCGGAACCGGAAACATTTCTCATAATCTATAACCCTGCAATAAATTGAATAGCATCTATGCTAATGTTATTCTGTTTGTTTCCCTGTCTCAACCTCAGGATTCATATGCCACTATCTGATCCATGAACTTAGAATGGTCCCCACCGAACCTCACTGAAATGACCTGGCAGTTGAACTGCAATGCACCTCATGACCTCATCACCTTTGTTTATTGATGGACTACACTCTTGAAATAGAATACATATACAGTCAATTAATTGCCAACAAAAGCCTTCATTAGCCAACAAACAAAGGAAAATGCATTTATGTGAGCTTCTGCAGTTAATCCAGGATGAACTTCAAAGACATTAGTCATTAATCTTACAGTTCATGCTAAATCTTTGTTTAAACTCTGGCCCTTAACACTTACTTAGTTTTCAAATTTAAACCATGCACACAAATAACTAATACTGGCATTATATTCATGCCATTTAGCCAGATGGGAACTGGCCGACACAGTGTACCTGGTTTCTCCTGTGGTTATTTTCTCAATTTACCAATATCTTCTGGAGTTTTGTGTTCCTTTCCACAGTCGCCTTCAGCTTGCTCGCTGGGGCTCTAAATACAATTATTATTTAACTATTTAATTATTTATTTTTATACACAATTTACAATTACACAATGATGACTGTAAGACTTTATAAATATTACAGTTACATTTTCTGTTAAAGCATGATTTTCTGTAAAGCTGCTCTGAAACAATGTGGGATGTGAAAAGTAGGGATGCACCAAAATTTTGGCTGCCGAAAGGACTAAAATATCTCTTATTTTGTTTTGTTCCAGTTGTACTTTTTCCGAGCTGCTCTCTTGAGGGCATGAGTTTGATCATTGTACCATGGTGCAGGGCTTCTTTCATGAATCACAGGGAGGTGTCAAAACTATTAAGAGTGCTAGAGAAGACTGTATTTATATCGGTTTTTGACTGAAAGAGAAAAAAGGCCGAAAATATGAGCCGAAGATATATACCTCCTCGCCCCGCCCCTCAGTGCTCAGATTTTAATTAAAAAGGCTTGCATATTTAAACTTTTTGAAAGATGCAAGCTAAGTTCATTACTTGACTGTTGTTTTGCATATAATCGTTTTCTAAAACTTTACATTATTTGGATAATTGTTATTAAAATCTGTCAAATGTGATTGTTACAGAACTGAATGAAGAATAATATTTAATATTGTTTTAATATAGTTTCTGTCCAATTTTGGTGTGTTACTTTCAATAAAAGGGTGATTATTTTATTGGTTTGTAGTTTTTCAATTCAGATTCATTAAATTCATAAAATGTATGAAAAAGTATAATATTAATACAATTATACACACAAAAAATTTTTTTTAAGTAGATAAAAAAAAAATAGGTAAAAAAATAAAAATATTTTTAAATGGTTTTCAGCCAAGTGCATCCTGGAGTTTCGGTTTCGGTCCAGAATTTTAATTTCGGTGCATCCCTAGTGAAAAGCGCTATAAAAATAAATATGATGACATAATTATAAAATTTTCAGCTTGGCAGAATTATTAATATTTCTGTTCTGGTGTCACCACTGCCCTCTGCTGGGCTGATTTTTTTGTCCCACTCCATCCCCAATGGGTCATCATATGATTAATGAACAATACTTTTTGTTAAATTTTAGAAGGAAAGGAACTGTTTTGCATTTGTCCTGAAAGTAATAATAATAATAACAATAATAAATTCAAACATAATGTGGCAGGGCGGAGGGCGGGGCCAGGTCGTGATCCTACACACTCGGTCCCATATTAGGCTAATTATGCCTCCGTGAGGGTTAAAGGTCGACTGCAGAGGATCGTGCGGGAGAGAGAGATCGTTGACAGACGTCAATGTAATACGGGACCGGGTGTGTAGGATCACGACCCCCGCCCTCCGCCCTGCCACACATAACTTTTCATGATTTAGGCTTTGTTAAAATTTTGTGAGAGTATATAATTCTGAATTCAGTACTTTAAATTGAACCTAATTTTTATGCCATTGATCATTTCTGATTTTTTTTATTATCTTGTTTTAATGAAGGAAATGAAATTTAGATTTTTATCAGATTAATCGAAGATATAATAGAAGATTAATCGATTATCAAAATAATCGTTAGTTACATGCCGACTCCCCATGTGATTATGTTGTACTGGTTTGTAACAAGGGTGAGTAAATGATGACACAATTCTATGTATGTACTTTCTGTATGTCGACCCAGTTACTCTCAAAGCTTGGGGGTATTTTGTTGTAAAGAGCACAATACAGTTAGTTGAATAGCAAAGTCTGATAACACAGTGCTCTATGTGTTCTTGTGTTCTGATGGCTTAAAAAGGCTTAAACAGAAAGTAAGTCCTAGCATTGCACCTGGATGTAAGCCAGGCTATTTGTGATGCACACCAAGATCTGACTGCTTGTTTTGGCAGCGAGAACTGTTGCAGCCAGTACCCGGATGATATATTGAGCACAGGCTCAAAAATATACATGTGCTTGCTCATTTAATAGTGAACGAGAGCATCAAAAAATTATCTGAAATGCAAAGTGGAAGAGTTGAAGGTGTACAAGTAATGCATTTCCACATACAATGACGTGAAGCTACGTGTCAACGTAGTGGTGATTTATAGTATTAAAGGCATTATGTGTAAGCTCATATGCTTTACTTCACAGAGTGACCACTGTGTTCCCAGCTGGACCTCTGAGTTTAAGCAGAAATTTGTGAAGATCATGTGTGAAATAATTTGAGATGATGTGCTTCCAAAAATAAATGTGCATGATGTCCTGGTAACATTTTAGGTTGAATAAATAATTAAATCACAAATTTACAAATTCTTACATTTTCCTTGGTCTTGCCAAGACGTCTTTCTCAGTGGTGACGGCCCCTTGAGAGTTAGGAAGAGATGAGTGAAAAATTTGCTGTCCACTATGCAGTTCTTCTAGTCCACACACTAAACTTATAGCAACTAAAACTTACGCTTTCCTTGGCTTTGGTTCCTTCTTAGCGAAGAAATCACCTTGGAAGTAAGGAACCAAAGTGTGTAAGATCTTTGGTGCACTAGACATGTTTTCTGGTCTGTACAGAAAGAGAGAGTGAGAGGCAAATATAGTGGACATTTCATACATTTCTTATAGGAAAAATAAAGTCAAACGCAACCGAAACATAAATTTTCTTTGGCTTTATTTTTGCCAAAACAGACTTCAAGGGTGAACAAATACCCTTGGGAGTCAGGAACAAATGAGTAAAAAATGTTTGGTGCACTAGGCAGTTCTTGTGATCTGTATACATAGAGAGATATTCAAACATAATATTGATGTTTTTATATTGTTTAAAATTTACCCAGAAAAGCTACACAAACCTACATTTTACTTTGATTAGCTTTTGAGAAGTAATTTTCAACATCATCTTCCCCAGGAAAACGGATGTTCTACGGTCTAATGAAGCACTTTATTATATTTTGGTTGGATATCATACATTTCCTCACACAGAAAAATAAAGATAACTTGCATTCTTCTTTGTGTGAGTTCTGTTGGAGAATTCTCTGTCCTAGGGTGTGTGTTAAACATATTCTTGTAGCTTTAACCTTGCTTCATTGTAATTATCTCCAAAAAAAGGACTGTCCCCATACAGTCCATTGTTTTGCACAGGCAACATTTCAGATTATTTAACTTGACAGAACTCTGATATAACATGTGAAATTATATAGTATGGCTTTAGATATTATTCTTCATGTGTGGGACATGACATGTTTACTAATGAATACACAGATATATTTGCTCAACATAAACAGAATCTACAAGATTGCACTAACCTGATGTGAATATTCTAGCACAGTGTGGGGTCCATCCTTCTCCAGATTCTTCCTCATGTTTTATTGCCTTGACAACATCTATTTTGTTTGGTGGACACATACAGTACATTCACTTGTACATTAAATTAAACTTTGTTTAATGCTTGTCATCTCATGTTGCTCCTGTCATTAGTAGTCCAATTACTCACCAAACCCATGTCAGTTTGTCTCAATTCCAATTTTCATTGACACCAAAACAGCCCCTGCAGGGAATGAAAATGAAAGATATACATTAAAAGCCCTAAAATGTTTTGTTTTAAGACACTGATCCTTATGAATTATCATTATAATCACAATAATGTACTATATAGATGCATACTAAAACATATATACATTTCTGCACTTGTTATCTTTAAATCATGATGCAATATCAAAACCTGCTACATATAAGATAAGCAACTGAACAATAATGCACTGCAAATTATAACAGATTACATCACTGGAGATGTGAGATAAAGTTACTTATGGTCAGTGTTGGGTATAACAGTCTACATCTGAATAATACAATCGATTATTGTTTATGATTACATATTGATTATATAACGTATCAGGCACCGCAATAAATTAGTAGGTAAGACACAAGGATAATATCACAGTGCAATGCAGTATTATCATTGAAAAATCGTTTACATCGCAGCACTCATGGAAGTAAAAAGAGGCACACAGACACACATGCCTGTGTGGTTTTGATTCACATTCGGCGGGAATACACAGCACAACAGCAGTTTAACTTTTCCAACACCCAAAGGCCAACGGTCCGGTGTAGAAAAGAAAGTCTCGCCTTAAAGGTAAATTAAGGGGGCTGAATAAGGTGAATGCAGTTGATAGGATTTTCTCTGTCGCTGCTAGGGTGTTCTAAGTATGTTTATAGCATTGCTGTGCAACTGCTAGGATGTTCTCTGAGGTTGCTAGGATGTTGCAAAGTTGTTACTAGGGTGTTATAAGTATGTTCATAGCATTTTTATGCAGTTGGTATGGTGTTCTGTGTGGTTGCTTGGTTGTTGTTTACTGGCCCCAGTTTAAGGAGCATACACTCATGTCTCTATGACATTCTGTTCGCTAGATATGCCTCCCTCCTTCAACGTACACTGATCAGCCACAACATTAAAAAAGATGCAAACCTGCATCTCATAACAGCATTCTGAGATGCTACTTGTATTTTTCTCATCACAATTGTACAGAGCAGTTATCTGAGTTACCGTAGACTTTGTCATTTCAAACCAGTCTGGCCATTCTCTGTTGAACAAGGCATTTCCGTCCACAGAACTGCCGCTCACTGGATTTTTGTTTTGTTTTTTTGTTTCTGAGTAAATTCTAGAGAAAATCCCAGGAGATCAGCAGTTACAGAAATACTCAAACAAGTCTGGCACCAACAATCATTCATGCGATTACCTAATCAGCCAAGCGTTTAGCAGCAGTGCAGTGCATAAAATAAGTCAGAATGGGGAAACATTTGATCAGTGATTTGGTCCATTGTTGGTGCCAGATGGGCTGGTCTGAGTATTTCTGTAATGCTGATCTTCTGGGATTTTTACACACAAAGTCTCTAGAGTTTACTCAGAATGGTGCCAGTTCTGTGGATGGAAATGCCTTATTGATGAGAGAGGTAAACCAAGAATGGCCAGATTGGTTCAAACCGACAAAGTCTACGGTAACTCAGACAACCTTGCTGTACAATTGTGGTGAGAAGAATTTCATCTCAGAATGCTAAGATCATTCATGCCCGTAGGTTTCCTGTGGGTCAACTGGTAAAATATTATGGCAAAAATGCCAAGATCATGGGTCAGAATCCCAACACAAATTCAAGCTTATAAAAAATGTATACATTAAGATAAAAGTGTCAGCCAACAGCGTGGGATAAGCTACATGCCAAAGTATAAAACTTTGTGTGTTCAAATCCCGAACCTTAATAATAATGACCCTGTCCCAAAAGGCACCCTAAGCCCTTCAGACTTTGTCAGCAAGGTCATGAGGGTGCATGAGTTATAAAAGTGTACATTTGGGACAGTCTTCAAGACTTCAGACACATATACAGTACATGCAGTTTTACAAATTATTAATTGAAAAGTCATGACAATCAAGAACCTGAAAAAAACAAAAAGTGTACATTTAACAACACCAAAACAAACATAATTTTACATATTTAGAGAACAAATAAACATGATTCAGACTCATGAATGGTTACAGGCAGGTACCTAAGTCAGGTAAAATATCACTATTAGACTGAATGTTCCTATATCAATAAATATAAGCAATCTTACAATCTACAGCTATGTGCAGGTGTACCGAACCTGCTTGACCCGCTCTGAGCAGGATTAAAATCTGCATCAGCCAGCATAGGAGCTAAAGGATGCTAAATAATACAGCCTTTAGAATCAGTCACTAATGCACCTATTGAGGTATGGGGATGGAGTTTTAAACATACTGCACAGCTATCACGTACTGTACCAGCTGGCTCCCGTTACAGAGGGATGTTTTCTCTCCTGTCTTGAAATCTTAGAGACACAATCATTTTAAAAATTTCTCTTTGAAAAACAATAACAAAGGTTTAGAGTTAGGTTACTTACTCTATGACCGTAAAACTTCCCCAAGAAAAACTATTCCATACTTCAATAGAAGAAATAACTTATCTCTAGAGAACTAAATAAAAAAAGTTTGGAAATAGTTATACACATCAGGATAAAATGTGATATTATATACACAAGAAAAGCAAGTTATATGTTGTTGACATTCAGGAATTTTTATGTTTTTACTGTAATCAGTATTTAATCCGCAACTGACATTGCCTCGTCTGCCATGATTTTTCCTCCGGCATGAAAATCCAGTCCGCTATGGTTGGTCAAAAGGATCAGCAGCATGGACTGTTGGGTATTATACCACTGTGGAGCTTGCACTGATGTAGGCTCAGCAAAACGGTGCATTGAGGGGTCAAAGGGGGTGCTCATGAGGGATAGACTACAGCCTCGTGGACCCCACAAATAAAGGCCACAAGACTGCAAGTCCACATCAGGTGTGCCATTTGGGACAGGGCCAATAATAATAATAATAATAATAACAATGGAAAGCACAACTAAAAAAGACAAAAATCTAAAATACCTTGCCTTGCATGGGTAAATTACACAGAAACCCAGAGGGGGCAGCACTGAGCTTGGAACTGCAGTAGTCTTCTTGGATTTTGTTTCCTGTTGAGAAGATTATGTCATCATGATTAGATACATCAGGTCTCTGATGTCATAGATTAACACAATTAGACAGACGGTACAATAGTGGATTGCAGAAGGGGTCATATTGTTTCCTGCAAGCCTTTGCCCCAGCTGCTTTTACTGGCACACATCTGCCCCTGGCCCACCCCAGTCATAATCATGAGCATCTGTCCATATACCTTACATACTGTGATACTGCTGCCCGCTGCTCAGTAGAGATCACTGTTCCTTGTGCGAATTGTCTATCCATCTGTTTAATTTAGTAGAGGTTTGCTTGTGGAGTGGGTTAAATATTATCACATTAGCACATCTAATTAGTCCATTGCTTAATTTAAGATGTGTTACAATGCCCATCATTTTAATACAATACATTTTTTAGTTTGCAGGAAAAAAAGTGGCTTTGTTATTAATAGCTCTTCATTATAATTCCATGGAATGGATTTCATAGAGCAGAACCAGATGTTGACAGTTTTGCTTTTAATATTCTGATTTGAGTGTACTGACAGGACCACGTCATGTAAACGAATCTCCCATATGGAACTCTTAATTAGGACTCCTTACAAGCAGCTCAATTTCAAACTGAGCTCAAAATTGTTTACGATGAGAAATATGCTTGTTTTGAAAAAGGCCTACGTTAAGAAAATTTCTGAAACAAAATGTAGGTACTTTAGTGATGTCAAATGTCATTTAAGGAGAAAGTAAAGAAAAAATTTCACTCACTCTCTCTCACTTTCTCTCTCTCTCTCTCTGCGCATGCGGGAGTGAGTAGGCGGAGTTGGCTTGTTAGTGAGAGTGTTGCGGTACGAGAGAGTTGCTTTTCATCCTTTTCATCTTTACGTTGTTTATTGTAAGTGTTTGGACTTTAGGTTTTCTTAGAGCTATATTAATTGTGTAAAAGAAGACTTAGGAGTGAGTCTTTTAATTTAGTCCCTCTGTCAGCCAGCGCTTGCTGGTCGGCAATGATGGCCTCATCGCAAATGTATTTCAAGCAACTGCCATGCAGGCACAATATCAAGATCGCACCTGTAATTAAATGCTCAGTAGAGGAATGTAGTTTGGAGGTTGGAAAGGCTGTCAGGTATGGAAGCATAATGTCATCTTCTACAATGAACAGTGCTACTGTGATCTTCCTTTACAGTACATAAAAAGTTAACAGTGTTGTGGAAAGTGGAATAGTTATTCAAGAAACGCCCTTGGTTCAACCAGCCAGAAAAATCTAATTTTCAAATGTCCCACCTTTCATAAAAGATGAACATGATTTTGGAGTTGTGGAAAACAGGGCTAATACGCTAAAAGTAAGGAGGTAGTTTGAGACTTATGACCTTGGAGATGGAAAATGGCCCGATAAACTTGGGTCCCAGCTTACGTGATGGGAGTCGGAGCGGGATGTCCTTAGAGAACAGCCACACCTTCTGCCTGCACACATAAACTGGGGCCTTATCCAGAGTGCCCCCTATGGGTGTTAAAGGCTATCTTCCACTCACCCCCCTTCATAACCGGACAAGATGATAAGCGTTGCATGAGTCCAACATTGTAAAGACGGATGCTCCCTGCAAGAGTTCGAAGGCTAAGGATATCACTGGAAAAGGATAGCGATTCTCCTCCGTGATTTCGTTCAGCCCCCGATAATCTATTCAGAGTCTAAGCGAGCGATCCTTCTTCTCCAAGAAAAAGAACCCTACCCCTGCCGGTGAAGAGGAAGGGCAATTGAAACCGGCTGCCAGAGAATGAATTATAAACCTGTTCATGGCCTCCCTCTTGGGACCCGAGAGCGAATACAGCTGTCCCAGAGTGCCAGGAAGCAGTTCAATCGCACAGTCGTACAGGAAATGAGGAAGAAGGGTAGTGGCATGGGACCAGCTGAACACTGCCCTGAAGTCATGGTAGGTCAATGGTACTCCCGATAAGTCCACAGGTTCATCCTGCAATGAAACACAAGACTGGACAGGGGAAACAGTAAAGTTAAGATGGACTACAAGCAAGAAGAGTGTTGGTTGACCAATCAATGTGTGGGTTGTGCGTTATCAACCAAGGATGCCCCAACACTACCGGTGCTGATGGAGATTGGATAAGGTAGAAGGACAACTACTCTGTATGATTTCCAGAAATGAAGGTGACTGCCTTTGTGGATTGAGAGATGACTGGCAGCAGCATGCCACTTAGAGTGGGCAGTGATGGGTCTTTCCAAATGAACCATAGGATGTCATCACTTAGAAGCCAGTTCAAAATCTACAAAGTTCCCTTCAGCTCCGGAATCAACCAAGGCAGAAACCGTGTGACAGGCAGTTCCATACTGAAGCCTGGCCAGGAGAAATGTCCGAAGTCCAGGGGTTTTGTCCAAAGGTGTTGTGCTCTCCAGTAACACCTCTCCTACTGATAAGCAATGTCTTTTACCAGACAGGAAGCAGAGGGATGATCAGAAGCAGCACAGTAAAAACACAGTCAATTAAAAAGATTTTGCTGTTTTTCCCTGCATTAGATTTGAGTTCTCGTGACTCGCATAGGCTCAATGTCAGGCCATGGTACTCGCAAGTTGGCTGGAGAGGCAGAACGGGTATGAGGATCAGCCGCCAGTATAGGTGGATAATGGCGTTGATGGCGTAGGGTCAGGCATTGATCAACTCGGTTTGCCAAATCCACCAAGTCATCGAAGCGCATTGAGGCAAACCCAAAAAATACATCTCATCCAGAATGTCGTCGGAAAGACCATGCAGAAAACGATCCCACATATCGTGGTCATTCCACACATAAGAAGCAGCTAGGGAAATTCAAGCGCATTATCTGGTACTCTTCGATCTCCTTGAGACAGTCAGGATAAAACCCTCACCGCCTCCCGACCTTGAGCCGAGTGATCAAACACTCGGCAGACCTCCGTGGTAAAGGCTTGATAGGAAGTGCAGCAGGGATGTCTGTTGTCATACATGACAGTGCCCCATTTTCACAGGCCATTTTCATTGTATCTGAAGAGAAAGTGGAGGGATGTAACGTGAAGAAAAATAAACATTGCGAAAGGAATGTACTGCAGGATTCAGCCTCGCCTGAATATGGGGCTGGAGGGGGTATGCAGGCTTCAAAGCTTCAGAGACAGAGGAACCATTAGAGCCTGTAAGGAAGCTTCCTGATGGGCCAGCATCAGGAGGTGAGCTCGGCGAGATGTGAAGCCATCATCTCCAAATGTCCCCAGCAAGACTCACTGTTGAGAGAGTGCGGACGGAAGTGTGGATTCCTCCGCTTGGTCCACATTGGCTAGAATGTTCTGTAATGAGCGATAGCGATATCCTGGAGAGAGTAGATGATTCTGATGCTGAGCCGATGGAAATCGAACGAGCAGGTTGTAGTGATGCAGCAGGGGTTACTGGCAATGATTTAGCAGCAGATGTACAGGAACAGACTGGAGATGGTAGCAGTGCAGTCCAGGTTGAAGGTGTGGGATAGAGTGCACAGGAAAATGTTAGTAATGTAGAGCAGAAGGGTGCAAAAAGTGAAAAAGACTAAAAGGAGTCTAATGAAGTTGCCGCTGAGTCTATTCTTGAAGATGAGGGTATGGAGTCTGAGCATGTGAATGACAAAATGCTTACCTCTATTGAGAGGAAATGATCTCAGAAAACTAGAGAGAAAATGACAGCTGTCCAGGTGACAAAAGCAACAGAAAACGCAAAAAATTATGAAACTGAACACAGTGCAGCTGATGAATCTGATAGTAGTGTAACGGATTCTAGAAGCAGATGAAATCGATGGAGTGCATACACGTTTGAGAAAATCTGATGGTTCTTTCAAAAAAATTAAGAATATGAAATGTGCAGGTTGAAGATTATTCTCCTGATCTCGAGTCAGTTGTAGTGTTAAGGAGAGAGGGGGAGGAACAGTTCACATCTCAAGAAACATAGACTAAAGAAGTTTGTTACTAAACTGAAGCATGAATTACAAACTGAAGATGGATTTGAAACCATATAATTTCTTTTTTATATTGTTATTGTGTATTGTTTGTCAGCTCATGGTGGTGAGGTTGGGCACTCTAAATTTGAATGGAGCATGTGACATGCATAAGAGCACTTTGCTGTTTGAGTTCATTAAACCAAAGAACATTGTTATAATGTTCGTTCAAGAAACACACAGTGTTTTAATGACATAGACTGGAAGAAGGAATGGGAGGGGGAGATGCTGCTCAATCACATGAGTTCTACTAGAGTAGGGGTGGCTGTCCTCTTCTGCCTGTCAGTTAAAGCTGGTATTATCTGGTAGACTAATATTTATAAAGGCATAGTTTGAGAAACTGAAGACATGTCCGTCAACTATCTCTCTCTGGTCGCACCACCGTCTGTCTGGGGAGCAGGTAATAGCGAGTCGGGAGGCAGAGGAGCGTCCCGAGGCTTGGGTGCTGAGAAAAGACTCAAAGCAATTACCTTGGTCCGCGCACCTAGGAAGGGCACCTAGAGAGGCGTCTTAGGAATTCGACACAACGTTGAGTGAGTGACAGAAGGGGAACAAAGGATTGTTCTACCTAGATGTTGGTCTACCTATCATTATGAGGACTTTCCATAGACATAATGATTTTTATACTGTACAAACTATATATTCTATCCCCTAAACCTAACACAACCCCTAAACCTAACCCTCACAGAAAACTTTCTGCATTTTAAAATTTTCAATAAAACAACACAGCTATTTAAATTATGGGGGCACTAGAAATGTCCTCTTAAACCACATTTATAGCATAATACCCTTGTAATTGCCAGTTTGTAACCTAAAATATTGTCCTCGTAAACCACATAAACATGCCCACACACACACACACACACACACACACACACACACACACACACACACACATATATATATATACACTCACCTAAAGGATTATTAGGAACACCTGTTCAATTTCTCATTAATGCAATTATCTAATCAACCAATCACATGGCAGTTGCGTCAATGCATTTAGGGGTGTGGTCCTGGTCAAGACAATCTCCTGAACTCCAAACTGAATGTCAGAATGGGAAAGAAAGGTGATTTAAGCAATTTTGAGCGTGGCATGGTTGTTGGTGCCAGACGGGCCGGTCTGAGTATTTCACAATCTGCTCAGTTACTGGGATTTTCACGCACAACCATTTCTAGGGTTTACAAAGAATAGTGTGAAAAGGGAAAAACATCCAGTATGCGGCAGTCCTGTGGGCGAAAATGCCTTGTTGATGCTAGAGGTCAGAGGAGAATTGGCCGACTGATTCAAGCTGATAGTAGAGCAACTTTGACTGAAATAACCACTCGTTACAACCGAGGTATGCAGCAAAGCATTTGGTAAGCCACAACACGCACAACCTTGAGGCGGATGGGCTACAACAGCAGAAGACCCCACCGGGTACCACTCATCTCCACTACAAATAGGAAAAAGAGGCTACAATTTGCAAGAGCTCACCAAAATTGGACAGTTGAAGACTGGAAAAATGTTGCCTGGTCTGATGAGTCTTGATTTCTGTTAAGACATTCAGATGGTAGAGTCAGAATTTGGCGTAAACAGAATGAGAACATGGATCCATCATGCCTTGTTACCACTGTGCAGGCTGGTGGTGGTGGTGTCATGGTGTGGGGGATGTTTTCTTGGCACACCTTAGGCCCCTTAGTGCTAATTGGGCATCGTTTAAATGCCACGGCCTACCTGAGCATTGTTTCTGACCATGTCCATCCCTTTATGGCCACCATGTACCCATCCTCTGATAGCTACTTCTAGCAGGATAATGCACCATGTCACAAAGCTCGAATCATTTCAAATTGGTTTCTTGAACATGACAATGAGTTCACTGTACTAAAATGGCCCCCACAGTCACCAGATCTCAACCCAATAGAGCATCTTTGGGATGTGGTGGAACGGGAGCTTCGTGCCCTGGATGTGCATCCCACAAATCTCCATCAACTGTAAGATGCTATCCTTTCAATATGGGTCAACATTTCTAAAGAATGCTTTCAGCACCTTGTTGAATCAATGCCACGTAGAATTAAGGCAGTTCTGAAGGCGAAAGGGGTCAAACACAGTATTAGTATGGTGTTCCTAATAATCCTTTACGTGAGTGTACATATATATATATATATATATATATATATATATATATATATATATAAATTATAATTATATTATGTTTAAGCAATATCTCACATCTGTGATGCTTTGTTGTGCAGCACTTTCTTTAACAAAAATAACTGAAATGTTGTGTTTTGGATTATGATCTGTAAGTATCTATATAAATCAAAATCATGCAATGTTATGTTCAAAAATTATTGTTCTATTTCCATTTGATTACATTTTTTATTATTTTGTTTAGATTGATAAGATTTTGATGATAACATTTATTAAATTGTTGAATATGAAATAAAGAAAACATAATGTGAAAAACACAGAATTTGTGAAAATATAACAAAATTCTGAAAAAATAAAAGTATTTCATTTATACGGCCCTAAATAAGCAAATTCTGTACATCTTAGAATGCAATTTTATTGCTTGTCTTTCTAATCTGTTAATAACAATTAATTCTCCTTTTGTGACATTTCACTTTAATTCCAAGACTAAATCATTTTTTTTGATCCAGTTTCACAGGAGAGGACTGTGGCATGCTCAAAGCATGTTCATAAGATGCATTATATGCCTGTCTCTCTCAAACCTACAAAACTGTCCTTCATGTCTGATCGTAATTTAACCTTATAAATGGCTTCATTATCAAGAGCTTGGTAATGGTCCACACAGCAGGACGTCCATCTGAACGGAGCTCCATCTCCATCACAGAGCTCTCCATCACAAAAGGACATGGGACACATTTTATTTTATATAAGTCTTGTTAGAAGAATTCAAAAGTTTGATTTGGTATTTTAGATTACAATAATTCAAGGAGACATTTATCTGTCCTTTTATTGTGTAATGGGCAGATGGCACTTATTTCCCCATTAAAAACATTCGGAGCACTTTTCTTTTATAATTTTTTTACGTAGCACAGTTGGTGGCTTCTGAAAGTTAATTATAAGATTTATTAGATTATGAAAGGTAACAGCCAATCAACATGCCTGCAAATCATCTTCAAGAACAGCTTGACCCCATGAGTTGAAGTTTTGAGTTCTTAAACTTACAGTATTACTGTAAGTTTAAGAACTCAAGCTTCCTGTCCAGTACAAGAGCATTTATTGTTTCCAAATGACTCGCATTGAAATGGTCTGCGCAGTGACGTCACAGTGTAGTGCCATTTTCATAGAATCCCCATTTCAACCGTCCCGTATAACACACTCCTTACAGCTGGACAAACATTTTTCAACCCTTTACAGTCGCATATGTGTTGGACTATTTTTGCTGTTTTAATAGCATTCATTTATCACCAAATTGTATGCCTGATAAGTATTGGGAAGAAACAGTGCAACAATTTAGTTTTGTTTTATATTGTTATTTCAGTCAAACAATGGTTGTAGTTTGATTGTGCGTTTTACTTAAATTAGGGCCTATGTTCTTTTAGAGGATTTAATAAATCAAATCACTTGAAAATTGTTATTCGTTCATTATTAGAAAATACAGTTCCACACTTTTAACAGAGAGAGGGGTTTGCTTTTCAGTGATGTTTGCCAATCATAACAGTGGACATGCCTTAAAGGTACAGTACACAGAAAACTGAGCGTTTCAGACAGAGGGCCAATAACAGGGTAGAAAAAGATAATGTAATGCAACATTATGACTTTTTTTGTGCAAAAAACTTTACAAACATTATAAGTGAATTTCACGAAGAAAACAAAAATATGTATGTGACCCCTTTGTAGATTAAAGTCCCTGTGAAGTGCATCAACAAGTGCAGTTTTCTGTGGTCTATTGACTTATTTCCTACTAAAACAGGAAATTGGGATTGGACATGTTAAACGGATTGTTCCTTTAATAAAGGTTAGCCAACAAGCATTTGTTTACATCCCGTATACACAATAGGGCTGGGCGACATGACTTCAATGGTTTCAGCCTATTGATGATATACAATACATATCTTCATTATTGTGTTTATTTGGTCCTTATGGATGAAAGTTTTTTTTTGTTTTTTTAATCAGAGTCAAACAATTTCAAACAATTATTTCAATGAAACATCAAGAGGATTTGAAATGTTCATTCAAAAGAAAATAATGTATTAAAACATAATTAAGGTATGTTTTGCACAGTTTTTCATTAAATGAAAACAAGAATCAGTGGCATTTAATTTATATTATAAGAAATATCATTCATATGCTCTAATACAATAGTAAAGTAATTAAAAAGCAATAGTTCCAAAAAACTATTTTACAAAAACTTGCACTTTAATTACTGTCACTTTATAACTGTCTGCTACCTCAATAACTATGTGCATGGAACACCATCTCATAGTATGGTATGTTTACGTTTTTAGAAACTCATCTTTTTGCACTACTTTTTGTCTCTCACTGTGCCTATTGTCCTGTTCATTGTGAGAAATGTATTGTACTGTCCCGTACTTTTTGCACATGTTTGCACATGCACTTTATATAGGTATATATATATATATATATATATATATATATATATATATATATATATATATATATATATATACCTATATAAGTATTTGATATAGGTATGTTATTTAGTTGTGTAGTCTCATGTGGTTCTGTGTTGGTCCTTTATTGTTTTTATGTAGCACCATGGTCCTGGAGTACGTTGTCTCGTTTCACTGTGTACTGTACTAACTGTATATGGTTGAAACGACAATAAAAACCACTTGACACTTGACTTGACACTTGACATCCTCCATTTTTTGTGATACTGTGTTGCAACTTTTGATTTGTACAATAACTGAAAGCAGTTTTTAATGTTTGCATCAAATTGCTTTCAAAGTGTGTTCATCCTGACCCCCATGCGTGCACACAGAATAGTGCAATACCCATCCACTCTGATGCGCACACAGAACATGTATTCATTTAATTAATTTGATTGAATTTCCATCATGATTATGGTGTTATTACTTTAAGGTTTTTTTGTGAAGCTCTGAAGGATTGTTAAATTAATCCCATGAAAATAAAAAGCACATTCAAATCATTACAGTATTGCATAATTTAGTTTCGACAGCGAAATCATCACGATAATACGGTGAATATTTGATACATCACCCAGTGCCAAAGTTGAAAAAAGAGCATAACAGAAGAACTCTAAACAGATTGCTGTCATCAAAGTGTATTCTGAAGACAGTTTTTTTAACTTTTATGAAAAAGGTCAATAATGTGACAAAGCACCGTTGTTCTTCCAAACAATTTCTAAAGGGTCTTATGATCAAGCGATGCACTCTGCACTTACTCGCAAGGCCAAAATAAGCTCTTTTCATTTATGTCCATTGAACAATGGAGAATATACAGAATGCGTAAGTGCTGACTGAATCACAATACACTACTGATGGTGCTTTTTCTAGTAGTCAACTCTCTTTGTGCCAGTAATTTAGATATTTCCTTTGGCTTTGTCCTTGTGTATTGTGTACAGTGTGTATATACATGAAAAGATTGTAATGGTTGTTTAGCGGCAGACAAAACCTTCACTGCTATTTCATTTGTAGATTTTTGCAAATCTGTCATATCTAACTAAATAATTTTATTTTGTTTGTATCCATTGTTAATATTTGTTGCCTTGCTTCACATTTGTTCCCAATGCACTGTTGTGCAGCAAATTAATGGGTGACATTTACTGAAGTGAATCCATATGTTTTGGAGGTCTTTGGCACTCAGTGTTATATTCAAATGCCATCAGGAATTTAGCTGAATTCCACAAACAACCCAAAAAACACAGAAATGAAAAATACTGGGCTGCTCCGAACCTTCTACTGTATATGATTCATCAATGACATTTCAAGCACTTTTTTCTGTTTCATATTGCTGGCCCGATTGCCAGAAAGAACAAGAGAACACGAGGAAATAGCAAAGGAAGGTAGGTAATTAAATCAAAACGCAGAGCAAGAAATCTACATGTTCGGTAAATATCTGCGAGCTGTTTTTCTGGGGGTCAGGGTGTGGAACAGAGGTAGATCACTAATAGAAGACTAAGCAGATAGAGGATAGTGGCAAAAAAAAAAAAAGAAGATGAATCTAGATGAATCGTGGAGTGTTACGCAAAGCAGGTCAGTAATTAGAGTCTGGTAATTAAATGCACTTGGTGCATGAAAGAATGCAGCCGCAACATTCCAGGCATTTAACTATGCTGATTTCGTCTCTAACTTGGTCTGATCACCTATAGTATATACAGTGTATATATATATATATATATATATATATATATATATATATATATATATATCAGAATCAGAACGAGCTTTATTGCCATGTATGCTTACACACACTGGGAATTTGTCATGGTGACAGAAGCTTCCAGTGCAAAGAGGATACAAACAAATATATGTATACAACATCCATCCATCCATCCATCGTCAACCACTTATCCTGTGTACAGGGTCGCGGGGGGCTGGAGCCTATCCCAGCTAACATTGGGCGAAAGGCGGGGGACACCCTGGACAGGTCGCCAGTCCATCGCAGGGCCACACATAGACAGACATACACTCACACTCACATCCACACCTAGGGCAATTTTTTTTGGAATGTATACAACATCTACGTACAAAAATGTGAAATATAAACATATATACAACCCCAATTCTGAAAAGGTTGGGACAGTGTTAACAATGCTAATAAAAACAAAAATGAGTGATTTGTAAAACACTACAACTACACATGATATGATGCTTTACCTTGTGAATTCTGCTTTTTTGAAATGTACAGAAATAGAAAATCTGATGATTGCATCACGCTCCAAAAAAGTTGAGACAGGGGCAATTTAAGACTAATAACAATTTGACGAGTTGCAATAACAAGGCATTTTGAAACAGGAGATGTTCAACAGGTGAGGCAATTGTGTCATCGTACTGTATATGGTGTAAGGAGCCTCCAAAAACAGACTAGTCCTTCAAGAGCAAGGATCGTTCAAGACTTGTCATTTTGCCAACAGATGCTTCAGCAAATAATCCAGCACTTTGAGAACAATGTTTCCCAAAGACAAATTGGAAGCATTTTGGCATTTCACCCTCTTCAGTGCACAATATTGTTGAAAGTAGGGTGTGCAGTGCAGCCATTATCTCTTTGTATCTATATCTGTTACTATCGCAAAATTATCTGTATCTGTCTCTGTACTCGGATAAAACTTAAGCAGGGCTTAAACAGGAAGTGTGATAAAACTAAAACAATCAGCCATTTTTAAAATGTAACTCTATTACATGTATAGTTTCTATAAATAATATATGCCTTGTATATGCCTATTCATTATACTAGTCTCATAAAAATAATGCTAATTATTATTACCATGAATATTATATATAATATTATTATTATTGTGCTATTATTATTTAATTATATTATTATTTGACATATTTTTTTCTTACGAGATGAAGCTAAATATGTAGGCTCATGAACTGTAGAATATGTTGTTAACTGAGGCGCGAGGTGTCAAGCAACTGTGGAATGTCAAGCACACATTTAACAGCAAAACATTAAATACAAACATTCAAATAAATTTGAATAAATCTCCCATTAATACATCAGGAATTTTAAACTTGAGGCTGATTTGTGGACACGTTTTAAACATAATGTGAAGTACATAATTACTTAGTTAAATTACACGTACAGAATTAGTGAAAAAGTGGGAAAAGAATAATAATAATAATATTAAGTAGAAGAATGTTACGTAAACATTTTCAAATTTAGTATAGTTTAAAGGGAGGGGAAAAAAGAATGCCCATGTTTCAGTTTCTTTGTATCATGTGAGCAGGAATATTCGGAATAGATGTACACTTTATGGAGCATATAAACATTTATGGAGCTTTTAAACTTTTTTGGAATAAAGTCTTAACCAGATACTTACGTTAATAGGTGATGTGAAAATAAATGTGACATTTTTTTAGAGGTGAATAGACGAGTTCGGCCGTGAAATCATCACTTCAGGTCAGGATTTTAACATTGTGCTCAGGTTGGTTTATAAACAAATACATGGAAGTTATTACATGTGAATCGTGTGATACATTAATAAAGACATTTATAAGGAGGGTAAAATGTAGCCATCATCATGTAGTGTCTTAGTTAATGTTACACTTGACAATCTCCAGACATACACAATTAACGGAGACCATTCCCATCTGATATGAAATCGCACCGTGTGCATTTTCATTCAAAAGTTTTACACATTTGTAGGCTGCTAAATTGTCTTCACAAACTCATAATTTCTTTGTAATTTTGGATATGTTTATTTGAAATGTTGCTTTATCCTTGTGCTTCTTGGATAATCAGTCAAACAAATATTGTTTCTATTATTCAGAGGAATCCATTATTCGTTTTGAAGTAATTATTTGCGCCTTTCCGAATAAGGTATTCTGCTTCGGGCACATCCCTAGTTAAAAGATTCAAGGAATCTGGTGAAATCTCATACGTATAGGGTAAGACAAAAAAAATGTCTGAATGTGCGTGATCTCTGATTCCTTATATGTCCCTGCAATAAAAAACGTCATTCATCTGTATTGGATATCATGAACATGGGCTTGGGACAACTTTATTAAACCTTTGTTTGTCAACACCACTCACCGCTGCATCCACAGATGCAAGTTAAGACTTTACTATGCAAAGCAGATACCCTACATCAACACTTTCCAGAAGCGCTGGTGACTTCTCTTGGCTCGGTCTCATCTTAGACGGAAAGTAAAACAGTGGAATTTTGGTTTTTGGTCCACATTTCAAAAAGTATTTTGAAAAACACAGATGTTATTTTACTCGGGCCAAAGATGGAAAGGACCATCCAAGATGTTGTTTTACAAACAATTCAAATCACTTTATTGTCACTCAACCATATACGCAAGTGCAACAGTGGGTGAAAATCTTGGGTGCAGTTCCAAGCAACATAGCAGTATGACAATTACAAAAAAAACATTTGATTTAGACATAACACAGTTTACACATCTTGTTACATAACACAATATACACCTAATCCAATCTACAGTATACACAAAATAAGAAGACTGTATAAAATATTCCCCCATGTAATCAGTGTAAATAAAGATGATGTGTTGTGTTGACATTCAGCTGTCAGTTGAAAGTCAGTTGCCAGTGTGTTATTAAGAGAAGTATAAAATGTGAGTCCAGTCTGAGGCTAATAAAGTGTGGTGCTGATATATGTATCGTAAGCGATCAAGAGTTCAAAGGTCTGATTGCTTGGAGGAAGAAGCTATCATAAAGTCACTAGCCGGTCCTGATGCTGCGATACCACCTGCCTGACGGTAGCAGTGAAAGCACCCCCTCGGGTGGCTGGAGTCTCTAATGATCCTCCAAGATTTGTTCACACACCGCCTGGTACAGAGGGAAGCTCACCTCTCCACTGGTGCTCCATTGATGGTGACCCCTCTCTGAAGGCTGTATCATCATAGGCAGTGATCAGACCTACCACCATCATATCATCAGTAAACTTAATGATGGCATTGGAGCTATGTGTTGCCAGGGAATACAGGAGTGGGCTGAGAACACAGAACTCCAGTGTTGAGGATCAGTGATTAGAAAATGTTGCTGCCCATTCTAACCCCTTAGCATCTGCTTGACAGGAAGTCCAGGATCCAGCTGCACAGCTGGAACATCTCCCAGTCCACATGATCAAAAATGTACTGTAGCATAAAATCTGATTGGTCCGACCAGCACTGGATAGTTCTGAGGGTGGGTGCTTCCTGTTTCAGTTTCTGCTTGTAGAAGCAGAACAGAAGAGTGGTCCGATTTGCGAAATGGCGGGTGAGGGAAGGATTTGTAGCTATCGCGGAAGGGAGAATAGCAGTGGTTCAAAACCCTGTCCCCACGTGTGTTGAAACTGATCTTTTGGTAGTATTTCGGTGCTACTGACTTGAAGTTGGCTTTGTTAAAATCCCCGGTCACAATGAACACGGTCTCAGGGTGCGCAGTTTCCTGCTTACTTATACTCCCACACATTTCCTTGAGTGCCTGGTCTGTGTCGGCGTGTGGGGGGATGTACACATCTGTGACAATGACTGCTGTGAATTTCCACGGTAGCCAGAATGGTTGACACAGAAGCATGACAAATTCCAGATCAGGAGAGCAGAAAGACTTGATAGAATGTACGTTCCTCTGATCACACCAGGGTTTGTTGATCATAAAACACACACCACCTCTTCTGCTTTTACTTGCTTTTCACTCTGTCTGCTCGGTGCACTGAGAACCCCACGGATTCAATGGCTGAGTCTGGAATCTATGCACAAATCCAAGTTTCTGTAAGGCAGATAATGCAGCAGTCCTCGTCTCTCGTTGGAAAGAGATCCACGCTTTTCAAAGTTGATTTACAATCCTTTGTGTGGAGGATACTTTCAACTCCTTCTCAAAATAGTGCATGTTTGATCATGAACTTTTATATCTTGAAAACAGTGCCAGAGACATGCCATTTGTTGTCATCAACATTCTCTACGTAATCAAGCAAGCATTTACATACTAAATGTGACATGCTTTCATGAATATTACATGTGTAAATAACAAAACATGAAAATCCCTGATTACAAATCATACTGGTTAATTAATTGATTTTACACCATGGATAATACATTACATGTTATGATAAACCTTATTGTCAGAGTATACAGTAATATAAAGTTAAGCTTTGAATATTTACCATACAAAATTAAAGATTAGAATCATCGATTAGTTAGTAAGAAGTGATTACAAATTACTATTTATATATTAAAAGGTACATCCGGCTATAATCATTAATCTGTCAGTTATACAAGTGATCACAGGTCATAGAGTCATTTTCAGAATTATCTAGCAAGGCTAGATATGGTGTATATTTGATAGGGTTAAATTACAAGTACTGGGACTTTGTGTGAAGTGTTCATTCATTCCGTTTTAGCTGCTTTTTGCAGAATAATGAGGATCTCATGAGTATCTCACAAGGAAACCTTTCAAAGAAAACCTGCTTTAGCTCTGTGTGGAAGTTCAGAAGGACATGCTGAGGGTTTAGGTTTGTGGAACAAAGAAGGATCTTCATTATTGGTTAGCTCTGTCATTACAAACGCTAGTTTGAGATAAAGCAGGCATGAGAGAGACAGTCACCTTCAGCAATTTAGGTGCCATGGATTCGTTTTTGTGACTCTCTAATGGCTCGTGGGGGATCCCTCTGATCTGTGGAATGTGGTGTTGTGTTCATTTGATGGCTTTGTTCATGGATAATCCTACATGGCGTACAGTTCTTGCAGGGTGGGAAGGTGAGAATCAATAATCCACTCAGCATTCTGGACTATTCTTTGAAATCTTCTGATGTCTGATTTGGTAGCTGAAACAAATCAGAGCAGAGGACAGACTCAAATGAATTTTTGGCATCAAGTGAGATGGCAGTGACTGAAGACTGATCATTTGCTCCTGACCACATAATACTGATGAGACGCCCAATGTTATCATAAGAGTTTCGGCCCCGAATAAACCCCACCTGATCTACATGTATAAGAGATGTCATAACTTTACTTACTCGGTCAGCCAGAGTTTTTGACAATATGTTTACATCTAGCTGGATCAGGGAAATTGGACGGTAACTTTTACACTCGCTTGGATCTTTGTCCTTTTTAAGAATCAGACTGATCCTGTCATGGTTGGAGGAAGCTTTCCATTCTTTAATGATTCTGTATAAACTTCTAAAAAAAGTAGAGCAAGTTCTGTAGCATAAGATCTAAAAAATTCAGTGGCAAAGCCATCTGGCCCTAGAGCCTTGCCAGTAGGCAGTGCCTTAATTACCTTGTCAAGCTCCTCCAGAGTTATCTCTGAATCAAGATAATTTTTTTTTGCTCAGTCGTCAATTTAGGGCGTTCTAATGGTTCCACAAAGTTTCTAATATCTTCATCAGTAGATGAAGACGTGGAACTATAAAGATCAAGATTTAATTCCTTAAAAGCATTATTAATATAAATGTCCAAGGTAACTATTTCACCACCAGCAGATTTCACTGAGGGAATGGTAGAAAAAGACTGTCTTATCTATTTTATGTATCTAGCCAAATGTTTTTCTGCTTTGTCCCCCAACTCAAAGTATGACTGTTTTGCCCTGAATAGCCAAAACTCCACCTTCCATGACAAAATAGTATTATATCTATATTTCAATTGGGTAAATTCTCTGAGGCCATCAGATAACATTCGGCACTTCAGCTCTGCCTCTGCACTTTTAATATTTCCTTCCAACTCCACAAGGTCTCTTGCTTTGGATTTTTTTGCTAAATGTGGCATACTGTATCAGCCGACCCCTAAGAACCACCTTAAGTGCCTCCCAAGCCACACCTACAGAAGATACTGAGGACCACGTTGGTCTCCATATAAAGATTGATTTCAGCCTTTAACATATGTTGGAAATCAAGATTTTTCAAAAGGGATACAGCAAAGCAGCAACTACATCTTTTTTTCACTCTGTATATGGCAACACCTCTAAACTCACCAGGGCATGATCTGAGACTAAGATGTTTCCAATTGAGCAATCAACAACAGATGAAATAAGGGATTTAGAGATAAAAATCTATTCTAGAATAAATCATATGGACTGATGAAAAAAATTTTTAGTCTCTACCAGATGGGTTTAAAAGTCTCCAAATATCTGTAAGACCAAGATTTGTACACATCCTGTGAAGTGTCAATGTTTCTCTACGGGGTTTGCCCACTTTTCCTTCACTATGATCAAGGACTGAGTCCATCAATAGATTAAAGTCTCCTCCCAATATTATATCATGAGGGGTGCTAGCGGCTTGCAACATCCCTTCAAGATCTATAAAACAGCCCTGATCATCAGCATTAGGTGTGTAAATATTAGCCAAAATCAACCTTTGCCCCTGCATTTCAGCTAAAAAAATAATGAATCTTCCTAATTTATCATTAATCTGTTAAATATATTTTAATTGTAGATGTTTATTTGTCAATATAATGACTCCCCTTCTCTTGCTTGAGCCAGCACTAAAGAAAACATGCCCACCCCATATCTTCCCAAATTTTCCAGCTTCCTATGGGGAAAAGATTACTTTCTTGAAAAAACACAATATCATATTTCTTATGTTTAATAAAAGAAAGAACCTTCCTTCTTTTTATAGGGTGCCCCAACCCATTCACTTTCCATGTGGTGAGAGATAACCCACTCATATTAACATTTTACATTTTGATATAATAGAAAAATGTATTGTGTGTCAAAAACAAAATTATAAAGACCACATTTCAGCATTAGTGCAACAATAAAACCCTGATCTTCCCCCCCGAACAAAACAAACAGAAAAAAAGAAAAATGTGCGCATTAAACCCATGCACAACAGCACCAACCGGCATCAATCCCTCTAAACTCAAAGAGTCCATGTATGCCTACGAGAACCCCCACGACAACTTTTCCATCAGATTGCTCAAGTCTGGTGCTTGTGCACAAATCTTGTGAGGCAAAATTACATAACAGAAAATTATTTGTAAAACAAACCCCAGCCAATAGGAGGCATTAGCACAAAGAGCAAGAAGATTCATCCACAGCTGCTTCGAAGGAGAGTTATTCCACAAAACAAACTCCAGCCGCTAGACAGAACCAGCACAAAAAGAAACAAAACAGGCGTCCCGGTTCCTCAGATGGTCCAGTGTATATTTAACGAGTCAAGTTGACTCAGAGGCCACATAAGAAACACACCATGATTTCCTCAGTCTATCAACTCTATAAAAGACATCGCTTGTTGTAGGCATGTATATATTTTGCAGTCAACCTTATCACTGGCTGGGAACTTCAGTGTAAAAGCGATCTTCCGTCAATGCAAAAGTTTCTTGAAGGAGTGTCACTCCACAAAACAAATTCCAGCCACTAGGTGGAACCAACAAAAAAAGAAAAAAAATGGCGTAAGTACAGCAAGTCAATCCACTCACATGAGAAAAATCAAATGTCTTACTCACTGCAATTGTTTGATGAAGGACAGTGGTTGCATGGGGCATAAAAATAATGTGTGGCCATCCTTAGCATTTATACTCAGTTTGGCCAGGAACATCAGTGCACAAGCGATCTTCTGTTGATGTAAGTGCTTCTTGCATTCCTTAAATCGATCACGTTTCTATCTTGTCGAAGTCTGGAAACAAGAAAATGTTGTGATTCTTCCAAGAAAGCTTTCCTTTGCTCCTTGCCTCCCGTAACACAAGATCTTTATTGGATGATCTTAGGAATTTGTCCAGGATTGATCGGGGCCTGTCTCCCTCAGTGGATCTGCGAACCAGGACTCTGTGAGCTCGCTTGATTTTCAGATTATGGCCTGCTTTGTCGAGCAGACTCTGGAAGACCTTTTCTAGGAATTTCACCATATCTCTGCCCTCCTCATGCTCAGGAATTCCAACAATTTGGATGTTATTCCTGCAGCTCCTATTCTCAAGATAGTTTTTCAAGAACGTGTTTTAAATCAACTTTGGTCACCAGCAGATTATCAGATAATTCCCTCTCCGATGACTCCAGATAATCGACCTGCTTCTCAACATCTGGCACTCTTACCAACTCCGTTGCTGTAATTGATTGATGTATTAGAGTGATATCTTCTAAGCCAGAAACAACTTTCGTCAGCATCACAAACATGTTGGAGAGTTGACACTGAATTTCTCCCGCTGCACCGTTCAAACTGAGTCCCCAGTCCGCAGGCCCATCAGAGGTTTCAGCTTGAGCACGTAAGTGTCTTTTTATATCTCCAGAGCCCAAGGATTTTTTTTTACATATTGACAAAGAGCAAATATGTGGCATGATGTATCAAATCTCACCAGATTCTAACAAAAAAAGATTGTTTTCACTTCTGCTCCTTGCATAGTGTCACGTGACTCCCATCTCCATTGTTTTGAGCCTGTTCAGCTCCAGGTTGTTTTGACTGCACCAGTGAGCCAGCAGTTCAACCTTCTGTATGCAGACTCCTCATCATCTTAGATTAGGCAAATGGCTGTAGTGTCATCTGCAAACTTCAGGAGATTGACAGAGGTGTCCTAGGCGGTGCAGTCATTTGTGTACAGGGAGAAGAATAGTGGGGAGAGCACACATCCCTTGGGGGCACCAGTGCTGAATGTACATGTGCTGGAAGTACATTTCCCCAGTCTCACTAACTGCTGCCTTTATGTCAGAAAGCTGGTGATCTTCTGACAGATAGAGGTGGGAACTGAGAGCTGGGTTCATTTATTCCATAGAAGAGCAGGGATGATGGTGTTGAAAGCCGAATTGAAGTCCACAAATAGGATCCTTGCATAAGTGCCTAGTCTGTCTAGATGTTGCAGTATGTTATGCAGTCCCTCATTGACTGCATCATCCACAGACCTGTTAGCTCATTAGGCAAACTGCAGGGGATTCAGAAAGGGTCCAGTGATGTCATTCAGGTGGGCCAACACCAGTCTCTCAATGACTTCATGACCACAGACATCAGGGGGGCGACAGGTCTGTAGTCATTAAGTCCTGCAATCTTGGGTTTCTTTGGGAAAGAGATGATGGTGGATCGTTTTAAGTATCTGGGAGCTTCACAGTGCTCCAGTGATGTGTTGAAGATCTGTGTGAAGATGGGAGCCAGCTGGTTGGCACAGGCTTTTAGACAAGTGAGTGAAACACCATCTTGGCCCTGTGCTTTCCTTGTCTTTTGTTTCTGGAAGACTTGCCACACATCCTCTTCACAGATCTTAAGAACAGGTTGAGTAGCTGGAGGAGGGAGGAGGATGGTTGCAGGTGTTAGTGTTTGTGTGAAGTGAACGTCAGGGCGGGTGTGGGGTGTGAGACTGGGCTTATCAATTCTACAGTAAAACACAATCAGGTCATCAGCTAGTTGTCGAGTCCCTAATATATATATATATTTAAGCAATATCACACGAGCAAGAGTGTGATATGGCCCTACATCAGCACTGCTGTGATTCGGTCACATTCACATAGCTGGTAATCACAGTATGTGAATGCAAGTGAAGGTAATACACAACTATGTGAATGCAAGTGCTTCAAGCTATGCAATCTCACTTTCATGCTTCCTTGCATTCAAAAATGTATCAAAATGTATTCACAATGCAATGCAAGTTCAACATTGCATTGTCAAAATTGTCAGTGCAGGGAGCATTATAGTGTACTACAGTCATGGTGGAGCAAAACTTAGTTAAGTTTTCAGCATATTCATAGCTAGCTTGATTAATGGCACAGACATATGAGGTAACTCTATCACCCCCTTGAGCACTAAGGTTTGTTGCCTCAACATAAGAACACACAATAAGTATTTTCAATAGGACTGCATGTTTGCAATGCGTTTTCCAATTGCCTGCATTTGCATGCCTGCATAGAGTATAGTTTCTGTCCTTTGGAGTGAAATTTAACTTGGACAGGTTTTCATGAAATTCTTCAAGCTGTATCTCTCCTTGCCAACTTTCTCCATCTATATTTAATTGTTTTTGTTATATTTCCTCAATCACTTGTTATTTACCCATCTCACTTTCTCATATTTTCTCATATCACATGCATGCATCTGATGCAAGAGTATGAGGTTCTTTCAGAAGTTACAAAAAGTTCAAACTCCAAAAATACAGAGGATAAAGTCACAAAGAGGATTAGTGTGACAGTGCATCATGACAGAGCAGAAATAGAGAGGGAGGGAGACAGAGAAAGATAAAAGATTATAATAATGTTCTTTCTTTTCTTTCTTCTTTTTTTTGGGATTGGAGCAACAGGCTATCAAAAGGCTCTCGATCTCTCAGATATCTTTCCTCAACCAATAAGAAAAGAAAAGAGATACTGTTGCTACTCAGCATGCAGGAATTTACAGATCAGCACCTTGCTTTGATATTTTCCAGTCAGTCAGGGGGGTTTTAAGGTAAGCACTGTGACATTCAATAGAACTGGCAATTCAGCACCACGGACAGCGGCTCCTTCCTCACACTGAAAAGAACGAATGCAGTTCAATAGCATATGTTGTAATATATATATACAGTATATATTTTTTAGCATATTTTGGGCAGAAGAACAAACAATTGCTATGCAAAATTACTTGAATCCAAGATCAGCACTGGCATTTCCCCAAGTATCTGACTCATTTTAACTACCGTCTGAACAAAGGAAACTTTTCAGGATAGCAAATAACCTTCCTTCAGACCCCTCCTCTCTCATGTTATAAACCAGGAAATACCCCCACACTTAATGGTCATCACATGACTTAAAGACTATTCTTCTGATAAACCCCACATGCCAGTAAATCTAAGACACTCCTTTTGTTCTTTAATATAAACAATTTGCTACACTTAAATTAGACTAATAAGAGAGCATTAGATGAGTTCCTGTGGAACGCCTGACCATCCACGATCTTCGGTAATCCAGAAGAAGCTTCTTTGTTCCATTCATTCAGTCAGAACAAATGCAAACACTTAAAATTACATGATTATCCTCATTGTTCAAGACAGAGATTTAACAGACACTCACTGGCTCTGAACCGTTGAACTATTTTTATCAGGACAGAAAACTAATGCTCTGCTCATAACTTAAAATTTTCAAAATGAAGCCTTTAAAGTGTGTACACATATCAGGACATCTCATATTAATCCAGAAACTTGACAATCATAAAGCTTACTTTACTGTAATGTTATCCTGCACGTAATCTTCCAAAGTGCATAGAACTCTCATTCAAGGTTTAACCTGAAATTAACCCTGCCAATTATGTTTTTCATAATGTGTAATGTATTATTTGTGTTTAAAACTAACAAACTAATTAGTAGGAAGTTTTATCTTGCATTATAACTGAAATATAACTGTAATTTAATTAGAAAGTACAAGTGTTTGGTATGTAATTGATTTTCCAGAATGATGCTGTGAGGGTTATTTGTAGTTATATATTTTCAGAGAGATGATCACATGGTATCTGAAAAGACACTTCTGATTGGCTCAAGGCACATTTGGGGTGTGGCCAACCTCAATTTAACAAAACTTCCCCACTTAGGACGAACATCACTGGTTCCTTCTTCGTGCTCTTCGCTCTTGCCTCTTCCTTTCTCCTCCTCCCTCTGGGCACTTAGCCCTTCTTCAGCTGACTTCGTGTCAGCTCCCCTCTGCCCAGGTTCTGCACAATGTAGAGTTCAGGAAAGCTTGGAATGCAAAGTTCCAAAAAGAGTTCTCTTCTCCGCGCTATGACTCACACATGTTACTGGGAGTAGAGAGTCTCCCTTGTGGGAGGACTTGCTATAAAGCCCAGCCTCATCATTCCAATCCACGATCTTAACAGAGGTCCAAAACATAGACGGAAAACATAGAACTTTATACAAAGAGCAAATAAAACCAAAGCAATGCAAGGAAATGCAAGTACATCACCAAACTTTTGCTGAAAGTGCTGGTGTTACTTTAATATAATTTGAGTAACCTGATTGCAAATCAAGGTGTAATAAATTAAGTATTTATGGTTCTCAAGGCATTGCCTATAGACCACATAAAGTTCAATTTTCACTGTTACAGACTGTAAAAGTTCCAGCAAGAAGGATGCGGGAAGCGGGGTGGCAGTCCAGGTAACTCAGCTTCTATTCAGCATTTTCAGCTTCACAATCAGTGTTTTGGCTATTCAGATTCAGAATCAGGGTTTTGACTTTTCAGCTTCACAATCAAGGTATACACTTTAGCTTCACAACAAATATACACTTTAGCTTCACAACAAATATACACTTTAGCTTCACAATGTCAGGTTTCTCTGTCCCTGACTCTCTCTATCTCTCCGCGGCTCTCGGCATCCTTTTCAAGCCCATCTCTGTCGCCACTGTAATGAGAAACAAGGAAAATATGACTGTATATTTTGATAAATAATCTTGTCACTTGATTTTTAAAGATCTACACTCTGAGCTTAAACAATATTTCAACATATTTGTGATATTATGTTCAATAAGCCATGAGAATAGTTACTCTAAGTTGTTAATAAATGTGTCATATCAACTCAGCGAGGCCTCGGCATAAACCTTAATTCTTTCAATATGTTAATTAATCAAAATTCACTTAAGCTAAATCCTTACATATAAATTGTGAGTGGATACAAAGAGCCTGTTGAATTACATTTTTAATTGTGGATAATTTTTATTCAGATTTCTAATCTGATCATTTGTCATTTATCATTCTTATAATGGTAGTCGAACGCGGCTAATTCCATTATACAATTTCCTACAGGTTATTGTTGGAGAAATACAAAGTCACTAATTTCCTACGATTTATATTCAGTATATATTTATATATTTAATTTATATGGATAAATCACATCCCCTGATATATATATATATATATATATATATATATATATATATATATATTATACAGATTTCCGTATTTTCTGACCTCGTGGGATGATCCGTGTAAATTGTGTAAATCCGGGATTGCGCGCGTCATTGTAATCCAACCCGCTTAATGGATCCTTGTCGTTTTCAACGTTCTGCATCATGCTTGTTGAGAATGCGCAGAACAACTGCTTCATTCGGGACGTAATTTAGGTAAGTCATCTTTAGCTTAATAAATCCAGAGAGTCCGTGAAAAATAGACACCAAACATAGATGGATTGGTACTCATAAAAACATGTAGTGTCATTTTTATTAACCATCATTTTCACTTCGGTGGGAAACTGCAACGGACATGACATTAATATTTTGGAATTCTTGCTTGTCTATGTGATATCCATTAAAGCAACATTATAGACTGAAATCACAAAATGGCCTTAAAACTTTTAAGGCCATTCCACGATTTAATGGCTTACAGCAATACAAATGCTTCACTTACTCCTCGTTTCTAAGTCACGCTGGAATAAAGGGTCTACATAAATGTACTAAAACTGCAAAACGCAGCTTTTTTAAATACATTTATTACATGCAGATTAATGCCGACAGCACTGCATGAGATAGAGGCGCCATGTAGCGGCTGTGTGTAGAGCTCTCCTGAGCCCACAGTATTAAGTTTTTACGCATGTGAATTATTGCTGAAATTAATTATTGCTGATGCAAAATAGTAAAGGAAGGATATTTGTTAATCATATTTAACATCAGCATAAGACAGCTTTGCACAAAGTATCAACCTATTTGATTAAACATTGTTAGTTGACAATTACACTACTAAAAAAAATGAACTGATAAAACTAAAATTGCCAATCAGAAATGAGTAATTACAATGGTTTGTAGTTTGTGTGTCCAAATGTGATATATTTATTTCAGGAAAATAGCTGCTTATAGGATTTAGCCTCCTTCCTGATGTATGTAATTAAACTGTCAGATAAATGAATTGCAATTCTACATGTCATTTATTTTTATTATTCTTTGTTTCCAGCATACCATAAACTAGTGTTGGTTGCAGGAGAGTGTCCAGGTTGAAGTGTGCACCCTTTCACTGAACTGTTTCAGTAAAATCAGTGAACCAGGCAAGGCAATTTGCAACATATGTAACCAACCTATTAATTATGGAGCAGGTATGTCACGGCGGGGGTGGGGGGTGGATGCTAGGTGGGTTTTTCCTTCTTTTTTGTCCTTGGCTGATCACATGCCTATACGTACAAATATATATATATATATATATATATATATATATATATATATATATATATATATATATATATATATATGTACTTGTGATGAGGAGGAAGGTGTGGCCGGGCCGTAAGGACGTACACCCGACGCTGAATTGTCCTAATCAGCCGGGAGGGGGATAAAGACAAGCTGGAGGTGCCAGTTCGAGAGAGAGAGAGCCGCTGATGTTTAAGTTAATTTATGCCATTAAAGTTATGTTGACTGTTCTGCCGGTTCCCGCCTCCTCCTTGCCCATCCCTGAACCCCATTGCAAAACTGTATACAGTACCACCGATCGATCCCTACATGCATACAACGCAGTCTGCGTAGGGCACCAACTCCCTAGGGGGGCACCATCTTAAACTAGGAGGGCACCAGAAAGTCCACCGGCTGCCCTTACTCGCATGTTATACGTTATTCATGGACCCGAAAGCAGTTGCAGAACACAGACGATCGTTTCACGCACATATCACACGTCCACCTAGAACTCTGCGTAGGGCATCGGTTTGGACAGCGGCGGCCCTGAGTGTATACTTTATATATTGACAACACATATGTAAATTTCATGAATAAAATAGTACTTAAACTACAAACATAAAGACACAAAATACATCTACAAGTATTTTAAATGTTGTTTTTCAGCCATTCTCTGCATCAACATCCTCCCTATTGAGGGAAAAAAAGATGTTCACTTGAATAATGCACATGGCCCAGAGGACAACACACTACAACTGGTGCTTCAATTCTAGGCACACAGTCTCCCACCCGTTCCATTTTCAACCCAATCACTCCTTTCATTTGCAAATTGCTTGCCGATTAATAAAATATGGCACCACATTTAGTCATATGTTGATTCATTAGATGCATTTGAAAACCTCCTCTTTTGCTTTAGAGAGTAGAATTTCAATTGAAATGTTAAAGTTGACAGCGGTGAAATATGTCAATGAGAAATATGTTATTCAAACAGGACAAAGGGTTTATAGTGAGGCAATATAAAAAAATGTCCTGCCCCTTTATTGTTTATTTTAAATGTGCAACATGTACACATCACATTCAGTGCCTCACCATCTCAATCTGGAGGACATGTTTGACAGATTATACACTAAAGAAAGACAGTGAGACATTTAGGTCAGCTCAGAAAGCTAAACTTGGCCTAATAGAAATAGTTTGGGATTTGGAATGGCCTGAGATCAATTATACTGTTTGGATGATGCTTAGCTGTACGATAGCAATAATGTTAAAAACTAAAATGAGATAAAGAATTATGAGTAAAGAAAAAAAACACTGCTTTTCATTCCCGGCATCCGGTCATGCACATATCAGACGAGATATATTTGTCAGAAAAATAGTTTTTTTCTTTCTCAGTATGGCCGTCAATCATACAACTTTGTGACTTATGCTTAATGCAAGACATGCCATTTTTTGGAGATACAACATTATTGTCCATAATGAAAATATTTCAAAAACAATTTATAATGTAATTCCTTGCTTTTTAACGATTATTTGCATCTTAAAAACAAGTTGTTTATCACAATTAGTTTTATTTATTTATAATTATGTGGACTACTCCCATGCAGGACAGGACTCAACTGGTGGTGGTGGGGTGGTGGAGGTTGCCGTGTTAGCACACTGAAACAGCAATGTGATATAGTGTGAGAAGACATATAAAGCAATGGCTTACATGTGATTGGCTGGGAATTACCCAGCTAATGGTGCGATGATGTACAGCTGCTAGTCTTCTCACTAGAACTACGCTGCGCTTACATTTTTGTCATTCTTTTCAGCATAGAGCAATTCTTTGTACTGAGCTATACCATGAAACCTGGGGAATACATCCAGTGATTCAGGGTAATTTGTCAGAGTTTGGAAGGTTATGAATGTATTTTTTGCTGAATTCTTTTCAGAGCTCAACTTTTATAAAAACAAGAAAGAAAGAACCATTCATAAAGCACTACCTAGAAAAGAAAAAGCTTAAAAGAGCATACGTTTCCACAAAAGTGTGTTTTGTAATATGAATGTTGTGTCATGTGAATAAAAATAGTTTTTTGAGGTTATGAAAGAACATGATGCAAGTTCTGTCCTTTCACAAGAAAGAAAACTATTGCTTCAATGTTTTGGCTTTTTGGCAGTTGCATATTGGGATAAAACAGATGAATTTGTCAGAGCAGATCTAACAAGCACTTACTGTTTGACTTATTGTTTGTGTGGAAAACAACGGGCTCTGTGGAGATCTGTGCCCATTGGCTGACACAAATACAACTCATATTGATCAAAGCAATAGCTAATTCCATTACCCAATACTACTGAGCCATGCACGCCTTGAAGGAACACATTATTATACTAGCCTAAATGCTCCACTAAGTCAGATAGACAAACACTTCATACAATATGACACTTCCTACCAACAAATCAGCAGCGGTAATGTCCTCTAACTCTCATGTTCTGTTGACTTTGTTTTTTATGTTTGGGTTTCCCAGAAACACCAATGATTTACGTGTAAAAATGGAGCTGTTTCACTCTTTCTTGTCCTCTCAGTCGGTCTTTTTTTCTCTCTTTGTAAACATAGTTTTATGTATAGTGTTTATTTAAAGTGCATGCATCAAATTTGTGCAAAATGAATGTTCAAGGAGAACAAAATATACACTATTATCTTTTATCTGAAGCACCTAATTCCATCCTGTTTTCTGAAGGACCACTATATATTTCAATTTCACAATCAAGGACGAAAATATTTTCTCTGAATAAAACTATTATCTTGGCCTCCCGATGCACCACACCTAGCAAATCTACATGTGCAGAATAACATTTTTTTGTTGTTGTTGCAAAATTTAGTGAGCATCGGCATAATGCAACATTTAATGCATCATAGGTGCACTACCAGCATGAAGACTGTTCTTAAAGGTAGATAACATGATCATGTTTCCTTCCAAGATACCTAGTTTTGGTAACATTTGCATGTGTCCTATACAGAGAAGGTAATCACAGAATGTATTGTGCCAGCCATCTATTATTATTCATAGGTATAGTATATAAAATATACAAGTGACAGCTAGTTGAAAACATTTCTTCTGAAACACTTTTGGAGTTATTGACCTGAAATATTTTTGTATGCTTTATTACGAACATGTTTACTGATTGAAAAACAATTACAGCCCGCAAAATATCAACTTAATAAATTTGAGGCAGTTTTGTAGCACGTGTAGCAAAAATGCAACAGGAATTAGTGGTAAAACTTTTTTATATATATATATATATATATATATATATATAGAGAGAGAGAGAGATATATACATTTACAATACAGTAAATCATAGATAAACTATATACAAATAATAATAGTAATAATTTTGTGCTGTTCTTGCATTAAAATTAGCTTTATAGTATTAATTGAATATTACATAAACTATATTAAAATATGAATTATTTAATAAAATGTTCATTATACCAGCAAATATAGCAGCAAAATCAATAGTTCTCACTGATAATATATTTATAAATTACTTTTTTGATACTGATGTGTGTTGCCAATTCAAACCATTCACTTTTCATTTCAGCAGGAAGTTCCATAGTTTAGGCTGAATGTGGCAAGTGCCTCACCACGAGGCAAAGGTGATGTTTAGTGTGATGCTTTCATTTGCTAAATGACACGTGTGATGGCTTTAATTTGCCAAATGTCACCTAAGCACATGCTAATAGCCTGAAGTGGCTGACTTCACAGCTTTCATGAGTTCTGCAGCAGATAAAGACTTTCCAATGACACCCTAATTACCTTAACTTTTCTTTCTGCTTGGTGCTGAAATATTCTGACTCAATTACAGCTTGAACAAAATAAACATTTGTTTACAGATCCATTTAAAGGACTGAAATTAGCTTGACTGGAACACTTAAGTCTAGATGAGAAAAATACACTTTCTCAGAAATATCTTACTGTCATGGATGCACCAGACTCCCTCTCTCATGCCACACTCTGCTCGCTCTCCCTCACTCCATCAGTCACCTACTCTCATTCGCCTGAGTGATAATCATGCACACCTGCAGCTCATCATCATCCTGTTTGGACTTACACTTAAACCTCACACTCACACTCAGTCAGCATTTGGCCTCATTGTATGTTCCTGGGACTCACCTTTCACTCTGCTTCAGAGGAAAATAACTTACCTGTGTGTTAATAGACCTGTTTTCAAAGATCTGCCCTGGATGTGCAAGTTAATTGATTTTAAGAAACCTGAATGTGCATTATGCCTTTAAATTCTGACCTGTTTTTGCAAGGATTGAACTAGAAATACAGATCTGTGGATCCTAGTGGCAATCAGTTGATAACATTCAGCCTATGTTCTCTGGTTTTATGAAAGGCTGTGTTAATAAGACTGTTTACTTGCCTGAATATTCACCTCACGCTACAGACCAGTTTCCCCTATGGTCTGTTCAATAATCTCCTGCACCTGGGTTCATCTCCAGTTCCTGTGTTGGTGTGTTATTACACTTACTGGTGTTATCAACCACAGCAGTGGTATTTATGTTTCTGTGAAACGGGCTTCTAAATTGACCAGCTCTGATGTAAGACTGGGCGGTATGATGAAACACGAGTCAATGAAGTTCAAAAATATATATATATAAAAAAACAATTAAGTCACACAAAACAATTACTTGAACACACCTCCAATATTATAAACATGTTTTCAATTTCTGATTTTTAAAGTCAATTTTAAGGTTTTTTTTTTTTTCCTGAGGATTAAAAATTCTAATTAAAAGCTGAAATATTGTCAACCAGTTTTAAAACATTTTTTATTTTAAATAAGCAGTGACACTATTTTGTCTTAAAATATTATTAAATATATGAAAAAAAGGAGCTTTTGTCCACCAACTCAAAGTCAAGTGGTGTAACCAACTAGCGGTTCAAGCATTATGTGATCATGTGCCTAAATTAGAAAACAAAAATAGACCTCAGACTTATTTTATTTATGGGCGGAGTCTATTTGCACTCTTACTCCAGTTTAAATAATAACATACAGTATAGTGGCATCACTGCAGCATTGTTATTGTATTTATTTGGAGTCCCACAGACACCTTACAACTAACCGTACCGTACAAAAATTAACCGTAGTCTTAATACGGTAACCATTGTATCACCATGGTATTTTTCTAGTAAAATTAAGCATTGTTACTATTAACAACATGTTACTGTAGTCACACCATGGTTTGTACATCAGAACTTGAGGTCGACCGATATATTGGTTTTGCCGATTAATCGGCACCGATAACAGATTTCTTGAACTATCGGTTATCTGCAAAAATTGACACAGATTCATTTTCCCCCATTGCGTCCGATGCTAGAGCGGCTGGGACGGGTCTACTGTCGTTGTATCGAACAAGTGTGGCACTTCACTGATGCATTGTGGTGTTTGTTTTGACATATTAGATTACACTCTGCATGGAGCGGAACAATTCAGATGCGGATATAAAACATCAACAAAAAGGTATGTGTATATAGTACACTGCAGTTGTCATATAATTATAAATTAATCAATTTGTTGACTAGATGCTGCATTAGTAGAGAACAGCAGTATGTTTGCAGACAAGGTCGAGAGGATGTGACAAAAATACATGTAAGTCCTACCCATACAGTATGTTTAAATGTCATGATTGTTACCAGCTATTTACGTTAGTTTATATCCAGCTGGTCACATCTATGCTTTCGTTAGCCAGCTAAGTTGCATATTTAAAGCTAGTGACGTGAGAAAACAAATGAATATTCTTAAGCAGCCCAGAGAAACATATAAATCAGAAACTCATCTTATTCTGATAATTCTTTTTTATCTTCCCTGTAATGCGATTACTATAAGATACAAATACATATAAGATACAAATTTGAGAGTGTGTACCATTAAACAGGGGTTGATCTAAAGAGCATGTACAGTTCTATAAGCAATTCAGAAAGAGATAAGATGCCATTGACATCAGCATGGACCTCTCTTAAGTGATATTGTTTTCAATTTAATGGGTTGCTTCTCAACAACAGCTGTACATACACACTTGTTTTGGTTGGATTTGATTCATTTAGACATGTGGCTCCAAGTTCCCCAATTCATTTTTTCAAGCATCTTCAATGTTGCTGCATTTCCTTCATTAACTCATTAACCTAAACAGATGTCAAAGTTTATATTATTGTTAACAGGAATTAAAAACAATCTCAAACACTAAAACGAAGCATTTGAGTTTCATGGAACTCTGAAAAAGAGTTATGACATGATAAACCGTTTTAGAGCACCAGATACATTATCATTAACAAATACTTAAAGTAAGACATGGATTACTGATTGCCTCTTTTTCTCAGGATAGAACTCTGAAAAACAGGAGACTTAAGCAAAATCAACTCAATCTATATTAGATCAAATTTGTAGTGCACGCATTTGAAACTTATTTCTCGCCTTCACAATCTATTTCATCCAGTTTTACACAATTTCCAAACCTGCCACTCTATTAACTGGCGTGATTGCCTGTAGAATTCTCGGAATGAATGTTGTCCCATTTAAACACTCATATTTTTTTGTTTATGGAGAAAGAAAACTACTCAGAAGATGGTAACACTGATTTCTCCATCACCTGCAGCATGATGTGTATTAAAACATTTTGCACTGGCTTTGTGCACTTGATTCGCATCTACAGAGGCAGTTAATTTTGTGTGACTTTGCATAAAACTTTCTTAACTGACACTCTGAGTGCCATTATGTCAGGTGCTGTGCTTCTCTTATTAATGAAATGGCTCTTTTGGCATACCCTGTGATTTAAACTGCCAACAGAAATACCATTCAATGTCTAGGACTGCTGTGGAGTGAAAACAGAGAGCGCCATTTCAGACTCAACAGCATTGCTTATTTGCTCTGTCATTGATGGCTGCATCATGGGTAATGTAGTCTTGCAAAAGGTGCTCAAATGGATTTCATGGAAATGCTCTCACCAACACAGCTTTAACAATATTGGTTTTAATTTCAAATCATTTAATTTGCAGTTTGGTAATAAACAGCCTTGGACAGTAAAAAGTACTTAAAAGTAGTTATGTTACTAGCTTAACATTATTCATTGGGGTAGAGAAACTTTTCAGATACAAGCTATTGTTTTCTAACAAATTGTGGTGTGCAAAGTTTATAAGGCAATTACTTTTAGTCACTCGGTTTGTTCATAAATTAAAACTGATTTTATAAAATAATCACATATTCAAGATCTTGTGCCATTTTGTGTCTTATTGTATTGTTCATAAAGCATTAACAAATGTTACTGTATAGAACTTTTAATGTTAAAATTTGTATAGTATTCAGTATGTTGATATTAACATTAACCAAGATTATTAAGTGCTATAAAAGTATAGTTCTTTGTTGGTTTATGTTAACTAATGTTAATGACTACAACCTTATTGTAAAGCTGTAAAGCGATCAATGGAAAGGAGGAGGCGAGAACCATTTTATCAGTATGTGTGTTCCATGACTTTGGTGTTGTTATCGCCATACTCTAGTATATTCCATACTAAGCTGTTTATATACACATTCATACCCAAAATGGAATGAAAGTCAAATCAACCGGAAGAGTCCCAGTAAGTGTCAACATTACCTCTCTCTCTCTCTCTCTCTCTCTCTCTCTCTCTCTCACACACACACACACACACACACACCCACACACACACACACACACACACCTGTCATAGCAGGCCTAGTGTGTGAACTGAAGCATAATGAGCAGCAATTACCAGGTATCAGTCCTCTCTGCCCCCTGCCGTCAGTGGCCGGCTGTAATTGCTGTACAAGTGAAGGAAAAATTGCGTGCACTGTGTGACTAAATGTCACACAATGTCACGTGGTGAAATGACTCGTAAGAAACGATACATACGGCCTGTTATTGAGCCTGTCAGAAATTAAGTGTGTCTTTAAGAATGA
The DNA here is from genome assembly GCF_025860055.1 of Xyrauchen texanus. Lineage (NCBI taxonomy): Eukaryota > Metazoa > Chordata > Actinopteri > Cypriniformes > Catostomidae > Xyrauchen > Xyrauchen texanus. Next base: position 37,117,749 of record NC_068304.1, on the reverse strand, counting down.
CAGTACAACTGTGTGTGTTTTCTAAAATAAAGTCAAGCTTTGTGCATCTCTTGGGAATATTTTAACCTCATATTACAAAACTTTTAGATTTATTAGATTTATTAATAAATAGATTTATTTGTTAGCCTGTTAGTATTAAACTATCAGCGTATTTAAAAACTATTAGTCTTTTATATTTTAATATAATTTGTTTATGGGGTTTTTCAGTTGCAGCTTCACAAAACCAACCAGGTGCATGGAAGGAACAAAAATAATTTAGCCCTGATGATGTCATACATGCCAAAACACGTTAGCAAATAAAGTTCTTACTATTTCTCCATTCCACAAGTGTTGCTTGTTTTGCCTTTCGCCAACTTTCAATTTAATATCTTTCTATTAATCTTTAGCATTTGAATAATGATAGTTTCATAAAGTATAGCTACGAGCCTTAAACAGACAATTGCGAGAAAAGTAATCCCACCCAGAAAAGTGGTCCTACTGCTAAAATGACGATTTTGACAAATTTGAATTCTAAATAACAAATACTTCTGCATGGATGAGTTAATATAAGAGCTTTAACAAAAGAAAATATCATTAATATTTTTGCTTTCTACATCCACTAGGTTGTCTTGTCCATAGACTGCCATTGTAAGAGCATTATTGTAAAGATTATTTCAGACTTCGGAGCTTTTTCAAACTAAATGTCACATGCGTCAAATTGTAAACAGATCACATTGAAGCCACGATCTCATGCCTTATTGGTTTCATATCTGCCGGATTCAATGGAGGCCATGTGTTTTCTCACTGTATGTTGTGTGTGCAATGTGAATGCATATTGCATCTGATACAGATGCTTGATAACAATGTTGCACCTGAACTTGTTGCCAATTAAAAGGCTGCAAATGAGCACTGTATGAGTCATTCCTGTTATTCAGTTAATTCTGGACTCTGTAACTTTAAAATAAGTGTGAATGCTCGTGTTGTTTATAGGGAATTATTTCTGTAAAAGCATTTTACAGAAATAGCATTAACAGGATGTCTAACTGGATGAAAATCAATAAATACATTTATGAAAGTCAGCTTAATTTTGGTATTTTACTTTGTTGTTCTGTATTGTTTAAAAATGAGATATACTAATACCACAGAACATCATACCTGATAAAAACATACATAATAATAGAACTTACTGATGTTTGTGCCATTGCTTTCCCTCCAAATTGATGACTTCCTGTATGGTGATGTCATTAAGGAACTTGCTAGATGAAGGTGGTGGTGGTGTAGTGGTCTAAGCACATAACTGGTAATCTGGTAATCAGAAGGACACTGGTTCAAGCCCCACAGCCACCACCATTGTGTCCTTGAGCAAGGCACTTAACTCCAGGTTGCTCTGGGGGGATTGTCCCTGTAATAAGGGCTCTGTAAGTCACTTTGGATAAAAGCGTTTGCCAAATGCATAAATGTAAATGTAAGGGATATTGCAACAGTCTAACAGTCTGGAAAGTGATTGTGAGGACACAGGGGAAAAATAACCTACGAGTTGGTAACCCAAAAAAGATGCTAAGAAAACACGTTTTATTTGAAACATTTTGATTTAACATATTAAACAAAAAAATCAAGAATCACCTGACATGTTTTTTAATGAATATTAGTTTTTACATTTCAGAAGTTTTCATTTAAGGACATGGCAAGAAAATCAACCTTCACTTAAACTTAAAAGTAGTGAAATTGTTCACAGTCATGTTCACAGTAATAATATTATATTCTTTGCTATTTTGTTCTCAGTTCATGTTTTGTCTAATGTATTCCAGCATGCCGACAAAGCAAACACTCACAATCGCATGTGAATGCTTTGAAGTCACTTGAGTGCGCTTTTCATCTTTCATGTTTCCTTTTTGTTTCGATTTTTTTCTTGTTTTCCCCTATTTTTTCACAAGTGCTTCCCTCTCATTCTGTTGAATATAACAAACAGTCTTTGTTTTGAGCGCTGGTTAAATCAAGATGACGTTCACTATCTATTTTGATTCATTTGAATCATGTAGATTGTTTTAATGTACCTGAGGTTTGATTGATGTTTGGCTTGCGTTGAGGGAGGAAAGAAACAAAGAAAGTTCCTTTGGAGATTAAAGCAAATATTACCATAAAATCAGCGAGTCAAATCACTCTCAGCCTTCCTGAGGTAAAAATAAATTCACTGCTTTTTTAAATCTTTCTCCAAGTTAACTTACAGCTGTATTATTTTTTCACACGTCACTAATGGACGACTTTTAATGATAACATTTACGGAATCAACTAAATATAGTAATATATTGCAGCATAGCAGTTTTGAAAGTTTTTATAAACGTCATGAATATTTGTTCTGTATTCTTCTTTAAACTTGTGCATGATTAGGAAGGGAATTTTTCTCTTTCTCTCGTCAAAAAAAAACTCAGCCGCATTTTTTTATTTGATGGTCAGTCTCTAGCCTAAGGGAAGCAGACCTACAGTTCTTTGCTAATTAAATGCTCCGGATAAACCCCTTTCGCATAATAAAATCCCAAATAATTACCACATCAGTCCGAGCTCCTCCATCCCTTTTCACTCTCGGATAAAAAAGTTCTCAATTACCATTGTTTTTAGCTACTATCGAAATATCGAAGGCATACCCTGTCCGCCCACTTCCCTGCGGTCGCCACGTCTCCAGCATGCGATGATTGCCAATTAGAGCAGAAATCAATTACAGTCCCCATTGCTTAATTGATATCATTATATTTACTGTAGAATGAACAATTGTTTATCGTATCATTACATTAAAATGTAGTCATGCGTGCAGGCGGCAGGTAGTCGCCGCAGAAAGCTTCCCTCGTTATAAAGCTGTGATTGTTGATAATTAGGGGTTATCATTAGATTCTTTCTCCCCCAAACGCCTCCATTAGAGATTCAGTCTTTTTAAGTGCAGCCTGCAGACACGGGCCATGTTTCGTCGACCATTAACTACAACTATTAGGCCTGTTTCACACAGTTGTCATAAGCAACATACGTAATTGCAACAGCAGATGCATGTACAGCTTTCAAGCCGACAGCATGTCCGATGAGTAACCAAACTGACGTTCTAAACAAAAATGTACGTTTTTCTGAGTTTCGACATTTTATAATGGCGATACATTACAAAATGTTTTCTGGAGCGGGATGTAGAGGGCTATTACATACTTTGTCATCTAATTCACGCGAGGAAGGGGATCACATTTACATTAAAGGGACAGTTCACCCAAAAATGAAAAGTCTCTCATCATTTACTCAGCCTCATAATATCCCAGGTGTGTATGATTTTCTTTCTTCAGCAGAACACATTTGAAGAAAATAGAAAAATATCATAGCTCAGTAGGTCCTTAAAATGCAAGTGAATGGAGATCAGACCGTTCAAGCTCTGAAAAGAACATGCAGTCAGCATAAACATCATCCATACGACTCCAGCTGTTAAATTATTGTCTTCTAATGCGATACAATCACTTCTGGTGCAAAAAACATCAATATTTAAGTACTTTTTAACTATGAATCATTACTTCCAGTAAGCTTTTCGAGAGGGAGCAGTTAATGCGGTCTCTCATGTGACGTATTTGTACTGGCATGTTACGGACATAATCTCACTTTCTTCTTTGGGTTGAGACATCCAGGATAAGCACACAAACGCATCATTGAGCGTAAACAAACAGATACAAATACAGATCTAAACCAAAACCAACGATGCTAACACACAGCATTCCTCCTTCTCACTTGTAAACAGCGCAGCTCTTCCATGTGTCACACATGTGTCAGTTCTCAAGTGACTCACGTGCCAACGTGATTATGTCACACGCATACTGCTGCTGACCGGAAGATATGATTCAGAGTTAAAGTTCTTAAATATTGATCTTTTTCATACCAAAAGTGATCGTGTCCCTTTTGAAGACCGTAATTTAACAGTTGGAGTCATATGGATGACGTTTATGCTGTCTATCTGATCTTATTGGAGCTTCAGAAGTCATTCACTTGCATTTTAAGGACCTACTGAGCTACGACATTTTTCTGTTTTCATTCAAATGTTTTCTGCTGAAGAAAGAACATCATACATATCTGGGATATTATGAGGGTGAGTAAATGATGAGAGAATTTTCATTTTTGGGTGAACTATCCCTTTTATGGTAAATAAAATATGTCAGTGATGTGGTGCTCGTTTAGATGTCTGGATATATTAAAATAGATTATTTAAAATATATGAAAAATGTATTTCACACAAAACAATTAATTGAATACACCACAAATACAACATGTTTTAAATTTCTGAGTTCAAATTCATTTTGATATTTTTTTCTGGGGCTAAAAATAAAAAAAGTTAAAAAGCTGAAATTATTATTTTTATTTGTAATAATGTTTGGAATACTATTTTAGTAATATTCCATTAAAAAATAGACAGTGATTTTTTTTTTTATAAATATAGTATTAATATTTGATTTTTTTTGTCAACTAAATAGCCATTCTGTTTTCATATATATATATATATATATATATATATATATATATATATATATAGCAGAAAACAGAGAAAACCCCTTCAGACCCTCATGACATAATTCTAATTTTTATTTTAAAGGCACTTTTCTTTCAGTTCAAATGGATTAACCCTAAGAAAAAAAATATAGAATTGTGACTCAAAAATAATCATTTTTTTTACTTTTTAAGAAATCAATGATAAAGTTCTATACACTCAAGGAGCAAGGAAGTATTTTTATACCTTTTACTTGATGGTTACACATCTTGACATTTTTAGAGTCATACATAAATGTATGTATTTATTTATTAGAATGCTATAAATTATTTTAGTTTTGGTTTTTTTCAGAAATGTATGAAACCAACATCAACACAAAGATTACATTTCTACAAACTTGAGGAATGTGTTTAAACTACATTTTTAAAACACCTCTGACAACCTCTTAAGTGGTTTGCACACAGGCCGTGTCTGGCAGGCAACATGGCGCATTCTAAAATTCCAAACAACAGTTTTCAATGAAAGTACGCACTCTGTCGCCGCCCAGCTACGACTCCAGAGGCTGCCCAAACTTCTTCCATGCCACAGAGTGCAACTTGTATATTTTCGATTAAATTCAACCCAAATCATTAGACATTATAAGGACATTATATACTCTAGCATTGTTCATTCTTAAAGAAGGGAAAAACCTTGGTAACGTTTGTGTGTACTGTCTGCACCTGAACCGCCTCAATGTGCCCTGTGTTTGATACCTGTACCGTGTCCTAGCCATGACGTGGCATTTCTCGTATGGTGTGCGACCGCCTTAACTGTCTGAATTCAGACAAACAGAATTGAATTGCATTGCTGTTTGCATGCTTTGTCACTTGCATCAAGCCCAACATACATTTATTTTTTTGCTTCATTATTTTATTTTTGCTTCATTTAAGCTTATTTTGCATGTTGTATTGATAAAATGTCTACAGTGAAGAAACTTGCTCAGTGGCAAAACTTACATCTACGCTTCTACTATGTGTAACGGGAGCCAGCTGGTAGATAGCTGTGCAGTGTGTAAACCTCAGTCTCCTCACCTCAATAGGTGCACTAGCGACTGATGCTAGAGGCTGTAGCCTTTAGCATCCTTGTTAGAGCACCCGCCTCCCATGCCAGAGACCTTGGTTCGAGTCCCGTACAGAGCGGGTAGAACAAGAGCATCACATATGCTGCATTTGTGCGAAGTGTGAATGCTGTAACACATTTGTGCCACATACATGCTACTTATGCAAGCTGTATGAAATGGACCTTAGCTTATAATGTGAGATCTAAACCCACACAAAGACCATGTATTTTCATGAATGAAAGTTTATTATATATGAGATAATTATATATGTTACATTTAAAGTAAACATAATCTACCACAAAAAGCTCCCCAAGTAAATGCTATGTAAATGTATAATTATCACATTGCCACACATATGTACTGTTGCTCGACTCATCTTTCATAAATAAACAAAAATGATTCTGCATTGCTAATTTCCCAAGCGCCTTTCAGTAGATGACATGCGTTTATGTCTATATTGTCATCCAGGTGATGGTGAACGTGTTTACCAGGGTGTGAGATTGTGATGTTGCGTCAAATTCCAACACCTGAAATTAAGAAACAGAATAAAAAATTAGGAATTGTGATGCAATGTACAGTTGAAATGAAACCTATAGCAACAAATCGCAAGCTTTTAGGCCACGTCAACACTGATACTTTTTACAAAACATTAATTTTGCTACAGTTATGTCTCTCATCCACACTAGTATGCCATTGTCCTCCACCAAAAGAACAGAGCGTTGTGAAACAGCTCTCCATTTCTGCATAGTTTTGAATACGATGCCTTTAGAACACTACACAACATTTATTGTCAACGTGGCCTTAGTCATCAGATACTCATCTATTCCTCTTTAAATGTGATTTGCGTAATATCTAAAAGGCACCATTGGTGTGGGTTTGAGACAGAATTATTTGTTTGTTCAACCAATGGAAAACTTTTTTATTTTTGAAATATTGTTTTTAATATTCCATTTGGGGATGCTACTGGCACAGAACCTATTGTACATGTTTCACCTTTAAATGCTGACATCATATCAGAGGTGATTGTGGGTGATTGCAAACCATTTCTCTCTATGACCTCATAAAGGCATGATGAAGAAAAATAAAAGGTCTAAGAAGGAATCCTTAGGAAACGCCACCTCTGATCTGACATAAACAGCGGAGAGGGCAAACATGCAGGCGTGGAGACAGATGAAGCTGCCTGGCCTCTTTCAGAAGTATTATACAGCCGGGAAATACTAAGAAAGATAAATGATTTGTGGTGGGCTAGAACACTAGTTATTCAAATCCACATGCACACTGCTTTTTTGTCATCCCCCCCCCCCATCTATCCTTCTCACGACTCGAATAAATCTCTGTCTCTAGAGCTCCTGCCTGCATTCTTATTAATAGAAACCATGCAGTTGATGTGCCCACAACATTGAAAAAGCAGCTCTTTAAACAGCCAAGAAGAACTTAAACTTCTCTCTTTCTTTTGTGGAGTTTACCACCCAAGACTATTAGTAAGACAGGAGTGCAACTCATATATATATATATATATACACCGATCAGCCACAACATTAAAACCACCTGCTTAATATTGTGTAGGTCCCCCTTGTGCCACTAAAACTGCGCCGAACCGCATCTCAGAATTGCATTGAGCATCGAGATAATATTCTTCTCACCACAACTGTACAGAGTGGTTATCTGAGTTACTGTAGACTTTATCAGTTTATTTATTTATTTATCAGTTCAAACCAGTCTGGCCATTCTCTGTTGACCTCTCTTATCAACAAGGTATTTCCGTCCACAGAACTGCCGCTCACTGGATGTTTTTTGTTTTTGGCACCTTTCTGAGTAAATTCTAGAGACTATTATGCATGTAAATCCCAGGAGATCAGTAGTTACAGAAATACTCAAACCAGCCCATCTGACACCAATAATGAATCCACGCGATTATCTAATCAGCCAATCGTGTGGCAGCAGTGCATAAAATCAATCAGATAAGGGTCAGGAGTTAATGATAATGTTAATATTATGTAACTGTTCTTAATAAGAGCAGTTAATGTTCACATCAACCATCAGAATGGGAAAAAAGTGATCTCAATGATTTTGACCGTGGCATGATTGTTGGTGCCAGATGGGCTGGTTTGAGTATTTCTGTAACTGCTGATCTCCTGGGATTTTCACACACAATAAATTTGTTTTCTGTCCTTTTCTGCATATCGTGGTGCCATTTTGTGGTCCGTTCTGCATAATGCGGCGGCTCATTTATCTTATCGCGGCCCGTTTCGTGGCCGACTCACCGGTCCACTCGGTTCTCCCAAAGGCCAGATCAGCCCCAAAGTGCGTCGGCCCACCTGGAAAATGCCCAGTATACCAGATTACCAGTCCAGCCCTGGATAAAGGCCAGACTGGTTCGAACTAACAAAGTCTACAGATAACCGCTCTGTACAATTGTGGTGAGAAGAATATCATCCCTGAATTCTATTCTGAGATGCGGGTTGGTGCTGTTTTGGAATCAAGAGGGGGATCTACACAATATTAGGCAGGTGGTTTTAAAGTTGTGGCTGATAATGTGGGTGTATATATTAAGCTGGATTGCACAAAAAAAAATTCAGTTCAGATTTTACTTCAAAATTATATTTTTTATAAAGAAAATTAAGCCTATGTTTAGGACAATCAAGATTTTGGGTCTTTGACCTTATTTTCTATGGAGTGTCAAAATACTCAAAATGAAATCATTAAATAAATATTTAAATATATCATTAAATACAGTACATAATAAAAACAATTATATAACTAAATAATTATTAAAAATAAAGAATTATATACCTAATGAAATCCTTAAAATATCATTAATCATTAAATAAAAAAATAAATCAATATATGTACATTTTCATTTCATTTTAGCACTATTTTGCATCATTTTCATTATTATCATTAGGTTTATTTTTTTATAAGCATGAGCTTAATTTCTGTTTATATTAATTTAAAACATTTCTTAGTGTTACAGCTATCAGCATGACACTCAACGACAGTGGGCGTCACCTTTCAAAATCCTGCCAATAACCTTTACATAAAAAATTGAAATTAAAACTAGTGCTAAAATAAAATACATTGGACATTTTTTAATAATTTAATGATTTAGTGATTAATTAACTTTGACTGAAAACATTCCAAGGAAGGAAAGAAAACTGAAAATTAATATATATATATATATATATATATATATATATATAAAAATATTAAAAATATATATATATATATATTTGTTTTTTATTTATTTATTTATTTTTTATAATTTTTTTTTTCATGAAACCAAAGTCTGAATAGTTTATCACAGTTAATTTTCGGAATTACACCACTTGCTGAAGTGCCAAAAAATATGCTTATTCTTTTTAGTTTTAAACTTTGATTCTGAATGAAACTGCTGCGTCACACATTTCTTTGCCTTAATGGACCTGGATATAGCCTTCAGTGACATGCTAAAAATATTTTAGACAACTATAATTACTATGTTTACGTGCACGGCTACATGCAATAATTTATTTAAATGTTTACATATTTATTTAATTCAACTCCATAATGTTCAAGACAATTAAAATGATCAGTCCAGCCACTTTTATTCTTTTTTTGTAATTTCTATTTTTTCTCAAAGATGATTCAGATTTTTTTTTTTTTACTTAACTCAAAGGCAGTACAACAAATATTACCATGATATGTTAATACTTTATTTAATGGTTCTAAAAAAAACAATAAATTATTTTCTGAGTAAAATATAACATAAATACAGTATTTCTAGACAGGTTTCACGATTTACCCAACTAAATCAAACAATCAATTTATTAATTTCAAATAATAAAGCAACTCACCTCTGTTGCCGAGTCATGTGTGAAATCCAATTTGATGTCAGGTTTCCCAGGAACGCTCATGATAACCTGAGTGATGGGCACTGTTCCTGCACCCCATACCTTCACAACACCCAGGGCCAACTTGTCAGCCTGGTCAGTTAGGTCATCTGTGATGATCTTGTTTGATAGAACTCCCTAAAACAGAAAAAAGGACATCTATCTATATGCAACTGCCATATTTGTTATTATGTTTTAAAATAGGCTACATTCTATTTATCGAGAGAGCACTGGAATGAGATTGAAAAATGACATTATCTCTTAGACTCAAACTCATGAAAGTGTTGGAGCATGTGCGCAAACTGATGCAACAGGTTAAATCTCATGGAGAAATGACATGGGTCACATTTCACTCCAAAATTATATTCGATTATAAGAGATTCGCGGGGGGTGTTTTTCCCCATTGCTCAGTTAATCTAGCTACATATGACGTCAAACCCACGGGAAGTCCAGAGTGCTGTGACCTGGGCCAAGTATCTCTGGGCTGCTACAGCGTGAAACAGTTTTTGCAGCTGGATTTTGTTCATAAATAGAGAGCGGCCACAGATGTTTGGCTTTAAGAGGCATGGACAATCTTGTATTCCTATAGGGTTTAATGGCAACTGTGCATGAGCACAATTCAAATAAATAGAGATAGAATGACTCGTACGGATTTCGTCAAAACAGATCTACTGTATTAATGTACCTTAGATGCACTGAACGTTGTCACAAGGATTTTTCCTTCCTGAACAGTGCCTGACAGGAAAGTGAAGGACAAATGGAGAAAACAATTAGAAAGAGAATAGCAGGGAAGGAACATTTTGCAGTTTTGCATGACAGAATGCATGAAAAACAAACAGAAAAACAATTGCTGTGTAAATCCATTCAATGGAAATTGTCAGTTCAATGTGAGAATCATTGCGAACATTTCACACACACACACACACACACAGACACACACACACACACACACACACACACACACACACACACACACACACACACACACACACACATGTTGTGTTTCCATGTTTTATGGGGACTTTCCATAGACATAATGGTTTTTATACTGTACAAACTTTATATTCTATCCCCTAACCTACCCTAAACCTAACCCTCACAGAAAACTTTCTGCATTTTTACCTTTTCAAAAAACATAATTTAGTATGATTTATAAGCTGTTTTCCTCATGGGGACCGACAAACTGTCCCCACAAGGTCAAAAATTTCGGGTTTTACTATCCTTATGGGGACATTTGGTCCCCACAAAGTGATAAATACACACACACACACACACACACACACACATTCACATTTTTTTCAAGACCAAAAATACTTTTACAAGTAATGAAAATCATAATTGAAAACAATGGGAATAGTAAAGTAAAATGTCTGGACATTTTCTGTATTTTTCCATCCCTACACACACAAACAAACAAACACATATATTAACTCACCAACACCTTCTCCATCGTCCCAGAACAGCGAGCCTTGTGCCGACCCATCATCATCAAGAGCAACCAGCAGACCCAGAGGATTCTTACGACTGCAAGAAAGACAAAAATGTGGTCACGCAAACTAAATTGCCTTGACTAACTAACATCATAGGTGAAATTCCCTTTAAACACAGCTCTTAAAAATAAAGTGTCATTTTACCTGAATTGAGTGTTTTTCTCTGGTTTCTGCCAGGGCAGGATGTGTCCTCCTCTCACATGCAGGTTAATTTTATTTAATGGTGTTTCCATATCCACAAACTGTCCTCGCACCCCAACAGCATTACCCTATGTGATTAATCACATACAGGTAGATGAGAGATTCCACTAAACAAAGGCCAGTGTTCCAGCCAGCTGTATTATAAGTTGTTTAATAGACAACGTGCTAATACAATCTTGCTAATAAAGAACTGCATGCTTGATAATAAAATTCATACTTGCATGCCAATAAAATGCTTACCGTGTGGAAATCGTACCAGCGGGCATTTGGCACGTAGGCTCTGACAACAGTAACACCCTTCACAAAACAAAATCAACAAGAACAAATGAATAAACATAACAAATGACGCTAGGAAGAGGAACATCTCTGTTTACTGACTGAAAACAGGATTCATGCAGTTTTGTTGTGTTAATCTAAGGAAAACAGACACAGTGGCACAATGGTGAGGTGTTAGAACTAATTTATATATGGAGCATCTTATATTATCAATCTAATCTAAATTGCATCTTTTTTAAATAATTATAAAATAATTAAGAAATGATACAGTATTCATACATTATTTATTGTTATTATTTACTTGTTTTATCTTGAAGTTATATTATTAATGTAATCTATTATTCATGGTTTATAAAACATTAAATTATTAAAAATAAACAACATTTTTATAAATATAGTTACTGTATATAATTACAAAAACATTAAGAAATTAATTAAACTTATTTAATCTTGTTCTATATTATTAGATGAATCTATAATTAATGATTTATAAATAAAGTTATGTATTGAAATAAAACTCATTCATATTTATACAATGTATATATTTATGTAATTAACAGAATATATTAATATTTTATTATTAAATATTATAATTATTATTATATTATTATTATTAATATTAACTTATTTTTTTAATTTTTTTATATTATGAACATAATCTAAATGTTATGGTTTATTAAAAATAATTGATTAAAGTTAAACTATTGTTTCATAATTTATATAATGTTTTATTAAAGTGTTTTACAGATAACAGGCAGGTGAGGAGTGTCGTCTCTTTTATATATTTACCAATAAAATAATCTATAAATTATTCATTTTGTCACATCTTTAGACTGGTGTATGTTATGGACCATATTTTAAAGGTCGTGTCACCAACCCAAAAAAAATACAAAATAAATAAATCAGATTTTAGCCAATTGGGCACCTTTGGCTTGTGGTGTGAATATAGCCAGGTGTCTTTGTGTACATACCGGGTCCAAAGCAGGTGAGATTAGAAGGGCTGGACCCCAGAGGAACTGCCTGTCGATGTCCCATGTGTTTTCATCTGTGACAAACCTACATTACAGAACACTGTACTGAGAACACTATCCATTTAACACATTACAACAAAGACTGAGAGATAAACAGTGATGGGGATAGAAAAAAGTAAAAGAGGACAAAAATGTTGACATATTCAGTCCAAGAGCTCTGCCAACTGAAAACAGCAGGGGACAGGATATGCAGGACAGTGAAGAACAGATCAATGTTGGCTAGAGGAAAAATTCTAAAAACAGAAATACCCGACCAGTACTCAGACAGAAAAATCAGGTTTAAATTGTGATTAGTCTTTCCCATGATGCTTTAGCACAGACACAATTGAAATGTAAGGATGGACTCAAAATAGCACAAGGAAGAAATTAAGGTGTAATGTAGACATATTTTGCAGGAAAGAAATAGAAAGAACATGCTGAAGGTCAGTTTTGAAACATCAATACAGTTCAGACAGACACTCACTCGTGCAGCATGGGTCTGACCACAGTATTTCCATGGACATGGGCTTCATACATCAGTGTGTACAAATAGGGCAGGAGGGTGTAGCGAATATTCAGCACATCACGAGAGATGGTGGCAAACTCCTCTCCCCAGGCCACGGGATCTTGTCTCTGTCAAAGACCACAAAAACAGATCATAATGAGTTTAGTAATTATAATAGATTCTGTAAATAATGGTCATTATTATAATAAATGCCACTTGGTTTGATATTTTGTTGACATTTGGAAAGATTTGATTTCAACAAACCCCTTAACCCTTGGTATTGAATTTCGGCACATAACACATCCCAGACTTTTTGTACTTCAGACATGAATGATACCTCAAATGATGCGGCTTGTGGAGAAGAGATGTGATATTACTTCTCTTAGCAATCCATTTTCAATTGACAGAAGAGTGGCACAATTAATCGAAATAAAACCAAAAAGAGCAGGGACCCACATTACTATTATCACTATACTATTTTAATATGATAATACCAATTATAATAATGATGAAATTAATATATACGGAGCTACCATCCACAAACCCTAGCTTTGTGGTGGCGACTTCTGCATGGGCAAACTCTAAACTCTAGTTAATTAATTTATGATCCAGCTGCAAACTAGAACATCACATTTCCTACAATAACACCAAGGGAATACATGCTTTTGCTCAGAAATGTTTTGCATATTTTTATGATCCAAATCCGGACAGCTGTGGCCCGCTGAATCCAGACGTAACCGTACACCACATTGAGCATCTACGCCCGTGTGTGTGTGTGTGTATGTACAGGCAGAATGGTAATTGTCTGCCAGACAGAGAGACAGTTTGCCCCATCGACTGGCCTGTATACGGGTCCCTCGAGTCTAGCGCTCTTGCTGAGTGCTGTTAACTGTGGTGGGTGTGAGTTAATGTTCTCCCAGATAAAGGTGAGCCATAATCTGGTAATTACTTCTCAAGCACTGCACATTCACTGTGACCGCTAACACCCGCATGCCAACACTTTTACATATTTGAAATCTGGACTATACACTTTACACAGCTAATGTTATCTAGTTTCTCATCAGCGTGTGCTAGCTGCATAAGGTCGGGTTAATTCTTAACTCTCTCTTTCTCTCATGACTACTTGATATTTCTATTGCTAATACTTAGGTTAGATGTCTGTTTAAATCCTTAACCTTACTGTAAGTATTAAACTTTGATGCACAACTCCTCCCAAACCATTTGTGCTACAAACTTACATTTACATTTATGCATTTGGCAGACGCTTTTATCCAAAGTGACTTACAGAGCACTTATTACAGGGACAATCTCCCCAGAGCAACCTGGAGTTAAGTGCCTTGCTCAAGGACACAATGGTGGTGGCCGTGGGGATCGAACCAGTGACCTTCTGATTACCAGTTATATGTGTTAGACCACTACGCCACCACCACTCCAACTTGAATGACAGATTAAATTATGCATCTAGTTGAAAGTCTGCTATTAGCGCCCTAACTTTCCATTTAGGACTGGCAGGAAATAAAACTGGTGAAAACAATTCCACAGTCTTCCATTGAAGGAGAGACCTAAGTCATATCTACTGTGGAGAACAAGATCTCAGTTGACCACCTAGAAACCACCCAGAACAACTAAGCAACACTACAGCAAATCGCTAAAGATCACACAGAACACATTTTTCTTTTCTGCGAGGTTAAGTAGAACATCCTATATTCATTGAGCCATTTTGAACTCTACAATATCTTTGATTTCCCTTCATCTCCCACACAGATTGAACCGAACGTTCTTTCTCCTAATGTAATGGGAAATGCTAATATCATGGCGTTAATGTGTTTGAATGGACTAAATCATCAACCTGTTAGAGTTAACTGCTGCTCTCAGACAAAAAGCCAAATTATTCCAAATGTACTGGCCTCTGACTCCATTAGCATACGACACGGGGTGATGGAGAAACACCCGCGTGCCTCCAGCGAACTTGGAAGCTAGTAACGGTGTAAGACTCATTGCTCTCTCTGCAGAAGGTCTATCTCTCTTCCGGCAGCTGGCATTGAAGTGAAGTTTTGAATTAGAGCAAATAAGGTGGCATTTTTCAACTTCAGTTCATCTGTTGTCAACACATTACCTCTTTGAAAGACTGCAAAGTTCTTGTTTTCTTGCCTTGTAATGAACATACACACCAGGGCTCGGTATTGATACAGATTTCCCTATTCAATTAGATTCCGATTCACACACTCTCGATTCGATTGAGATTTTATTCAAATTCATTTGAGTAAATTCTAGTCCATTTTAATTATGAAATAAATTCTCAGCTAATGCTGTTACTTTTTATACCGGGGACATGTACTAAAACTGTACTGTCTCTTTAAAAATAGCAGCAGTTCAGCGAGCATCTCACAGCAGTGGCATAGCCAGAAACAAGGCTTTGACACCCAATCAAAGCCTTCACTTCATTACAAGGCAAGAAAACAAGAACTTTGCAGTCTTTCAAAGAGGTAACGCCAAGGGGTGAAGCATATTCATTTATTTTCAGCTCTAAATTCTTTTTAGCCCTGTGTAGTCAAATTTATTTTTTTTATTATATAGAACGATTCAGATTTATTTTCCAAAATAAGTTGCAGGGCAGTTTGGTACACGTTTGACTGCAAATGTAAAAAACATTAATACTAATGTTACATTAATTATTGAGCCATTATTAAAAGGATGATAAGATCATGTCTGACTTGATGCAAACTAACAAACAGATGGTAAGTAGAATGTTGAATATATTTAATACATTTTAATATAATCTCAGAGGAGCTGTGTTTAACCAATAATTGGAAGATGAAGAAAATTAAATGTTTTATGTGTGTGTCTGAATGTGTATATATGTGTGTGTGTGTGTGTGTGTGTGTGTGTGTGTGTGTGTGTGTGTGTGTGTATGTTTATGTGATTTACGAGGACAATTAAGTTACAAACTGGTAATTACAAGGTTATTATGCTATAAATGTGATTTATGAAGACATTTGTAGTGTCCAAATAATTTAAATCGCTTAAACATCATACTAAACAATGTTTTATTGAAATTTTAAAAATGCAGAAAGTTTTCTGTGAGGGTTAGGGTAAGGGGAATATATAGTTTGTACAGTATAAAAGTCATTATGTCTATGGAAAGTCCTCATAATGATAGGTAGACCAACGTGTGTGTGTGTGTGTGTGTGTGTGTGTGTGTGTGTGTGTGTGTGTGTGTGTGTGTGTGTGTGTGTGTGTGTGTGTGTGTGTGTGTCAATCAACAACTGACTGCAAAGAACAGAAAGGGTGTAAAAAGAGACATAATTCAATGACAAATAAATTGTGTGAATCTCATCTTTGGATACACATTACACGTATTGAACACATGATTCATTTGACTTTAGAAAGTTTCAGTAGTTCAGAATGTGACACTCATTTAGTTTACTTTGAATAAATCTATTTTTTATATAAATTTAAATATTAAGGTCTGAAAGTTATAGTATGCAGTCATAGTACTCTGCATCAATCTCTTTTATCTCAAAAGATCAAGTACAATTTGACTCCTTTAAATGTCTCTGCTTCTCATTTACTCTCTTTCTATCTATCTCTCTCTTTTTGTCTGTAATTCTGGGCTTCTTGATGCCCTCCATCCTTTGTCCCTTCACTCTGGATGACATTCCATTTGACTGCGTAGCCACATTAAAGCTAATGCCATGTTGGCAGGGTAATTACATCACCAAGGGGACATGCAGGGATAAACGCATCTGGGCACAGGGGTAGAGGCAAGCAGAGGACACTTTCTTTTTGGAACTATCATTGAGCCTGGCAGAGGGCACATCCAGATTGGTGCAGGTGAATGACTTGGCAGAATCAATGCAAAAAATAAATAAATATTCAGTTATGTTGTCTTGCAATCTCTACTTCGCACTTTTGTCTTAAAATTTGAATTTTAAATCCTTAATCTGAATTCCATTCACTGTTAGTAAAATGCCATTTAAAAGCATGTTTGTTAGCCATTTTTTTCCAGCAATGTGTCCATATTTTCTATTTGAATTTATGGGGCATTGCTCACACATAACTACCACACCTTAGAACCTTCTGGGATTTCTAACATGTTTCTACAACTTCAATTTCATATCGAGAACATGAAATTGTTCTACAACATGAACAACTTCATGAAAATCTCTTTCCATGATTTTACTTGATTTAGATTGGATCCCCACAAGGTTTCCATTTTTTATTTGGTAGATGTTTTGCAACTTATAGCGCATTTTATCAGTGTGTTCCCCGGGAAAAACCAATCAGGATAGGTTCCAACTCATGAAATAAATGGCAAAAAGAATCCTGCTTATTCAATCATGTTTTTTTTGAATAAGCCTGGCACATAAACCCACTCACACTAAACTCGATTCCTGTTGGTTCAGTTCTTTGTTTAATCACACATTAGAAAAGTCGTTTTTAAATGACTGAAACACAAAAGGGGTCTGGATTACTTTAAACATTTAATTATACCCCCCAAATCTATCAGTTAGCAGCAGAGCTGCCACATCCCCTCAGTGCAGAATTTTCCCCATGCCGCATCGATCCCACTCACTCCCCGGGCGTATTGGATTTTTGTGACAGGTCCCAGCGGTTGTAAAGGTCACATTTTAAACAAGTGCCAGAGTGAATACCTGACAGCCCACCTGTCTACTGAGCCTGTATATTAGTCAGCACCCTGTGTGGGGGCCCATTTTCAATGGCACCCCATGTTTTGCGGCCAAACAGACTTGCAAAAGCTCAGTGAAAGCCTGTTATGATGGACTACTCAGTACTGTCTCTTTAAATACAACGTTCAAGTTATCTTAAATTCGCTGTAAGCAATGTTAGCCATTCTTCCACCAGACTTTGGTATTATGATGTTGGTTGTCAAAAGCAATGATTGTAAAAATAGCTTTCTCAAACTACAAAACGAGAACTGTAGCTCTCAGCTTCCTGCTGCCCATATATGGGTATGCTCTGTGAACATGCAAAATGATTGACAGGCATAAAACTCCTCAGAGTCTTCTGATTGGTGAAATAGAAGACTGACTGTGGCTTGAGGTCACATGTTTTGTATTGCCATTTACAGAGTCTAGGGCAACACAAGGACAAGTTTGATATTTCAGACACCTATTTGTCATTAACATCTATCAGGAAACAGAGACACTTTCTTCCATTCCATTAAAACATCACTTACAGTATATATAAAGTGCCATTCAGAAATAAATGTTTACCAAGGAAGTTGTCATGGCTGTCCATAGTGACCTTTCACTCTCTATTTTGAAGCCTATTACAAACTGTCAGTGATAATCGAGGCTTAACACCATATTTTTCTCAATTAAAGGACCATTTCACGCTCTCTGTTGAACAATGACTCAACATGTCTGTCCAGTTTGTGTACACATCAGTTTTCTGTCAGACCAAATGTCTGTGTCAGAAATATGACTTTATTACAGGGCAATACTTAACCCCTGGTATTTTTCTCCTTTATTAGGGCAATATTTTTTCTTGACATAAAAACACAAAATCAACTATTCAAGTCAAATTTATGTGTGTGAGATCTTACTGGATTGTTTATGCTATTGTGGTTTCTGGAGTATGGGTAGAAAGCTCCAAGCTGCATCCAACGTAAGCACATCTCGTATTCGGCAGGGTTGAAGAAGCCACAAATATCAGCACCGGTCTGGAACACAAGCGTCATAGCGAGAGACAGAGTGAGCGAGACTCAATTAGAGATCTTTTTTTTTAAGAAGGGACATTAGAGCCAACTTCAAAACATTAATAAATGAACTGTAGAATCAGTGTAATGGGTGTGTGCTACTGTAATGCACCCAACTGAACTAAAAAACATTGTTTGATTGGAAATAAAGAACTAATGAAAAATCAATAGCTGCGGTAGGACGAGAGAGGCACTTACGTAGGAGATGCCAAAAATGCTAAACTCCATCATGCCTGACAGACAGAGAGAGAGAGAGAGAGAGAGAGAGAGAGAGAGAGAGAGAGAGTTGCTTGATATACTTAATTGTCCACATTTCTTTATCTCATGCAGACAGACCATGATTTTATGGAGGCTCTGGATTAAACATAAAAGAAAAGGACTAATTCGATTTTTACATTTTCATCAGAAAATGTGAGTACTTCTTGTTTGTGCAAAACTCCCTACCTTGATGCAAGGATGTTTTGGAAGTATTGCTTTGTGGTTGCTAGCGTGTTCTAAGTGGATGCTAGGTAGTTGTTTACTGGCCCAAGTCAAAAGAGCTCACCCCCAAGTCTATGATATTCTGGTCCCTTAGGTATGCCTAGGGTCTTTCCCTCAATTTGATTCTATCGGTTTCCGTACATTTTATTGTCAACAGGTAAAAATCTTGAGCTTAGGTCTGAATTTGAGGTATCATTAATGTCTGTTACACACTAATGACTATGGTTGGGAACAGAATGTTTTTAAAAACTTTTATTAAAAAAAATGAATGACTCTTATGAGCCGGTTCTTACGAATATGCAGCAAGAATCATAAAGCTTGAACAGTGTCGCCCCATTTCCCGAAAAAATAACTTTAATGAATTGGTTACGAAACATATAGCGCTATCAGTTCAGTCTGATTCCCAAATGAAAGTCTCTAGAGGTCTGGTTCTTTCGAATATACAGCATGTATCTACAGCGTGTATCTATAACATGTATCTCCAGCGCGACCAGTGCTGTCCCATTTCCCAAACAAATTACTCTAGTGAGATGGTTCATTTGAATCTACAGCACTAAACACACAATGCGTCTAGTCTAATCTAGTTCAAATGACTCAAATAAGGTGGTTCTTTTGATTGGTAATTATTGTGTTATGTAATCTTAAACTTAAGGCTTGTGAGACTTTATTCAGGCACTTCAGTTGTTCATATGACTATGTGTAGAATTCGATTTTTTTTTTCCAAATATTTTTTCCTCAAAAGTACTAAGACAATGGTTAATGTAATCATTAAGGAACTGGGATCGTTTCGAGGAATTGGAATCAGAATCAGCACCAGAATGATTAAACACCGATAATTCCCATTGCTACTAATGACTAAATACTCCCATACCTATGATAGACTTGAAAAGTTGGTCCCAGCTGGAATAGTTGTCTCCCAGCCAATGTCCCGCCCACTGGCCACTGGATGGGTACGTGGAACGGGTGATTACGACACCTCTATTCCCGGTAACACTATGGAGAGCACTGTGACATAAACACAAACACACCAAGACTCAAAACAGCATTCAAAGACAACCAATCATTTACTATACAATCTATAGGCAATGAGAACTGTATTAGCTTCCAGTGGTTCGAATATGGAGACAAAGGGACAGAAAACTCACTCATAAGTGGGTTTGGTGTGAGACCAGCCATACATGTTGTGGACATCATAATGTCTGACTCGTGTGCCATCAGCGAGGATATGCTGACTGTTCATGCAAATAGTCTTGTGGTTCAGACCTTTGTGTTTGGACTCCAATGCTGAGAATAGATCACACAAACACATCAAGACAATCTGCTTGGAAAACCGAATGCAATATCCTGTAAAGCTTAGATATATTTTGATGAAGCCCTAGTAGAGTTTTCTGATCTGTTACTCTGTTTTCAGAGTATTTTTCAGAATCAAATATGCACAAATCCATTGGTCATAGTGGCAAAATATTTTTAGAGACTTTATCTGGAAGAATTTGATCATTGCTGTTGTAAAATCTCGCCATCCAAGTATATACATGGCAGCCTCAGTGTAACGGGAGTCAGCTGGTATGTGGTAGCTGTGCTGTATGTGTAAACCTCACTCCCCTGGCCTCAAGAGGTGCACTAGTGACTGACGCTAGAGGCAGTGGCCGTTAGCCTCCTAGTTAGTGCGCCCACCTCCCATGCCAGCTGATGCTCCGAGTAGGTCGATCAGGACTGGTTACAAAATGAAACGTTGCCAACAATTGACATTAGTATTGAACTTACGAGGCATGTATGGAGGATTTTCCAGATTGGAATCACCAAGACATTGCTCTCCGACGGTACCATGCACAAAACTGGCCGGCTCATTCATGTCCTAAAGGACAACAAATCACAATCCCAAAGGTCAAAGTTATCATCCAATTTATTGTCCACTACTATGGAAATGTATATTTGACTTCTCACAGCGCACAGAACACCACATGCCAATAACACAAATTACAGTACATAAAATCCCATAGAATAAGAAAAACATAATTTAAATTAAAGATCCAAACACTTTTAAAGTTAAAAATGCACAAATAAATAATTAGATAAATAAATAACCACTGATACATGTAATGTGAAGACAAATGTTGTCAAATTACACACATTTTGCATGACTTTATTCTAACGTAGAAAATTAAAAAAAACTCACAATCCAAAGGCCGTCAAACTTTGCGACATTGTTGTAAAACTCTTTTATCTCATTTTGCCACCACTTTGCAGTACTTGTCTTGAAGAAATCAGGGAATGCCACGAAAGATCTGAATAGCTACAAACAGAAATGAAATATTGACATACAAACACAAAGATGATTAAAACTGACCTAGTCAAGCAAAATTACTGCATGCTAATTAGTGCACACTACGTCTTATACAGTAGTGTCTGCCATGTACTGTTTGGCTGATACATGGGAAAAGGTACAATCAGTCGGTCAGTATCGCAAAAATCACTGGCAGGGTGATCAGGTCCCTTCCGTAGAGTGGAGAGGTCTTGTATCACCTTGAAGGGGTTCATTTTGAGATAATGACTGACTGACTGTAGATTTTCCTACATATTACACTTCTCCCTCCCAAATAAATAAACAAATGGACATGGAATATTGATTTGAGTTTAAACTATTTTAATAGCTTACTTGTAGAGATCACAGAGTGATACGAAAAGTTGGAAAGATGACTCCCAATAACCGGATGTCCAGTTAAATATAATTCAGCGTGTAAATAGCATCTGCCACAGGGCAGCTATTTGGACAACATTAGTCTGGTGGAACCACAGAAATATATGAAAAACAAATCAGTAGAGGTTGCTGCAGTGGGGTGGGGTGTAAAGACGGTTTGCGAATGCGTGCAGTTGTCTTAGCGACCATGGTTCAAATCTGCGCTTTGTCCAACACTTTTCCCATCCGATTTCCTGTTTCCACTCTTAATATTTCCTTTAATACTACATGAAATAATAGATAAAAATGTAAATAAATGTTGATTTCATCACAGTGATTCTGTCTGTCGGTTGCACTCGTTCCAGCCCGAAACCAAGGTTATTTTTTCAAAGGTAAGGTCAAGGTTAGATTTAGAGTTAATGTAGTTTGTCTGTGGGACTTTAAATAAACACAATAAACACACTGTAGCAATGACCATACTGTATGTTAGTATTTAAATATGGGTGCAAATAGTATCTGAAACTATTGTCACCAGGGTGCAATGTGTATCTACCATTACTTGCACCAGTGTTGGGGTGCAAATAATATTTGCCACTATTTGAGAGAGAGAGAAGCATACCTGCACTTGAGTATCCCAGTCCAACGAATTGTCTACCGTAATATTGGGATAGTCAGGCCACACCTAGGGAAAGACAGAAATATCAGCAACATTTTCTGTGATTCAGATTACTTTAAAATAGAACTGACTGGTGCCACAGATGGTTACATCATAATTATATAATTAGTATTAATAGGGAGTTGGTCCTCCCTAACAGCTTCCAATTTGGGGCCACATTGTGTTTTAGATATTGGCACAAAATGAGTAAATGTTTAGCTTTCGCTTCCTTTTTGTGTTTTTTTTTTTTCATACCTTGCCCCAGACAATGTCACTGCTAAGCTCTGGAGGCCATTTGATGAAAACGTCTTGCTCTATTCCGTTTTTGAATGCAGGGTAAGAATCTTTGGTTTCATTGGCCGCTATAGCTGGGTCCTTAAGCACACAAACAAAAAAGGCATATAACTCAGTCAGGACACACAATACAATCTTGCCACATCAATCCAAATGCATTAACCTATAAAGTACTACGTTACATCAGATCTAGACACAGTCCGCTCAATGATAGATTAATGCATATTGCACAGAACAATGGTAAACACTTTCTTGTTGTTTACATGTTACCTACACTTTTGAAGTAAAACGAACCACTCTATTTGCCAAACCTTAGTCTAGTCTAGATATCCACAAACAGAACATCAGCCTTGCTTTCAGAATTGTGTCTGGGAAATAATCTGTACTTTACTGTACTTTTTACTATGGCTGTTGATTTAACGTGTTAATTCAGTGAGATAAATTATATAAAATATAGTGTGTTAAACACAATTAATTCACTTAATCATGTCATGCACAATTATTCATTATGCACAAACCAAGAGAAAAGGTTTTACATTTTGTGTGAATACATTTTAGAAGATTTTCATGAGCATAAAAATT
The DNA here is from genome assembly GCF_025860055.1 of Xyrauchen texanus. Taxonomy (NCBI): domain Eukaryota; kingdom Metazoa; phylum Chordata; class Actinopteri; order Cypriniformes; family Catostomidae; genus Xyrauchen; species Xyrauchen texanus. Next base: position 37,094,409 of record NC_068304.1, on the reverse strand, counting down.
ACAGTGGCTTAAGAGAATCAAATAGCCTTTCTGTCTATGTGACAAGCAGGCTTCCTTAAGATAAATATTTTTGCACAATGAATGGGAGTAATCCTGTTCCTGTACCGAAATACGCAATATTCATACATCATAGCAATTCAGCCTTGAAGTACCAGGAAACGGCAGTAAGCAATTCTGAATGCAGGAATCTCGAGATGTGTTTTTTGAAGTTTCAAACTATGTTTAAATGGACACAGTGACCTAAAAAGCTGTGTTTATGATGTGATGCAACCAAAGTGAGATGCTCCAGAAGCATGCGTGTGACATGTGTACATTGGCACGTCCTTATAAAAGTATTTTTAATAAATTCATGTCAGACAGACTGAAGAATTCAGTTGCAAAATGGATTGCTTTGGATAGGCCAATGATAGGCTTAGTTCAATAATATGGAAATAAACAATATTTTGCTTTTTAAACACACATTTTGTATTGTCTTGTCCATTTTTTACTCATCTGCCACAACAATGTAATATATATATATATATATATATATATATATATATATATATATATATATATATATATATAAGAATAAGCAGCAGAGCAGACCAGACTTTATGCTGATAGTCAGACTTCATTCAATTATTGAATAAAAGTCTCTCGTATCGTTTTATATTTCCAGAATGAGCTTTGCTCTCATTACAGTTAAACATCCATTACCACGTTATGGGAACGTTAACTTTGTTTCGCAAGAGTAATCGATAAAGGAGGAGTGTTTGTACCAAAATGAAGATGAAACGCATTCCCTCGCCCCGCATGCGGTCCACAAGAGCAGGAAGTCCAATGAAGTTTTCTTTGTCCAGGGTAAAATCCATTTGTCTCTCCATGTAGTCAATGTCTGCATATTGCACATCCTTTACGGGATCAAAGGTCACATGTTAAACTCATTCAGTAATGTAACAGTGGACTAAACAAAGTTTAAAGTACTCTTTAAAAGTAGTCATTTTTCTGAATGGGTTTACAACAGAAACAGAAACAGAAAGCGAACGCAAAAAGAATAAAATTATCATGATGTCATTTTTTTTCTTATGAAAAGACTCACTGCTAGCACAGATACGGCAGTACGGAACAGATGGATGACTTTTGTTGTCATCTAAGCAAGTTGCACCTGACTATGAAGTTACTGGTTGAAATATTTAGAGTGAGAAGTGAAATACTCCTGATGTTCTAATGCAAGTTGTATAGGTCAATAAGGGTTGCATAAGTGTATGAGCAGCATAACAGGCTTAATGTGTTTATTGTTGCATTCAAAGAGACTCACATAAATACATACTCAGACACACACTGAACGGTGAATTGAGATTGCTTACATAAGGAATATTAGCGGCTTTCATTTGGCTGTAAAGATCTGCAATCTCCTGATCGTTGGCGTAGCCATAACGACAAAGCTGGAATCCAAGCGTCCAATAGGCTGGAAGAACTGGCCGGCCAATAATCTGTCAGACATTATGCACAAACCAAGAGAAAAAGTTTTACATTTTGTATGAATACATTGTAGAAGATTTATCATGAACGTAAATATTAAAGTGGCTTAAGAGAATCAAATAGCCCTTTCTGTCTATGTGACAAGCAGGCTTCCTTAAGATAAATATTTTTGTATTTAATTCATGCATGCAAGTTTATGAATGCTATCTCATGTGTGTGTGTTTAACTTTGAGTATTCTGTGGGCAATGAGGCAGAGAAACTCCAGCTGCTAAACCTCATCAAGCCAGGAATGACACACACATACGCAAGTACGCGTGCACACACTCACCTCAGTGTACTGCTGGACTACAGCTTCTGGAGTGGGTCCCAGTATCATGTAGAAGTCCAGGATTCCTCCAAGGGTGCGGTAGGTCAAAGCAGGAGTAGGCTGGAAGGTCACATCTAAGAGCAAAACAACAAAAAAGCCCCTGATTATGACATCATCCATGACATTTTCTCTGAGACTCAATGAGTCGGTCGTTGTGCATCTTTTTTAACCACTTACATTTAACGGCAATAGTTAATGGACCCCTTCTTACATTGTTCTGAGACATTTATGTTGGTCCATTACTATCTGAGAGTACACTGGGCACAGTTAATGATAATGTTTAGGTCTAAAAGACTTTTGAGATACTTTTGAAAGAGTTTTGTTGCTTTTAGTCTGTTTTTAAGAAAAATCACATTTCACCCTAAAATCTAAAGAAAAATTTTATTATATACTGTAATTATATTTATTTATTGTTCAATTATATTTTCCATAAAGAAAAATATCTCATGTAAAGTTTATTAAGATTGGTTTGCACGATTTCATTATTTTAATTACAATTAAGCACATTTCCCCCCACATAACTATTACCAAAATTCTTTCTTTCTTTCTTTCTTTCTTTCTTTATTTATGTGATTTCCAATATTCACAATGCTGATTTTTATTAAATTCGCCTTACTGCTTTTTAGTCTAAAAATACTGTAATCCTATAATATATATATATATATATATATATATATATATATATATATATATATATATATATATATTTGATTATATAAGCATGAATTAAATACAAAAAATATTATCATGACGTATTATTACTTTACAATTTAAGTAGCACATTACAGATTATTATTATTATTATGGATATGAGAATCAGGGTGTACTTAATTATTATGAAAATAATGCCACAATACAAAACATCTTTAATTATATTAAAAATAGGCTTAATTTTCTTGACAGGTTTCATGAAATCCATTATTAAACTAACTTTTAACAGCAATACATATTTAATATTTACATTCTTCCTTTCCTGACCGAACAGACCAAAAATATTGATGACTCACCTTGCTTGCATACAATTTTTCATCCAATCAAATGCGCTCTAGAAAGAGAATGTTCCGAAGCCCTTCTATACACAAAAAAAAATCAAATAAAAAAATATGATTTTTTTTTTAAGATTTGCGCTAAAATGTATAATATTTATTTAAGATTTCTTTATTTCATTTCCATAACAGATTTCCATTCTATTGAATTTTGTAATATTTAAAAAAAAATATCTATAATTTTATTTTCATTATCTACGTTTTTTTTTAGTTAATTTGTTAAAGATTACTCAATTCCATTTGATACATTGAAATGCATAAATCCGAAAGAAAAATGTAAATCAAATGAGTACATGCACCATCCACGCTTCCTTGTCCATTTCTGAGTCTGTTTGTATGTGGTTTATTCTTAAAGACATCTGCATTCGAACTGAAGTGGCACTGCTTTAAGTTTTACATTTTATCCCGAGTAAATTTATTATAACTGTTGTGTGTTTTAATGTACATTTTTTTAATGTAAGTTTTAATTAAATGTTTTTTCAAATGTGTTTGTTAGGAGTTGAATGCAAAACACTTTCTGGGAGCAAAACTCTTTTAAAAAATACTCTTTAGCTTTACCATTTTGTGTAAGCAATTCAGAAGAAAGTCCTGGAATAAGCAGAACAGTTCCTCGCACAAAAGCACAATGACAGCCTCTTGCCTCTGTTAAATAGCGGCCACTCTAACCATTAACTTAAGACTGCTGACAACACTGCTGCCAGTAAGCAACATACTTGCATGTTCCAATATTAAAAATGCATGAAACTAATTTGAATGTGTTTCACATACTTCCGTAAAGTACTGTATGTTTCTGAGACATTAGTAAATACAAACAGAAAACAAATGTTTAGTGTTTGTGTGCTGTTGAGTTTGTTTTTGTACTCACCCATAGCATTGCTATTGAACAGGAAGACACCATGAGCATCTTTTGATTTCTCTAGACCCATGTAGAAGGGATGGACACCATAACTGTTCAACTTATACTACAGAAAGAGAGGAAGAGAGTTTGAGTTTGTGATGTTCAAACATTTAATTTGTCCTCAGCGTTAAAAACACAATTAAGTGTTAAGCAGATATTTTTATTTGGCTTAACTCTGCAAATCCCTTCTCTCTGTTTTAATTAACCTAATTACATCTCGTTTTCTCATTCTAAATGTAGCACACTCTTATCCTTCTCTATCTCGGGGCATTGTATCATTCATTAAGTCAGACAAAAAAGTCGTTAGTGTGTTAAGTACGGGTGACTGACAGCCAAATACATTGTTTGTGTCATTTAAAAAAATAAATAAAAATAAAACACTCAAGAGAGTCACTTTCTTCTATATCATTTTGAGGAGCATTGAAACCAATCAGAGACCAAAACCTTATTTTTTCTATTTATATATGAAGCAAAGTAAATTCTGGAAATATACATTTTCTTTTTATCTTTGTGTTGTCAAGCTAAGTTTCCATACAGGCCTTTATTTGAAAGACTTTAATATGAAAAGCAACTAAAACTAGATTTCCTGCAGGAAAAACACTACTTGCAAGGCAGTAAAAATTGGTGCTAAAGTTTTAAGTACAGTTACATTTTAGTTTAAGGTTCTGTGTATATAAAACACTGTCTGCATCATCATAAAATCTAAAGGCCTAAAGCATTTTGTCCTGTCAGCTTTGCACGAGAACTAACACAGAGTTATAATATTATAAACAGAGCTATAAATGGTCAAATAGTTGAAAGAAAAGGCAGAATTGCAATTCGGTATGCAAATAGATCTAAGAAAGAAGACCAATCACTACTGAGTATGCAAATATGAAATATCAACAGCAGATACAAGAAATATTCTTAAAATTCTTTAAAAAAAAAATCACGGTTTAAATTCACAAAAAAGCGACAAAAAGCAATTATCAGGGTCAAAGCACATACATTATTTTTTTTTTTTAATAAATAAATTAAAAAATGAAAGAAAAGATTTTGTGCATATAGTTGTTATGCACGCGTACATGAGCCTGCAAGGCCAGACCCGTATTTACGCACATCGGTGGAGTAATAGCTTAAAATGACCTTAGAATCATTATAGATGTGTTATTCATGAGTCTATTATTCACTGGGAGGTTTTGACACCTGAAGCACTCAAAAAATCACTTTTACTATTTTTGTTCAACATAAACACCAATAAAAAATGGTGCCAACAAGCTCTACAGATGGTGGCACCAGCACTGGATTTGGTAGCAACCTATATTTCTACTTCCTTTGCCAAATAAGTTATCAGAGTAAAACATTTCCATTAGAAGTGGTATCATTGCTTATCTGTTGTGCATGTGTACGCCCTGGCAAACCTTTCATGGCCTGCTATACGATGACATCAATGTGAATGCATGCGTATATTTGGTGGGGTCTCTTTCGCTTCATACAGGTGTCCCATTTAACTGCACGCAGTATAAGTGAGCAACTGACTGGTGCTGGCAAGTGTTATGTTGCATCATGGATATAAATGAAATGCATATGAAATGTCAATATATAATAGTGGTGCTCATAATTTAGCAGCGGCCCAGCGCCGCTCCTGAATACATATAGGGGAAACACTGACCAAGTTTGAGGTCTCTATGACTTATGGTACCTGATGCCCAAACACTTTTAGGGCAGAAAAAGAAAAAAAGAACAATTAGTACAAATACAAAAGGGTTCCAGCAGCTTTGGTGCTTGGACCGCTAAAACATAAATAGATGGCGCACCCAAAGGGCCGTTCACATCGAACGTGCCTGTGCGCTAAAAGAAGCTAAATGCTGCGCAGCAGAACAGAGCACAGGTGATTTGAGATGTGTTTTAAAAGTTCAAACACTGAAAATACAAAAACACACAGCGCAACAATCAAAAGATGTCCGGCTAGTGCATATTTACATAGAAAAACTATTTAAGAAATGCGCAGACGGATGCAAAAACGTGTTCACGTGAACAGCCTCTAAGACTGCAATTATCTGAAAATAACATTTTAAATAGTCTGTATAGCAATTTGGAATTAATTAATTGAAGAAATGTAATACTAAGGTTTAGGGGGTTAGAATAAACCCTTGTGGAAATGTTTGTGAAATTATAATCTGAGCACAGAGACAACTGCCATATGAATTTAACACCTTTCTTCTGGTTGAGTAATCCCAAGCAGATATAACCTGTCATCAGTCTATCTTCATTTTGCCTATACAGTACATACAGCCACCGCACAAAGACCTCTGCTTTTTTACCAAAACATACAGTCCATACCAGTCATGACTGGTGTGAAAATATGTGAATAACATAAAAAAAAATTTAAATGCATGAAAATGATATAGAAAGAATAACTGAAAACAATTATAAATAAAATTAATGATAATCAATGAGTGGATGAATCTCACAAGGGGGAAAAAAAAAGAAATAAGAAGAAATAAGAAATTGTATTTCAAATAAAGAAAATTTAGATTTTTAGGACCATAATTTTTTGGGAATTGTGACATTATTTTCATGACAATTCAGAACCACACCCCTCAAATCACTGTTGCCCACTGTATGATGTGAAAACATTGTATCGTGAAAAAATAAGGATATCTTATTGCAATTGTTTACAAATTTATTTGAGTACTAATTGCAAGAGTATACTACATCAGACTATGTACTAAAATATCTATTTTATTCTTTTTTTTTATCACTAATAATAATAATTTGGGGAGGGGCTTAACTATCATAAGTATTAATGCAAATAAAAGTAATGACATATTCTTTTGATTGTAAAGTACATTAGTAAGGTATAAATACAAAAATACATGATGGTATTTGTTATTATTATAAATTGTATTATTATTATTATTATTATTTGCAATAATAATAAAAACACTGTCAGAAATACTATGAGGATTTAGGGGAGGGGCATAACTGTCATGAAAATACTGAAGCGTTGCAAAAAAATCTTAATAACAAAATAACAATAATAATAATAATATATGTTACAAGTTATGTTAGTTTAAGTTACTGTGATTACCACGTTCATTGGCCCTTATCGAGGGCCAACTGTAAACAAGGGCCAAATGTGAAGTTATGTGTAAAATGACAGATTGCCCACAAAGGGTTGTAAAATATCACCAGTGAATATTTCACTCACTCCAGGAGGCTGGTCCTTTGCAAACAGGCCGTATGTGTGAAAGTTGAGGTCATGTTTGTAGGTTAAGTGCTCTGTTTCACCAAAACCGAAGACATAGTTTGAGGGTAGACGAGTGGAAATCTGGATGAACAAGTCGGAGAACGTGAAACCTGGCACAGCAGAGTCCCATCTGGAAAGAGTGACAGAGAGTGAGAGATGTTGAGAACACTCAAGATCATATAATTTATTTGGTGCTCAAATAAATAAAGCATCAAACAAAAGAAAAACACAAAAGAATAAAAGAACAAACACACTTTAAAACTTTTTTTATCTTAAAAAAAATAAAAAAATAAATCTCACTAAACAATTTATTTGTAGCAAACACAGTTTACCATGCAGCTTACTTGCATGTAAAATTATGATCTTGTGCAAATATACACCAACATTAAAGAAAGGTTTGCCAGAGGTTTGAATTGGTCTTCTTATATTAAGAAGCCACAAACTGTGATTTTATTGTTGTAAAAACCTTAAAGTCATCATTTTCAAATGTTAATGTTCCCATCAAAGGTGTACTCACATTGTTTCTCCTGTGCTCTTTCTGATCACCTGGATCCCAAACGGCTGTTCACTGATTTGGACCGTGTAAAGCCTATTGGCTTCACTTGTCTCTGGTGTGGCTGGCAGGGTGATGGGAATCGGGACCTCGTAGCGTTTATTGACTGGGTCAAAGATCTGGAGGAATAGGGCCAAGGTCACCCAACAGGCTCTATAGTTCTCAGTAATAACCATTTAACACCTTCCTCACATTCTACTCACATATAGTACTTAGCAGAGCCCCAAACATCTATCTAATGATTATAGGGTTATTAACATAAGTAGAACAAAATAATTAAAATGATGTTTCTCATTCTTAATCATATATTTATTGTATATTTAATCTTCATATTTACATCACATCATTTATTTATCTTGAAAAACGTACCTTCCAACGCAGGCTGTGGCCGGAAAGGTATGTAATTTCCACACGGAGCTTGTTGATGTCTGGTGACAGAGAACGTGGACTAGGAAAATCGGGATTGCGGTCTAGATCTAAAGTCCAGCCACTCTCTGTCTGAACCAGGTTGCTGGCGATGTAGCCGTAGTTCTCGGGGTAATAACACCAGGGCTCTTTAGGAATATCTGAAGGCTAAACATAGAAAATATATATAAATATTTGACATTTTATTTTTATTTGTAAAGAGAGCTCATTTGTGGAATAATGGCCCAAAAAAAGGATTTGAAAATGTGTGTCAGAATGTCATTGCATTGTATGACCAAAATATCAAACTAAGTGGCAACTGCAAACAAATGATGCTTGAGATTGTTTTTAGGACTAACTGAGAAAGTTTTCTGCAATGACTTTTAAGCAAGTGGTCTCAAGGTGATTTTTAGTGGATGTAAGAAATTCAGTTTCAAACGGGTGTCCTTGAACTACTTTTTTAATACGTATTAATCTTAGTTAATGTTCAACTAAAAGTTGTTTATGTAAACATTATTTAATGCATTCTAATCTAACATGAACAAACAATGAACAATTGTGTTTTTTTTTTAAAGTAACATTAATCATGATGAATAAATCCTGTTAAAACTATTGCTCATTGTGCTTTCATGATAAATAATGTATTTAAGTTAACAAATAAAACCTTAAAGTAACATTTTGCTAATTAAATAATAATCAACATTTAATTTATTTATTTGATTATTGTATTTACTTTTTAATTTTATTGTAATGTAATTTTGTTAAAATTAATTTTGTTAATTTATTGTCAATAAAAAAAAAAAATTATTACATTTTTGAATAAAGACATTTGGTTTGATTTTCTGTTAAATTAGGCAAAGAAAATAGGTTATTGTAGCTTCAATGTCTATCAACTTTTTTTTTTTTTTTTGGCCACTGTATATCTCAAGAAATAATTAAAAAAGAAAACGAAAAAAAAAACGTGATAAACATAAGAATTTTCAACCATAAACTTTTCTGTCTTTGTCGGTATAGATATAAATCAAACAGTCTCTTTAAAATCAGCAGTGTTGAATATTGAACACTGTCTCTCAATCTCTCTCTCTCTCTCTCTCTCTCTGACCTGCCAGATACATCCACGGGCTTTGCATTTGGCCTCATCGCTGTTGTCCTCAGGGTAGCAATCGAAGCGGCCCGAGTCTGGAGCTAAATTCCCGCCACTCTCTGTCTGAACCAGGTTTCTGGCGATGTTGCCATGGTTCTCGGGGTAATAACACCAGGGCTCTTTAGGAATATCTGAAGGCTAAACATAGAAAATATATGTAAATATTTTACATTTAATTAAAAATAATTTAAAGAGAGCTCATTTGTTGAATAATGGCCCAAAAAAAGGATTTGAAAATGTGTGTCAGAATGTCATTGCATTGTATGACCAAAATATCAAACTAAGTGGCAACTGCAAACACATGATGCTAGAGACTGTTTTTAGGACTAACTGAGAACGTTTTCTGCAATGACTTTTAAGCAAGTGGTCTCAAGGTGATTGTAAAGGGATCAATGGAAAGGAGGAGGCGAGAACCCGCTTGACAATATAAATACTAGTTTTAATGATAAACTTAAAAGACAAACACACACTTGACGAACATGTCTGTAAATTATCTCTCTCTCGTCGCACCACCGTCTGTCATCGGCCTTTATCCCTCTCAGAGGCTTAATTAGCCTGATAAGGGACCGGGTGTGTATGATCACGACCCGGCCCTGCCATCCACCCTGCCACAGTGATTTTTAGTGGATGTAATTCAAATTTTTGAATAAACATTTGGTTTGATTTTCTGTTAAATTATTTTCTGTTAAAGATATTTATTTATTTTTATTTTTTTTTTTGGCCACTGTATATCTCAAGTAATAAGTAAAATAAAAAAAATCTGCCTTTGTCGGTATATATATAAATCAAACAGTCTCTTTAAAATCAGCAGTGTTGAATATTGAAAACTGTCTCTCAATCTCTCTCTCTCTCTGACCTGCCAGATACATCCACGGGCTTTGCATTTGGCCTCATTGCTGTTCTCCTCAGGGTGGCAATCGAAGCGGCCCAACTCTTTGACCTCCCAGCTGATGGTGTAGTCCTTCCCAAGCTCCAATTCCAGACCCCTCAAATACATCACCTGGCAACACCAAAGATTTATTTCACACAAAGCGGAAGCAGGTGTATTCACTTAAGCACCCCCGAGATGCCATTGATACCTTGGATGAGCTAGTTAAAGGATGCAAATGGCAAAAATGACAAATGGCAAATGCTTTTGTGAAGTGCCTTTGCAGATGTGCAATAACTCAAAGCAACTGACATTAATGCGCTACGTGTAGTTTAAGAGCAAGGTCTGAATGTCACGTTGACATTCCAAGACCTTGAGGAGAAAGCAGCACCCTTCATCATAGCCTAATGTGAGTGTGACTGAGTATGTGCATGCTTTTGAGGGTCCTGACAAATTCCATCACTGTTTTGTGAGCATGCCTGGACATTCAGTTGGAATGACAGGGCCTCTACTGGTACCCTAGGGAACCTTCTCTGTATTAAACTAAAGTAGGCCTCCGATTTCTGGGCATAGTTTGTATGACAGGCTCATAGTCCTACTAATTGTATCATTGGGGGTGACTTTTTCATCTTTGACTTCAAAGAAAAAGTTCTGCAAACATAAAGTGAGATAATACATTGTGTAAGACTCTGTAAAGCATTTGAATCTCTTTGGATGTGATTTGCTTTTAACTAAAGTATAAGATCAAAGATGCTGTAAGATATTTTAGCCATTTTGCTAATGTCAATGGTCATGGCCAAGAAGTTTTGGTATTTCTGATGAAGTATGCGCTAAGTCTAGGCATAATGGGTTTAGTGATACTGTGCATGCAATGCGCTAATGGGCTGGGTCAAGTGTTAGAATTAGCCATCTGACATTTGCATCAAAATAAATGTGCTGTCTACTCTGATTAAGATCTATTATTGTTCTATTCTAGCTACTTCTGTATTCTGCATACTTCATACATTCGATGACTGAGGATATACAGAATCCTCTGAAATGAGGTTGAGGGAGCGTTTTGGTGGTGCATGAGAAAATGATGCTAAAATGATGTTTCCATTATGAGACTGGGCTGTAAATGAGAGCAGATTTCTCTTTGGAAAAGCAATATCTTGAAACTATTACCTTGTTCCCCTTTAATACTCCAACACTATGATTATTACCTGCTTGATGGGATCGTAGTGTATTTTGGACTCATCCAGTGCAGTAGAAGTGGTTCCATCTGACAAAAGCACGACAGCGGGATATCCGTCCATTCCCATGACTGTGATGTTCTCAAACTTCAAGTTGTTTGGATCACTGTAACCATTGTGAGCAACGTGGATTGACAGAACACCCTAATGCAGCAGAGATAATCAGATATCACTACAGATTAATCTCACATGTAGCTTTAGTAGAAAATGTGCACAATTTGTGTTTTATGCTGTTCTTTTGTCTGTGAAGCACAAAAGGAAATATTGAATATATATAGATGTGAATAATCTTTATGTAGATCTTTTCCATTACACCAGTTATTAGTGACTGAGCACAGCACCCAAGCTCTAAAAAAAGCAGTTTTACAGTAAAAGAAACACTAAATTTGTCCATAACTCTCATGCACTACATTCCAATAACTCTGAAGCCATATCATAGTTTTTTTTTATAGTTTTGTAAGGACAGACCAAATTTTGTGTTGTTATTCACTGATAATCTCCTTTGTTAAAGTTTATATTACTATAAAACATAACAGCATTTTTGGGTGAACTATTCCTTTAATATCATCTCGAAACAAGATTAAGTGCCATTGTGCAGACGTACATTAACCACAGAAAACTGGTAATGAATGTGGTTGCCGGACTCAACAGTATCTAAGAGAGTGAAAACAAAGTTATTAGAGACACATGCAATAGAAATCAGTTTTTCTCAAGAACAATTGGATATAAGTAGCAATATAGAGTGAAAAAAATAAATAAAATTTTTATATATATATATATATATATATATATATATATATATATATATATATATAAATATATACAGAATATATTTCAGTTTGATTTGTGTCTCTATGATTTTGCTTGACAAAAAAAACAACTGAACTTTTAATTAATGGCAAATCCATTTAAAATATACCTCTAGAATCTCCATCGTCCCAAAATAGCTCGCCTGATGCACTCTTGTTGTCATCGAGAGCGATGATCAGTCCCATGGGATGACGTCGACTGAGGGTAAACACACACACACACACACACACACACACACACACACACACACACACACACACACACACACACACACACACACACACACACTTACATTACACAAGCTCTCAACTTTTCTTTTACTAGAAACTAAAGTGTAGGCAGAAAACAGAGCCTTTGAAGTTCAGATGGGATTCTTGTTTTGAAGAAAATGTTGCAGGAACCCACCGTACAGCAAAGAAAGTTGAATTTTAAATAACAAGTACCCCACCATGTACATGTGTTTGTGTATGCATTATCCCTACACTGAATGCACATATACCCCAAAAGATGCATACAGCGATACAGTACAGTTCAATTTCTGTGGGTGATTGAGTCATTTACATTAATGGGACACAAAAAAATATAGAAACCCCTAGGGAGCATAAAGGGAAATTCAAATAATTTGCCTGAATAAAGCATTGTCTTATTTCTTCCTAATGTTAAATTGAAATTTCAACCTCATGCAGATGATCAGGAATGAGATAGTAATGACTACTTCTAAGAAAAAATTAATAAACAAAAAACATTTGTTTGAATCACAGGCAAGCGTGTTTTAAGAGTTTTTAGAAGTTACAATACCTGTATGTAGTGGTGACATCTGGTCTTTGGATTGGTAGAATAGCTCCGCCTCTCAGGTGTAATCCAAGTTTATCAGAAGGCAGGTGCATGTCAACAGTTTGCTTGCGTTCTGTAATTTTCATCTCCTTAAAACAAACAAAAACAACATTGTAAATATATATTTAGCCTTTTTCTACGTTTTATACTGAGGAATATATATATATATATATATTTATTTATTTATGTATTTATGTATTATTATTATTTAATTTATTTTGGTGTCCAGATATATTAAGATATTCAAAAATACTTTTTTTATTTTTTTGGGTGGTTTCACCATCATTACCATCATTGTGGTCTCACCATCATTACTCAGTAAAGTCTCATTAAAAGCTGAAATCCTTGAATATTTTTATTTTTTTTATTTTTTGGGAATTCGGATGGAATAATCTTTTATTATTATTATTTTTTTTTAATTGTAAATATTGAATTTTTTTTTTTGTAAAATATTGTTAAAATATTTTAAACACATTTATCTATCAAATCAAAGTCATGTGGTTTAACGCACATGCTGGTAGCCATTCTGTTGTTATGTGATCAAAAACAAAAAACAAAAACAGAGAAGTCCCAATTGGACACTTATGACTTTGTGTGATAAGTTCATGTCATATTTTCAACTACATAATAGAATACGCAACGAATCCCAGAATCAAAAAATGCCTGCTTTACCAGTCTCTCTCTCTCTCTCTCTCTCTCTCTCTCTCTCTCTCTCTCTCTCTCTCTCTCTCTCTCTCTCTCTCTCTCTCACTCTCTCTCTATCTATCTAAACTCTACCCCATTTTTCTGACTGTGTGACTAGGTCAGTGCAGAGGCAGCGAGGGGCACATTGAGTCTCTGCTTTATCCGGACATCATTTCAGATCTCATCAAGTTCTCTATCAAACTTGCTGGGGTCAACTCAAGACCTGCCATGCCATTCACAGCTTCTCTAACTGGCATGTTTTGAAATGCACAATACATGGACATGAGCATCTGTAGGTGGCCACCAGGACAAGGGCCTGATCTCATCACAGATCTGATCATTGGGATTTAATCTGGCTCTTACAGCACCGTACCACCCGGACACTAGAGAGGCTTAAGCAAAAACTCCTACCGTTGGTTAAAAAAGTAATAATAATAATAATAATAAAACACAAATCAAATAATATAAACACACTGTTTTACAATCCAAAACAATATTTTATAGAGTCCAAATCAGGCAAATTACAAAAATGCTGAATGCTATCTTATCTAAGAGGTTTGAAAATTACAAACATGTGCAAGAGTATGGTCTTACCGTCTCGAAATCGTACCAGATGGCGTCTGGGATATAGGCTTTCACTGTGTCTACACCCTGAAGCAATAAGAAAACAGGACAAATCTGTTGTGTTAAACATATAAATGCTTATCTGTGTATATTCACACATTGTAAAAAGTGAACCGTAATGACAGCCATTATTTTGATGATTTAATAATGAGCATTATTCATTAAACTAATGAACTAATGGGTGGTGATTTGGGATATGTGGTTCTCCACTTATGGCTTTTTCAAGCCTACAGCAGAGAAAAGACTCAGAGATAAAAAGTGACAGGAGATCTTGGAGAGAAAATAAAAGAAGCTAACAGAAAGAGAAACAGCAAACGAACCAAAGGAAAGGATGATTCATCCCTTTGCCCGAGGGAAAAACCCACTACACACTTCAGATGCTGTCACTCAAATATGATATTCATATCAACCTAACAAAATACAAAAAACAGTGTGCACAATCCGCTGCCAAGTGTGACTCCCCATCTCGCCACCATCGCTGCATGTACTGACTGTTTCTAAAATGGAAATTAGAATAAAAACAATGTACTACTTCTAAAATGTCTCTGAATACAGTAAGTAACTTATTCATTCTAAGTCAGCTGCATAATGAATATGTCAAATGTTACTGTATAATGTGTATGGATTAATAATAAAAGCTGTCCTGATGCCACACACAGTAGTGGCTTTCTCTCTCACCCTTTAAAGCTAATTAACATACTTGTGCTCTTTAATTGCAAGGACCAAAATGAGCGAGAATACTGAAACACTTAAAAAAGGCGACAAAAAAATGTAAAGGCACAAGTAGATTTTCCCAGTCAAAACCCACGGAGTGAAGATCAAAGTTCAACTGATCTGCAAGTTAGATGCCAAGTGTCATTAAGGTAAAGTAGCGTAATGAAAAACAACTGTCCCCCCCTCCACCCTCTTTCTTGCAACTTATTTTAGCACCATAACAACTTCCAGGTCCAGTAATTATCCTCATTTTCATGTGGCTGATGCATATGGATTTTACTGGTGATTGAAGTCTTTACATCACAGGCAGCTCTCTAAAGACTTCAATAACCCCGATGCACAGTCCTGTTGATGCATGTGCATCAAATCTTCGCAAAACAGGCATTTCTCTGTTCTCGTGGGGCACTCTTTGAACAGCAAGAGCCAATTTCATGATAAAATATGAAAAGCCACATTAGACTGTTCAAACAATTTATCACCCATTTTCATATGACACCAATCTATATTCTGTTCTAATTTCTTCATAATGAGGTCAACAATCTCATTAGAAAGAGAGAAAAGAAGGGATGGAAATGAAAAGAGCAGAAAAAAGATACAAAGTCCCATCTTTCTCTCATTTGTCCCAGAGGAGGTCACCAGTACACGCATACAAGAAGTCCTACAACATAGAATGAGTGAGTGAGTGAGTGAGTGAGTGAGCGAGCATGTTTATGTGGTTTACGAGGACATTTTTTAGGTTACAAACTGGTAATTACAAGGGTATTATGCTATAGATGTGGTTTATGAGAACATTTCTAGAGTCCCCATAATTCATATCGCTTAGAAAACATACTAAACATGTTTTTTGTGAGGGATCGGTGATAAAATCTATAGTTTGTACAGTATAAAAATCTTTCTGTCTATGGAGAGTCCTCATAAGGATAGCTGCACAAACATATGTGTGTGTGTGTGTGTGTGTGTGTGTGTGTGTGTGTGGGCACTCACAGGATCCAACACAGGCGTGATTAGGAGATGAGCTCCCCACAAGAACTGCCTGTCCACTGTCCAGGTTGCACTGTCAGAATAGAACCTGCAAAGTAGGAATAAAAACACCTTCTAAAGCAATATTTAAATATCACTAGGTTTTGGGAATCGAGAACTGGTTTCACTATTAAAAAAATATTTTAACCAAATGATTTTCATGACTTTTGGTTCCGTTAACAGTTCTCAAACGTGCATTTCTACTGTCAATGCGGTGCCTACACCATATTAAAATATGCGGTGTTTCTGGGGCTACCATTTAGCGACACTGTAACACCGCTATTGAATTATTAGCATGCGACAAATCGCACAACCAATGTAGTCTGATTCCTGAACAATTCCCAAATATATTATTCATATATCAGTATCCCTGTCAAATCTTACTACAGTATACAGTAGTTTGTAAAAAATAGTATTTTGATTGAGTAGTGAGTCTGCCCAGTTCCCCCACTAATGACAATTATAAACCAAATCCATGAGGATGAGTAAATGATGACAGAATTTTACTTTTTGTGAGTACTATCCCTTTAAGGTAAAAAAAAAATAATGGCCCACATTAATCTACGAACAGAAGACATTGTTGTGTCACTCAGACACTGCTGTTAGCATATAGTTAAAGACTCACTCATGCATAATGGGACGCGCTACAGTCTCTCCGTTGACGTGGGCCTTATAGAAGAGAGTGTAGAGGTATGGCAAAAGAGTGTATCGGATGTTTAGGTAATGCTTGGAGGTCTGCACCAACAGGGAGTCTGCTCCGTATGAGGCAGGATCCTGGGGCTGTTAGGAGAGAAACATAAATTAAACTAGCCAGGTATGGATAAATGAAGAGGCAGACAAGTTGAAGAGGAAAGAGAGAACGATGGTACTGCTGGAAAGGCAGAAAGAGAAATAGATTTTACTCTGTGGATACTGATAATATGTTCATCATGGTGGAGAGCCATCGGTCCCGGAGACAGGCGCGGAATGATTACTCTCCAACTAAAAGGTCAAATCTTATTCATCTAATTTCACCAAGAATATCATTTTCCATTCATTCTCATTCGCCCTCTCAAACCCTCGCTCCGGAGGTCTGATTGCTTCTCTCATGCCAATCTCACAATAATGATTAGGGAAATAAATCTTATACAAATAGCATTTAAAGAGAGAGGACATTTGTAATTCAGAGCGCTGTTGTTGGTCTAGAAACACGTAGCAAAGGAAGTGGTTTTGTAGACTAAGGTTGAATGTTTAGTGGTATTTAAAGGGAAGATCGTACTTTGTAATTTTGTGCGTTGTGATTTCGGCTAAAGGGGTAAAATGCGCCGACTTGCATCCAACGTCTGCACAGCTCCTCTGGTGAGTCGTCGAAAAAGCCACAGATATCGGCACCAATCTGTCAAAAAAACAAACAAACATAAAAAAACAATTCATGACATTGAGAAATGTTTTCTCCTATACAACGAGATTAATTGGAAACTTTTGCTTGTTGGAGTCTCCTGCTTCTAAGATGTTTCTTCTGAGAGACAGGCCCCAATAATCTCACATGCCTGATTTCAACAAGTCTTAAACCATGCTTGCTGATTTGGAAAGATACTAAAGTCTCTAATCAAAAATTAAAGATTTGGATATGAAATTACATTTCTCATCCAATTCTTCAAGACCAAATTATCTGAGTTATGCTGTCCACAATGATTATATATATGGGTCTCTAAACCTGTAAAAGTGGTGCTTCTTAGCAATATGTTTCCCTTTGGAATATGACTGTCATTTTCTATTATAACTACCCTCAAATTCTTTAGGATAGACACTTAAAATGATTTGCTACAAATATAAATTACAAAAGTTTGGGGATTGGATTGAGTATTGTGCAACACCTACGTGACTTTGGATACAACAATAAAAAGAGATTTTTGCATTGACCGTGCCATTATAAACTCATTGGATCTGACAGTTGAGTTGGTCAGTCAATGTTAATTCAATTCAAACTGTAGCACTGAGTCCAAAATGCCAATTCAATTTCTCCGTGCATGTCATGGAAACTCAATCATATCCAAAGTTAGCCCAATTTGTTGTCTCCAAAACTTGTCTTTTGTCTCTCAGTGGGGCTGTTGCTTTATAAAGAAAGACTTGTGTCTTCTTTTGATGTCCTAAACCAAGGCAAACCACTTACATAAGGGATTCCGAAGAGGTTAAACTCAAGCATGCCAGGAATGGCCCACTTAATATCGTTCCAATTGGCGCCATTGTCACCCAGCCAGTGTCCAGAGTATTTGCCTACCCCAGGGAAAGAGGAACGGGTAAAGACCATGGAACGGTTGTTCCCAAACACTTGTCTCGATGCCCTGGAAGAAGAAGGATTGAGAGGTACAGTAAATGAAGCATTGGCAACTCAACTGAAGGGATGCAACATCAACAGGGAAATTGGAAAAACAGTGCCAACAGTGAGAAAGTGTGCCCAGGGATCCATAGATATGGAAATAAAGAGAAAGGAACAAATCAATGAGGTAGAAATTACAAGACGAGTAAAAAAGACTTCCTGCTGAAAATAAAAACAAAAAAATAAGTAACTCAACCCTCTTGACTCTGAGGAAGACATCAAGCCATATGACAATACTGGCCGTATACTACTAGATCATTGAGTCATGCGTCTGCTGTGACTTTGATTCAGCGCTGGCGTGTGATTTAGTGCATCATTTCAAAACTTTCTACCCTGCTAAAAATACCAGCTGAGACTAGTATGGAAGGTTGGTTTATGCTGGTTAGTGTTAGGGCTGGGTAATATATTAAATATCTACAAAGGCTTTAATCGCAATGATTTTGTTGCCCATATAAAATTAAGCAATACCATGAATATTTCAATGATATACAAGTGCATTTTATTTGGGCATTAAATTTAGTTAAAAATGTCATTACACTAATTGCACAACCCTATCGCAAGTAGATTCAGCATTTAATCACGTTAAATGTGATTTTATCAAATTCTTGATATCAGTAAATACAGTTGCACTAGTAAAAAAAATGACGTCATCACTCAATAATGTAATTCCTACTTGTAAAAATGTAATTCTTGATTTTTTTAACTGAATTTTTGCTAGTCGCATTTTACAATGGACTGTAATACTATTGCAAGTCATTTCGACACTTAATCACATGTTTGGTCAAATGTTAGATATGTCATTTCAGATCAATAAATTGGAAAGTAATTAAAGATATCTAAAAAGGCTCTCTTACTACGTAGTTACAATCACATGACAGATACCTGAAATTAACATTACCACTAGTTTTGCACACCATGTTCTCTCACTCCAATAAATAAATGTTTTAGTAATATACTGTAAGGTAAATATAGTTTTTTTTTACTATGTATTGTTATAACGGTTTGTAATATATATATATATAAATATTATATATATATATAACAGCCCTTATATATATATATAAGGGCTGTCAATCGATTACAATTTTTAATCAAGACACTTTGAATCTAATTAATATAAAAAATGCTGGTCAGTCAGTCTTTCTAATAAAGTTGGTTGACCAAGGAAGGCTAGCTGGTTAAGCTGAACATTTTGGAAGTTTTCAGCATATTGGTGTGCATTTAAATGAGCTCAATGTCTATTGATGAATGACAGTATTAACTAAGCTGGTACACAGAGGTTAGCCAATCATTACAGATGACTTTTACATATAAGTCTTAAGGGTACAGTAACCCGTACTTCTCTGTGGCCAGGACCATGGAGTATCCATAAAGACTGTGAACATCATAGTGGTTCCCCCATTTCTGCTTAGCATCCATACACAAGGTTTTACTGTACATGAGCTCATCAAGGATACCTTTAGAGAGAGAGAAAGAGAGAGAGAGAGAGAGAGAGAGAGAGAGAGAGAGAGAGAGAGAGAGAGAGAGAGAGAAAAAAATGTGTGTGCAAATGATGAGTTGATGAGCAAATATGAGTTTATAAAATATATCTGGCATAAGTCAATCTGGTTAAAGATGTAGTTCTGAAGACTCACTCGGGGTGTATGGAGGATTATTTAGTTTATTATCGGCACAACCTTTGATGGATCCCTGCACAAAACTGGAGACCTCATTCATGTCCTTGGAAATAATAAAGCAATTAGTTCACCTCTCCCTAATTGTGGGTCTAGAGTAAAACAACATCTTTAATGGAGAATTGAAAGTTGTTTCTTGGAATAATGTGCATTACTGAATCGTGCGCAATAAGACCAGGAAAATGTATTGAGAAAATAAATGTTGTCAAATTTTATTTGATGTTGACTTTAAGGCTATTGCTTTCAGTTTATATATAAAATCTTACACAAGTACTGTTTACAGAGTTTCTCTGTGTTGGAGTATCATGATTTATACGTATTAATACAGTGACATAAAGTATTCATTTGGGGAACTGTAGGATAAGGGAACTGAAAAGCTGAACATATTTCACAGCCTTTTGTGACCTTTCTTTCATGTCATTCAAAGGATCACATTCAATATTTGGTCACGGGTAATGATGTCTACAGTTTACTTACAATCCACAGAGCATCATGCTTGACTTCTTTGTGGAACCGCACAATTTCATCAACCCACCAATCAATGCAGGCCTGGTTAGTGAAGTCAGGAAACACGGTTTCCCCTGGCCAAACCTGTGAGAGGAGAGCAGACATGTCATTCATAGCAGAAATTTTGTTGTTTTGTCGATTCTGTGGTCATGGATACTTTAAACTAGTACACACCACTCATTAGACTGCTCCTGTAAATATCTTTCTTTCCTTGTATCTCTATCTTTTATTCTCTCTCTCTCTCTCTCTCTCTCTCTCTCTCTCTCTCTCTATATATATATATATATTTATTTATTTTTTATTGTAAAATTAGAGTTTAAAATGTAAAGTATCTATAAATAATGTATTACTTGTTAAATTGTATTAATGCAAATTTTAATTAGGAAATTAAAGAGTATTCCAGTAAATGGAATATAATGAGTATCATCTTTGAGATGAATGGAAATTAATTAGTTAATAAAAAAACAAAAAGACAAAACAGTCTGACACATTATGGTAATAATACAGTAATTTGTATAATACATGTAATTATCATTAAAATGATGTAGCAATGCAAAAATCTAAATGCTCCTACAATAAGGTACATTTTCTATAAGAAAAAAATATTGATTTTATTTTATTTTAGGTTGAAATACCACCTGGACATGTTTTTGTAAGATTCCCTCACAAACATCACAACTGGTCACAGTGGACACTTGCCCTGCAGAAAACAAGCCTGTCTATATGTTTTCTTTTATTTATCTTATGGCATTTTCAATGAACTCTCTTGTGTTCTCTGCTTTTTTTCCCCCCTTCTAGTGTGGCTCTGAGCTGCAGCTGAGCTGAGAGCGTTATATTAAACTCTAATGCAAAATCAATGCAAACATTGACCTGAAATAAAACCATAAAAAAAAAAAAACAATTAGCATCTGCCTGTGCCTGATCAGCTCAATAATCACTACTGATTTTATTCCCATGTGATATGTGTCTTATTGGCCCAAAGGGTGATATCAAATCTAACTCAAGGTTTCAGATGGTAATAACAATCACATGGATGGATCACATGTTTTTAGAAAGCATGTGACAGACTCGTGATTTGGCTTTCAATAACTTAATAAAATTGTATACGTCATAAGACTAAAATCGATTACTTCATAAGACCAATCTGCATAAAACCAATCTAAATGAAATATAATTGCCCAATAAAGTGGAAATACTACATGATTAATAGCCAAAATAATACCTTGATCTGGAACAGTGCTTGAAGTGGTAAATAAATAAATTTAAATTAAATTAAAAATAAATAAATAATGTAATATATTAAATACAATGATAATTATAAAATATAATTATGTTAAATCTGTACAGTATATTTCAAAATAAAATAAAATAAAATAAGGATGCTTCGAAACCCGAGAGTATCTACGTAAAAACGTACCTCTCCCAGTAAGGGTGTTTCCCCATCTGCTTCAGTGATCCAAACTTTAGCTTCATTACCCCTTAGAAATGTCTCGTAGTTTCCATTCACTCTTGGACTTGTGGACACTGCGGGGTCCTACGATGAAGAATATGTTTAAAGGTGCTCACTTTCTCAAATAAGCAAACACATAGGGTCAGCTTGGGATCAAATGTTTAGTTAACTAACTTGCTAAACTATCAAGTATTTCAGCCCAGCATGAAGAACATTACAATCGCAAAGACTTACCAGTATGATGATATATTTCTGTCCCCTCTCATGCATGTAGTCTGCAAACTGAGGTAGCTCCGTGAAATTTTTCATATCATAGGTGAAGATCTTTTTGTCCTCCATATAATCAATATCAGTGTACTGGACATCCTGAAACACAAAATAGATGAATATAAATGTAAGATCTCCCATAGGTTTTAACACAGGTGGCCTTAGTTCGACTCCAAGTATGGGACAGGGTTGTGTGCTATACTTAGCATTTAATTGTTGATTCCTATTAAATTCCAGATCAATACAATTTTAAAGGTGCATTATGTAAGATTCAGAAACCCTTGTTATTAATGACACCTGTGGCCGTTAAGTGAACTGCAGCCAGCTACATGTTGCTCGTGCTCGTGCACACACACTCCATAGGGATGCGAGCGAACATCGGCCAAAACAATGACGTAACGTACAAGAGACTGAATATGATTCACCGGCATTATGCTAACAGATGAGACAGCATAATTAAAATGACACAGTTATGATTGTTTTACAACAGACTTTGAGACTAAACGAAAAGTACTTCAGCTAACATAGCATACCGGTTCGATTCCCGGCCCACACAACTCCACATGCCGAAGTATCCTTGGGCAAGACACTAAACCCCAAGGTTCACTGTCCTTCTCTGCATATCACGGCAACGTTTTGTGGTCCGTTCTACATAAAGCGGTGGCTCATTTTAGCTTATCGCGGCCCATTCTATCCATTTCAGTTCTCCCGATGGCCAGTAAGCCCCTGATCGGCCCCAAAGTGCATCGGCCCACCGGGAAAATATGCCCGGTATGCCAGATTACCAGTCCAGCCCTGGGTACATTATTTCACATACTTTGCAGTTATGTAAGCTTACCTGTCTAATAAGAAGAACGTCAATTCAGGGTCTGTTTTGATCCCCAAACCGAACGATGGTCCCTCCTGGAATAAAACGCCCTGCCGATGGTCACTCTAGTTTTCGCTTGACCAAGATTACGTTCCCGCTTAGCCAGACGGGATATAGTAGATAAATTTTTTTTTTTTTCTTACTCTTGAGTTTGTGTAGGAGTCGGTGTTGTACTGGAAGCAGGACTTTTGCTTGATTCCATCTCTAAGATAACATTATCTAGTGTTACAGACTGTCTGTTGACGCTGTTGAATAGCAGAAGAGAAGCTATAACTGAGGCAAGGATCTTGGGAGCGCACATAAACGTCACATCCTTTGGATTGTGCAAAACCGACCCGCTCCCTTCGCATGAAAATCAGTCAACAGGCTTTAATAGGCAACCTAGGAAGTCCGGGAAGTGCTCATATTTTAAGTTGCGTTACAAGCCGTTCACACATTGGCAAAAAAAAGGCATGAATTATATGAAAATTGTTACATACTGCACCTTTAAGGTAGCACACATGGATGCAGAATTGTGAGTGTTAAGACATATGAAGTGATTCATATAACTACTGAAATATTTAATTATTTTTTTCAGTATTATTTACCCATAAAAATGTTATCATACAATCTTGATAAATTTCCATAAACATTAGATTATATTATTCATGTTTGAAATGCCACCAATAGAAAATTATTTTTCAATTGTTGCATTATGTTTAATAAATTACATTTCATTTTATGGAATAAGAGATTATTTTCCCCAATGTCTTAAAAAATGGAGGCAAACATTGTAGAAGTGCTGTTGTCTGTTTTGATTATTCTGGAAGGCTTGACTTCCATCAACCATCAGCAGATGGTGAGATTCTCCTGCCAGTAATTTGCTAATGCTAATCAGATGGAGATGCAATATCCTGACATGCTAATGCCCTCTTTGTTTGAATTACATAAAACACAGCACTTCAATACATCTTTCAGCAATTAGATCCCCACCATAAGGTGCTAAACGCTCTTAACTACATGTATAGGTGAAAGTGACATATTTAGAATCACATTTCATGAATTCGTAAGTAACAGGCTTTGTTGCATGCTTTTGAATGGGGCTTTTCAAGTGTTTGGTGAAACCAAGGTTTGTAGACCAAAGCGAGGGCCCTCCTTCTGTTCCTGGAACTTACATATGGAAGGCCGACCTGTCGGTTCCTCTCTACAGTTCTCTTCACTTCCTCCAGGCTGCCATAGTCCCAGCGAGAGATCTGGAAGCCCAGGGACCAGTATGGAGGGATAAAAGGCCTGCCAATCAGCTGGAAAAACACATAGAAATGTTGGACACAGTGAACATCACAGGAGTCCCTGAGGCTAACGTGGAGGCTTCATCTAGATGAATATACTTCATTCATTGGCACGAGCTAACGTTAATTAGCGTTGATGCAGTTTTGGATTCATATTTTATTTAATTTTAATTTTTTTAAATGTGGATCAATGTTTGTATCTTGTATTTGTTTACATACAGGTAACTACAATACTTAACATGAACTAACAATGAACAATATTTTTTCATTACTTTTAAATCATGGTTTATGTTCATTTCAACATATACCAATATGTTTTTAGTTGCACTTCACTTACCCAAGAAAGTACTGAGTAATATTAAGTAACTACATGTACCTAACATGGCTTGAGGTTAGGGTTGGTATAATTTGGGTTAGTACGTAGTAGTTGTTGTAATTATATAGTAAGCAAATGTAGAACAGTGCTGTAAAATAAAGTGCTACCATTTTTTTTTATATTGAAAGTTTTATATATTCATATTGTTTATTTATTTTTTTCTCCCATTTTTCTCCCCAATTTGGAATGGCCAATTCCCAAAGCGCTCTAAGTCCTTGTGGTGGCGAAGTGACTCGCCTCAATCCGGTTGGCGGTGGACGAATCTCAGTTGCCTCTGTGTCTGACACGTCAATCCGTGCATCTTATCACGTGGCTTGTTGAGCGCGTTACCGTGGAGACGTGTTTGGAGGCTTCACGCTATTCTCCGCGACATCCACACAAAATGTGCCCCACCGAGAGTGAGAGCCACACATTATAGTGACCACGAGGAGGTTACCCCATGTGACTCTACCCTCCCTAGCAACCGGGCCAATCTGGTTACTTAGGGGACCTGGCTGGAGTCACTCAGCATGCCCTGGATTCAAACTTGCGACTCCAGGAGTGTTAGTCAACGTCTTTACTTGCTGAGCTAACCAGGCCCCAAATGTGCATATTATTTAATGCATTACAAACTAACACAAACTCATTCATATTTATTTCATGATACCTTATGCATTTTTAATGTTAATAATGTTTTATTTTTTAATTTTTTTTAGTGTGGATTACTGTTTTTGTCTTGTTTTCCAGTAAAAAGGTATCCTTTAAACAAAGAAAAATTGTGCATGGTATGAAGACTTGTCAAAGACTATACATCGAATTTAGTTTTTCCAGATTTCTTAAATTAATATCACTTAAACAAGAAAAAGAGATTCTAATGAGATAGAAAAAAGTTTAATTTATTTAAACTTTAATAAACTTTAAATAAGATATACTGTGAAAAAAAAAGAGACCGCAGAGAGATATAAGAGATATAAAAGTAGAACAGCCATGTAGGAAATCGGTTGCAACTGACAATTACACAGTTTAGTTATAGGCCAAGAAAACCAACAAATGCAAAAAAATATAAAAATAAAAATGTTATTAATTTAAAATCAGCTATTATTTAATCATCCTCTAAATAACTCCTTACTCTTAAATAATGTGCAATGGAAAATACTTTATTTTTTATGTTTACCATTCATTTATTTATTATTTATGCATGCCTTTAGAGGGTGAAAAGGGATGTGGGGTCGAGAAATGACCTGATCTGGATTCAAACATTTGTCGCCAACATACATGCGGCACTGTTCAATATACCACAACATGTCAAGGCCATGTCTACGACATTAAAAAAGCATTTTCATTACGTTTATAATCCGGCTGACAAGTGTCTCTGACATTTCTATTTTTATCTAAACGCTCACCTGCGTGAACTCGTTCACAACTGCCTCTGGTGTGTCTCCAATCAGGATGTAAAAGTCCAAAACTCCTCCGATGGTTCGATAGGTTACAGCCGGAGCAGGCTGTATTGTTACCTCTGCATGCAGAAGTGAACAGACAGACATAAACAACTTAAATTGTTATAATTGTCAAACCTTTAACAAAAGCAGTCACTCTACATGAAAACACTCAGAAACACATTGAAACACACTGTACAGGCTGTGCGCAGACATCACAAATCATATTAAAAATTATGGCTTTAACCCACGGCAAAGCACATGTTTATGTTCAACGATGTGCAAAAATGCCATCACAATCACAAAGCAAAGCTTTTGAAGAGTGCCTGGTGTGTTTCTTTACCCATAGCATTGCTGTTCATGAGGAAAACGCCAAAGGATTTGCCACTCTCATCTTCCAGACATGTGAAGTAGGGATAGTGGCCGTACAGGTTGTGTGTGCCCTGGGGTAAGTGACAAGAAGAGGTGTTTAGGCAGTTATGTTTTTGCAGTGGGAAATTTCAATCAGTTTATGAGGAGGTTTGGGCAAGCTACCATAAAATAAGACATACAGAACAAATGTTTAATATACGTGTCGATTTGTGACTCACGCCATTGGGAAAAGCATCTCTTGAAAAGATCGGCCAGGTTTTCCAGTTGGTGTCGTGGCGGAAGTTTTGATGAATGTGCTCTCCAAGTCCATAAATGTTGTGAGAGGGAAGTTTAGCAGAGAGCTGGAGAAATTGATCAGCAAAAACCAGTGGGCCCATGGTTGTGTCAAACCTGACAGAGAGAGAGAGAGAGAGAGAGAGAGAGAGAGAGAGCGAGAGAGAGAGAGAGGAAGATATGTTATACAGATGAACAGGTTTCAAAAATTATTGGTGAATTTCATTTTTAGGGTGAATCTGTAAATATGGGGTCTCCCATGCCATCCTAGATGTGTGTGACTTTCTTTTATTTGCTGAAAACAAATGAAGATTTTTTTGAAGAATATTTCAGCTCTGTAGGTCAGTACAATGCTAGTGAATGGGTGCCAACATTTTAAAGCTCAACAAAATCACAAAAGGCCACATTTAAGTAATCCATAAGACTGTAGTGGTTAAATTAATATCTTTAGAAGTGAAATGGTAGGTGTGGATGAGAAACATATCATTTTCACATTCTTCTTCTTGTGTTTTTGGTGATTTGCATTCTTTTCTACATATCGCCCCCTGCTAGCAAATAATTACACATATTGATTTGTTTCTCCCCCACATCTATCATATCACTTCTGAAGATTATGTTTTAACCAATGGAGTCTGATGGATTATTTTTATGCTGATTTTATGTGCTTTTTGGAGCATCAACATTTTGGCACCCGTTCAGTTGCATTGTACTGAACTACAGAGCTGAAATATTCTTCTAAAAATATTACTTTGTGTTCTGCAGAAGACAGAAAGTTATACATATCTGGGATGGATGAGGGTGAGTACATTTTGTTTGTTTGAGGTTAACTATCTTTTAAAATTATAGTTCAGCCATAATTTAATATTCTGTCATCATTTCCCAACTCTTATGTTTTCCAAACCCATGTGACCTTCTGTATTCTGTGGAACACAAGAGATGTTTGACAAAATGTCAGGCACCATTCACTTTCAAATTATGGAGAAAAAAAAAACACATTCACTGAAAGTAAATGGTGATGAAGGCTAACATTCTGTTTAATATCTACTTATTGTGTTGCATGGAAGAAAGAAACTCGTACAGGTTTGGAACAAAATGATGGTGATTGATGACATAATTTCCATTAATAATAATAATAATAATAATAATAATAATTCTGTATTAAATGTTCAATGTGTATTATGTAATGGAATGTTGCGAGTTAACGTACATTATGTAATTTGTGAAAGTAACGAGTTACTCACTACTTGAATAACTCTTTTAATTGGATACTTTCTTACTCTTACTCTAGTAATTATTTATGTTAGTACTTTTACTTCTATCTATCTATCTATCTATCTATCTATCTATCTATCTATCTATCTATCTATCTGTCTATCTGTCTGTCTGTCTGTCTGTCTGTCTGTCTGTCTATGTATACAGTATATTAATGTATTAATATAATATACTAATATTAATCGTGCCATTATTTTCATGATATTTTATTTTCCATTTAGGGTTATTTAGCAATTGTAATTTTTTTCAATGGTTATTCTAATTACATTATTATAGCTATAATCTAGTATTTGTTTAGGGCATTGCAACAAATACTACAATAATGCATAAATAATCATATAAATAATAAATCAGTTTTTTTGTCCCCATTAATGTAATACATTTGAAATGTGCTTAATTGTCACGAAAATAGCAACAGCATAAAACAAAGAGAGGGAGAGCGTCTCTTTTGCAAAAAGGTCAATTTCATTACTGCTGGCTTCTTTCAGACCTCTCTGGATACCCTCGTTATAGTTGTGCTTCTAATTTCTGTCATATTTTGTTTTCTTTTTGTTTTTGTGATTTCCCTTCTCTTTGGTCAAAGAAAAATCTAAAGTGTTTCTCTGCAGTCATGTTAGCGGTTCACTGAGCACAAAACAAGTAAGAATATGTAAAAAGGAAGATAAAAGATGAATGGCTCCCCTGAAACAGGACTCACAGGATTTTTTTTGGAGATGTTCTCCAAACTCTCAGTCCAAATGGCTCATTCAGCAGCTCCAATTCATAATTTAGTGGTCCTGTGGGGGGGCTGGAAGGGGGTTTCACATGCTCATGAGGAACCTCAAACCTGGCGTTGTTTGCATCAGTGATCTGGCAGACAAAACGTGAACTATTTGTTTACATTGATGTGGTGGATACATGTGTTAACATCTGAATCAAACTGTCATTATTTAGTTTAAAAATATAATTTCATATGAATCATAATTTTTAAGGGTCAGATTTAGTAGAAAAGGCTTACGAAAGACCCCACAAAGTGGTTTGACAAGCTTCTGTCGCAGTGTTGACATATTTCCTATTGGGCTATATATTCAAGGACCCAAAAAAAGACAATACTCTTTACTTTATTTCACAGTATGGTTGCCAACATGTTGGCATACAAATACTGGATGCTTGAGCAGTTTAAGCACTTTAGAATGGTGGTCACCCTCAAGCATTTCCCCATTTGTTATGCCCAAAATATGGGAAGTGCCGCCTGATATGAGGCAGTTAGCAAACTTTTTCTATTCTACCCTTATTTTTTTGTGAACCAACATTTGCTAGTTGATATTGCTAGTGCAAGGCAGCTAGTACTAGGGGGTGGAATATTCTCATTCTAGAGTGTTTTTTAATGGACAAACTTTTAACTTTTAGGAGTACACTTGCACAATAGCTAGCCTCTAAGCTAACAAAAATCTACTATTTTTATAGTCACAATATGATTTTTAAGTTTTACAGAGTATGAGTATGTATATTATGTTGTGGCTATTTACGTCAGTTTGCACGAGTGTACGCAAACCTTAAATCGAAGGCGGTTTTCTGTCTGCATGTCAGCATGGAAGTTCAGCTCTTCAATATCAGCTCCAAACAGAGATGGAGAGCCCATTCTCTTCAACTTGGCCTCGATATCTACAGCAAAACAAAAATATTCATGAGGAAAAGGATTTTTGAATAGTCTGTTCTACTTACTACATGGTAAAATGCACAATTTACAGATTACACTGGAAACCAGGTATGTCCATTTTCTGAAGAAAATGTGAGTGGTGTTTTCCACTGCAAAACTTGGAGTCTTAAGGACAGGTTGTTCAGGAATCGTCCCCAGGTTAACACTGTATGATTGCTAGAGTGTTCTGGGTGGTTGCTTACTGAACCAATTCAAAACTGGCCCAACCCCAAGTCTCTATGATATTCTGGTATTCCTAGATATGGCTCAGGTCCCTCCTTCAATGTTAATGTAACGTCCATAGCACTAACGGAGCAGGGTGAATTACACACCAAAGTTGACTAAGGTTTAGGGGTTTGTTCAAATCCCATATCCTACATATGAGCAATAGTAATGGTGATGCTTGCCTTAGTAAACATAAAACGTCCTTTCAAACCTTGAAAAATGAACTCTTGAATTGTATGCCTCATTGAATAGAATAGAATTGAATCTTTATTGGCAAAAAACCAGGGCCAATGCAATTTGTTTCCATGATTTTCACACAATGTCACCATATAGCAGTGCCATGAACTTATTACAAGGATAAGTCCCATAATGAAACCTTGCCCAAGGGGATAAAGGTGATATCCACTAAGCCACACCACTCACAACATTAAAATAACCATTAAATAACTCAATCCAGAGAGGCAATATAAAGTGTTATTTAAAACTCCATAATGTTTTATGATAGTTTCTCCACGGCCAAACTTACGTGTGTTATCAGGTTTGTTCATGCTGACCACAGTGTAGCCGTGGTTTTTGGAGAAGAAGCACCAGGGGACATTAACCTCATCCAGGGGACTCCAACAGCATCCTCTGTCCAAACATGTTTGCTAAAGGACACGCAAAAAGAAACCGGCGATCAGGTTTACAAATATGCATTTGGCAGCCACTTTTATCCAAAGCGAATGCATTGAAAAGATACATTAGATTCGTGCATGTGTTCCTATGGATTCAAACCCATGACCTGGGCATTGCTAACATCATACTTGGATTTTATATTTACCTGGGAAGCGCCTGCATCCGGAAAACAGTCCACTCTCTCTGCATGAGGAATGTTGGGGCATTCAATGGCGATTTTATTGTTTAAATCTGTCCCTGACTCTAAATTTGTGGACAAACAGACATATAGCAAATGAGCATTGTGATATGCTTTACAGACAACCCTACAATACATCACTATAGAGTGTGAATATAGGAATTAACTTGGATCGGTAACATTTTTAAAATCTGATTAGACAAGCCACAATCAAAACCAGTGCAGTAAAACTGAAATATATACACATGTGGCTCACATCATTTATATTCTTATATCATTTAAAATATAATATATTAAGATGTTTGGCAAATGTAAACAGTCGTTATCTGATTATAATAATTCCTAAATGTAATTATTTATGGAACTTTGGTGTCCTTTGTCATTTTGCTGTTGGCGTCATTCCTTAAAACCAATGAGCTACTCTTTAGATTTTCTCTTTTTTTTGGGCACTAACAACATGGTAAAATCACCGCAAAAAATTATTTCATATTTTGTTAGCTATATCTAGAAACAAGGTAAAATGTCATATGTAATTTTGCTTCTCTAGTACATTAATCTTGTTTTAAGAATACATAGAAATGACAAACAATGTGATTTTTTACAGTGTAGCTTCACATGGCTTATCACTTAATTTCATATATGATAAATATACAAGGTTAGAATTCTTCAAATGTGCATATTACAGAATTACACAAATATAACTGTGATTATTTATCAGTGTGTAACCGTCAATGAGTTCAGATTAATTATGAGCTCATACAATTATATATATCGCGATTGTATTTCTCACGATATTACAAAATGTTTTAGAAATGTTATCAGGTTGTTAAGTGAATTGCCCGAATAAGAAGATAAGGTGTGGTACTGGATTAAAACAAAGCATTTTGGGTAAGAGAGATTGAAGCTGATCATGCAATTTCACTCTTCCTTGCGCATTTGCCGCAGCTTCAATTGCAAATATTTGCATATTGTGATGCATCGCGATGTATCGAATCATAGCATATGTATTGTGATGTGAGGCTGCTAAGCCCTAGTTCATACACAGTCTGACTGCCAGTTTATGCATAAAATTATATTATTATTGTCGTAGTAACGTGCCACATGCAATGTGTTCGAAATCTGTACTTGTTTGTTTTGTAACCTGATCACTGATCAGTGACCTGTTCCTCTAAAACAAGGTCGTCTGAAACAAAAGAGACTCTCCCCTCCCAGACCAGTTGTCCCGGAATCAATTTGTTGCTTTTAAATATAAACCACTTGCAGAAAATTAAAATTGAGAGTGACAGCTGTCATAACAAGCATGTCTGAGTGAACTTGATTTGCTCGTCCCCACGCGTGCCATTCACCGATGCTGTTGTCTACACTCTGCTTTTGGATTTCTTTCTGCTGAGTGTCCTTGATAACAATCAGGATGGCCGTATTCTTTATGCTTTAGTGGAACATCAGAGACTCGCATTTTTCACTGTCCTTGACTGTGTTTTTGTCTATAATAAACTGCTCTTTGGGAGTTGGAGTCACACAGGATAATTTTTCTAACCTCAGTCTACAACGAACACTATTTTGAGGTAATAATTTTTATTAAACATTAGATGGGTCATTCCTACTATCCAGTACATTTTTATGTCCTAATCATATAGTGTATATCTTTAATACAAGATGTATTCCAAAAGTATTTTTTCTCCCTCTGTCTAATTTGAATACTAAACAAATATATGACATAATTGTGGGGAAATAAAAGCAGAAACATCAGCATGTATTGGCGTTCATTCATGGATTTGACAAATGATGTGATGTTTTGTGGTTTTAGTTGGATTACTCCACTCTAAATCATTCCATACTCTTTTAATACAATTACAGAAATCATTAAGGTAGAATAATATAAAAATGTCAAAAGATGGTTAAAAGACATTTGTAGGATAAATTACTTGTTATCTTTCACATTTGTAAGTTTGATAAATGTGTCTGCTGAATAAATGAATGTAAATGTTTACTTTAGCTCTATATTTCTATTCTGTAAGGTTTCATCCTTATAGTTTTATATAGATGTAGTGTGTGTGTGTGTGTGTGTGTGTGTGTGTGTGTGTGTGTGTGTGTGTGTGTGTGTGTGTGTGTGGATTTGGGTGGTTTATGAGGAAATATATTAAGGTTACAAACTGGTAATAACAAGGGTATTATGCTATAAATGGGGATTTATATATTTATGGGGATATTCCTATCCCCATAATTCAGATTACTTTAAAAACATACTAAGCAATGTTTTTTTTTTGAAAATGTAAAAATGCAGAAAGTTTTTTGTGAGGATTAGATTTAGGGGTAGGGTTAGGGGATGGAATCTGTAGTTTGTACAGAATAAAAATCATAATGTCTATGGAGAGTCCTCATAAGGATAACTGCACCAACATGTGTGTGTGTGTGTGTGTGTGTGTGTGTGTGTGTGTGTGTGTGTGTGTGTGTGTGTGTGTGTGTGTTCATGTGTGACCTAGACACCCAGACAAGTTGTCGAAGCACAGCCATGCTAAAACCATAATGGAACCCTGTTGTACAATATTGCCATCTTTTTACATACCCTCTTTGATGACTGCTGTCTCTCCAAGGGCAAGGACAAAAACCAATGCAAACATCATCATCAGGGCCACCTCTAACCCTGAGAAGTGCCGCTTTCCCATCTGATAAACACAAACAGACAACCATAAACATCATATTATTAATGAATTCCTCCATATCATGATGCATGCCCTTGCATGACTTTGTGTATAAAATCCCCAAAATAATGTTCAAAAGATTTCCACTTGTGCTGTATAATCTTATGTTCCATCGAGTTTAAAGGCATGAAACATCCCCAATAACGATGCTGACTACTGAAAACAGGACAAGACTGAAGATTGAACATAGACAACTTTATTGCATCCTTTGTTCAGCATCTGTTCATATTTGATCTTGCTTAACTTCTCTATTATGTGAAATATCACGTGCATGTTTTGCTTGAGTTTTCAGCTATATGTATGCCAAGTGTATACAAGGCATACAACCTAAACTTTATATCGTCTTCCCTACCTTGCATTATTTCAACACATTGTCTCTTTCAACCAAACATTGGATTATGGAGGTTTTTAAACAATGATTGTTCACGTCACAAAAAGATATTTGTCCTTCTTTCACTTTAAAAAAAAACAAATAAATGTTTTTAACCTTGAGAAGTTAAATTAATTTCATTTTCAAGCAATTTTTGAAGACAACATAGTACTATCGATATCTAATATCTGAAGAATTGTTCTTTGCTTTGTTTTTTGGGAACAATTCAATGTTCTTGTATGCAGCTTGCTTTGACCTCTCAATTAAAATAAATCCTTAATAATATTAATAGTGTGTTTATATATCACTATGACTACAACAACAACAATAATGAAAACATAGCTATAATTGTGATGTATTTGTCTTACCTTTTTTGTCCTTTATTCCTTCTTTCTTATTCAGTCTTTGTGTGTGTTTCAGTCAGAGCAAGTCAGAGGACACTACGGAAACAAGAGATGGACCATCTGTTTTATGTAGCAAGGGAATGGATTAAAAAAAAAATCTAAATGGGTGTATTTTACAGTTTTACAACTGTAACTTGTTGTACTATTAGATGTGTATCTTCCAAAGGTCAGGGTTGTGGAAGGGCACTGCTCTAGACAAATGTCTTTGTGCCCCACTCAGGAATCATTCACAGATAATTATTAAACCAGATGCTATTGTGCATATAGTGCTGCTTGTTTATGTAAGGCATGACAAAGCATTTCTTCTGTGTTGAGGTTGCAAGCATGATCTTATCCATATCCAACCAAAATTATTGTAATAGAGACATAAATTCTACATGACTATATCAGTGCACTATTTATCACTACGTTTTATCTATTTATCATTGTGCTGTTTTTACCTGTAGAATGAATTTCTCCCCCTGGCCTGCGAGCAGTTTCAGAATGTCTTTGGTCCCACATCTGTGTTGAATAAAAACCATTTTGCAAAACATTTATTCTTTTTTAAAAGATATTGCATGAACTCTTTCAAAATGCTTCAAAAGAAGCAATTGGATTCTTGAGATGTTCAGATTTAAGCTTGAAATGTGTCGTTGGAAAAGAGCTTAGAGATATACAATGATTCACCAGGCTAATAAGTAAATTTTAATGAAGTAATTACATGTGTCATTTGAGGGGCTCTTTAAAACTTTATTAACTCTTTCCCCGCCAGCGTTTTTAAAAAAAAGTTGCCAGCCACCGCCAGGGTTTTTGACAATTTTCGCTAAAATTTAATGGCCCGCAGAATATTTTCTTCCATGAATATATGAAGATGCTATATATCAAAATAAAGATCTGAGCCTCTGCTTTTAGGCAAAAAAAACGATTTTATTTTATCTTCATTTGTTCTTTTTTTATTGCCACTTGAACAGAGGTAGGTTTTGTCAAAAACAACATTTCGGACAAAAAGCTGAGAAAAAGGCATTTTTATCAAACAAGTGCTTTAGTATTAGTATGGTGTTCCACTTCACGTTTGAGATGATCGCAGTCTGTTTCTTTGATCAAAGAGTTGCGTACTCTTTCAAAACATGCGCGCGGGTCTTCCTTACCGTATACCACCTAAAACACGGATACCCGGAAAATTCCGTGTTTGGCGGGGAAGCGTTTTTTCATAAAACCCGGAAAATTCTGTGTTTGGCGGGGAAAGAGTTAAGTTGGATTGTTTTATGATCAGAGTATTGACCTATGACCTGAGACAAGTGAGATGTGTGAATGAGTGGCATAAAACGTTAATGTCTCAAGAGAAATAAGAAAACTGAAATAAGTTGAGTAAAACTGACTACAGTTTGACAAGACAGAGAGACACACAGACAGACAGAAAGACAGACAGACAGACAGATGGCAGGCAGGCAAACAGATGACAGACAGACAGACAGACAGACAGACAGATAGATAGATAAATACAGAATCGACACTGACTTTCTTCTGAGCTATAAAGAGATTCGGACTGGCACCAGCAAGTCTGGGTGTCGTGCATCTGGCAAACCTTAACTGCTGTAAAAACAGTGGGGAATCTTGTGAAAGCACAGTGAAGCTCATCTGTCTTTGTTGTTAATCAGATAAACCCCCAAACTAACTCATAACATGACTGGCCATTTGCTGAGGGACTTCTCTTTTCATGATCACCAGAGAAACCTATTGTTGGAAACCTAGTATTCTTCAGTATAACCAACTCTCCACATTTAAAACTATTATAATAATCATGAGGCATGTTTCCAGCTCACCAGCTCACCAGCTCATCATGCATTATAACTGAATCATAATTGTAATTTAATAAGAAAGTAGTTTTGTATGTAATTGATTGTCTCTCAAATTCAAGAGTGATGGTCTGAAGTATTTTCAGGTTATTTGCACTTCTGAAATTCATGATTAAAATGTTCACTTTTTGAGTGGGAAACTGACAAACCTTAGAACAAAGGATACAAATTAATTATCTTGAGGGGAGGACACTTCGACCATGAACCCTCTGAAAATCCACCTCTAAATGGCTTAGAGCCTCTTTGGGGTGTGAACAAACCGGATGGGTTAAAAGACCAGCCTGGACAACCCCCTCAAGTTCTTCTCTTGCTCTGCACTTCACTGTCTCTTCAGCTCTTAATCCTCCATTCTCTTGCCCTTGTGGCTTGCAGCCTTGCCCCAGCACCCCTCAAGTTCCATGCAATGTAGAAGTCCAGGAAGGCTTGGAGTAAAACTCTGAGGAAGCCCTTCTCTTCTCTACGCTACGACACACATACGTGATGGGAGTAACGGGTCTTCCATGTGGAATGCCTCACTTCAAAGCCCACCTCATCATGCATCGATGTAACAGACAACAGACATCCACAATTTTAACAGAGGTCCAAAACATTGATGGAACAACCATAACTTTCTACAAAGAGCCAGAGAACCAAGCATTGCAAGAAAACGCATGTATATCTCCAGACTTTGCTGAAAGTGCTGTGTCTTTTTAATATCATTTGAGTTACCCAATTGCAAATCGAATTAGAATGAATTAAGTATCAATGGTTCTCAAGGCATTGTCTACAGACTCCATATTATATATTTTCTCTGAATAGATCATTTCCAGTCAAACTGTTCACATTACTCACCAACCTGTTTCACGTTTCTATGTGCTAGATTACTTTGATGTTTAGATTAGCAATAAAGTCTTGATTGTGTTCAAAGTTAATTTGACTGTGGTATATTTTGAGGTAATTCCCAGCCAATCACATGTAAGCCATTGCTTTATAAGTCTGCTCACTATCTATCACATTGCTGTTTCAGTGTGCTAATGCGGCAACCTCCACCTCCCCACCACCACCAGTTGAGTCCCGTCCTGCACGGGGGTAGGCTCCTCGCCCCTGCCTCCTATCTCCGGCAGGATATGACGGTTCTGAGTACTACAACTTCGGACCGCCAGACGGGGCCTACGCCAAAGAGAGAAACATTACATTTCTGTTGTATAGTCATCAAATAAATGTCATCTTCAATTTCACGCAAGTCTGCGAGTCTTCCTGATAGAAGTGAATTAATCATAATTCCCTTATTAAAGCTAATTCCTTACAATATAAATTGTGAGCAAATACAATGAGACATTGTATTAAGATTTTAATGGTGGAGAATTTTATTCAGAAAAATAATCAAATTATTTTTCCTTTATCTTTCTTATAATGGTTGTCAAATATAGCTAATTTCATTATACATGTCCCTACATAATGATGGAGGTAAATGGGCACTTTAACCCATACCATGTACATTTATACAACCAAATGTCCCTACATTAATGGCACAGACATGCAGACAGTTTAATTTAATTCCTAACACACATTCTGTTCTCTACAGGCTATTCACAATAAGACCAGGAGAACATGTGTTGAGAAAATGTCTGTAAACCCTGTAATCTGGTAAATCTCAGTTTTTATCACACTAAAATCATGTTAACACATAAAGGGCTGTATTTTCATAAGTGTGCAAAGAGCAGTGCCATGCACAAATACCGTATGCTACGTCTGATTCAATATCCGTGAGAGTCCTAATTCTAAGTGCAATTTTCATGCCAGAGCAATGCGCAAGTAGGCGTGAGTGAGAATATTAGCGCTATCTGTGGGTGTATGCATGCAAACTGTGGATGTATTGTATGTGAAGTGGCACAAGGCACAATTTGCAATTTTTCTGAGAAATAGATAATTGTGCTAAGATGTTTCTGCACCACATCTGTTTTCAGTGCAAAACATATATAGTGTAACAAATGTTTTCCCTGACAAAAATAAAATCACACGTGGCTTAAAAATTCACATTTGAGGTACGAAAGTGTAGTATATGTTCTAGAACAAATGTCCATGTATCTAGAAGTAATGTTTACCACAGATTTTATTTAACTCATAAATTGGAAAACCTATTATAAAACCTGATAGGAAATTCCTGAGGGAACCCATGGTGAATTAGACTTCTGGGTTCGCCTACAAATTGATGTCACGGCTGAACAGCTCTAAAGTGGGCTGGTAGAAGAAGTCGGAAAAGGTAAAATGTTTGTATTTGGTATGATTTTTTTTGACAACTTCGATATTTTGATTAGATTTACTTTTCATTGTAAGTGTATTTGAATTTAATGATATTTTTGGATTAACGTTTTTGTGTTTAACCCTCTGGGGTCTGCGGGTGTTTTGGGCCTTGGAGAAGTTTTGACATGCCTTGACATTTGTGCTTTTTTCAGTTGCTTAAAAACATATTAATGGCTAAAGTTTGATAACACTGTATTCCGCACAAACACATAAAATGTGAGCAACATGTATGTACATGTTTGTATTTTTGAGAAAATAACGTTTATGCGTGGTTTTTGAAAAAACATTTTAAGTCATTGAAATAAGACCATATAACACATACTAAACATTTGTCCACAAGACTTTGAGAACTGGATCTTGTAGCCTAGAGTTTTTGCTACAAAATGATGTGAAAACCATCCTGATCACTCATTCATACAACAATAGAGTAATTTAACTTTTGTAAGACAATTTTAGTTTTAGAAAGGTCATATGCAAATAGGCGTGAATGATCATGAATATTGATTGTATTTCACACCTGAGGAGACACAGACCCCACCCCTGGGCCTATCACTGAGGAATGTGAAAGAAAGAGAATGAATGTGAGGAGACTTAATGATCAAAATCAAGTTTTAATTTAAAAGAAGTAATCAGACTATACATTTTCTTTACATAAAGACTTTACTTAATTTTAGACCTACACTACCGTTTAAAAGAGGTCTCTTCTGCTCAACAAGGTTGCATTTATTTGATCCAAAATACAGTAAAAACATTGATATTGTGAACTCTTTTTACCATTTAAAAGAACAGTTTTCTATTTGAATATATTGTAAAATGCAATTTGTGATCAAAGCTGAATTTTCAGCATCATTACTTCAGTCTTCAATGTCACATGATCCTTCAGAAATCATTATAATATGCTGATTTTCTAATATGGATATATTTAAAAAGCATTTTACTCATTTACACCTGAACAGATATTTGCAAGCACAAGCTTCGTTGATGATAAGGAGGCAGCATAAATACTAGTTAAAATATAATCTAAACATTCATATTATTTTATTACATATCATATTTATATCATGCAGCATACAATTTAAATACCTGCTTTAGCCGAAACAAAATTTAAATGTAACTAAACCTTGCTTATTGGGTCATATTTCACATTTCAATACTCTGAATCCTGGCTGGCAAGTCAGTAGTAAAATATGTACATGTTTATATAAATTAGTATGTCAACTAATGTAAGTAAAACTAAATGACGAAATTGTATCCTCGGCTAGATCAAGTCACTCTTCAAAATGCAAACATTCATCAGAGTCCCGCTATTCTTCTGAGGAAAATGTTAACTCTTCGTCACTATCCAGGAGCTTCCTCACCTGTGTATCGTGCAATCTTCCAAACGTGCAGAAAAGTGGATGAACTTGATGTTTTTTAAGGCACAGTCAGGGGCATTTACCATTTACATTGATCGTCTCAGCACATTACTGTATGAATAGCACCCTCTGCCCATGGGTGTGATCATATTAGGGATAATTAGCTGAGCCAGGAGCAATTTTGTACATCGCTTTGTTTCATACAGATCACATTGCAGGAGAATTTTTGTTTTAAATTGGTACTTTAATTAATTTATTTAAAAGTAGACATTTTAAGCTTTCTTTAGACATATGTTTCATGTTTGTGTGATAAGTATTCACAGAGTTTCAGTTCATTTTTGTGACGTGTTTCAGAAATATGCTCGCGAACACAGAGACTGCTGTAAGCTCAACCTTTTTATTTTCTTTATTTTACAAAAGCACAAGGTTTTGTTGTTATTGTGAGTGTACACAAATAAAAGAAGACCCTTTACAGTCTCTAATGATGCCTTACACTTATCTGTATGCCACAAAATTATGGAGAATTTGATGCTCTTTCCGCTGTAATTACGCCGGCTCGTTCGTCGACCCCAGAGGCTTAAATAAATACATTACATTTTTCAAAACCAAAATCGATCTGTAGTAGTGAAGTG
Organism: Xyrauchen texanus; assembly: GCF_025860055.1. Classification (NCBI taxonomy): domain Eukaryota; kingdom Metazoa; phylum Chordata; class Actinopteri; order Cypriniformes; family Catostomidae; genus Xyrauchen; species Xyrauchen texanus. Next base: position 37,054,076 of record NC_068304.1, on the reverse strand, counting down.
CATGCAAATACAATCACTGTTAATACTTTTTGTGTCAGTAGGTGAAAATGATTAATACTACTTATATTCTAAATGTAAGTCTACTGTACATCAAATCCTGAACCACATTTTTCGTGCGCACAAAAGGAGCGCACTCAAAAATAGTGTTTAAATCTTGTGGCTGTACTTTTAAATCTATGTATTTGAACATTTATGTGTCAGGTTCCTGCACTCTATTTAAGTCTTTTCTTGTTATGTATACCCTGTCTTGTTTCACTGTTGCCCTTTTGTTTGCCATTTTTGTCACTTTTTCATTTTTTAGTTTTCACTTTAGTCCCTTATGTAACTCCATAGTCTCTTTGTTAGCGTTCGTGTTTTCTGTCATTGTTTTCACCTGTCCTCATTAGTTTGCCTTTTGCTTCTGTTAATCACCTTGTTATCTTGTTTGAGTTCTGTTCGTTCATTGGCCCCTTTTTCCCATGTTTATGTATTTATACCCTGTTTCTTTGTTCAGTCCTTGTCTATCGTTGTCGTTATCCTTGTCTTGTCTATGTGTGTGTGTGTGTGTGTGTGTGTGTGTGTGTGTGTGTGTGTGTGTGTGTGTGTGTGTGTGTGTGTGTGTGTGTGTGTGTGTGTGTGTGTGTGTGTGTGTGTGTGTGTGTGTGTGTGTGTGTGTGTGTGTGTGTGTGTGTGTGTGTGTGTGTGTGTTTATCACTTTGTGGGGACCAAATGTCCCCATAAGGATAGTAAAACCCGAAATGTTTGACCTTGTGGGGACATTTTGTCGGTCCCCATGAGGAAAACAGCTTATAAATCATACTAAATTATGTTTTTTGTAAATGTAAAAATGCAGAAAGTTTTCTGTGAGGGTTAGGTTTAGGGGTTGTGTTAGGTTTAGGGGATAGAATATAAAGTTTGTACAGTATAAAAACCATTATTTCTATGGAAAGTCCCCATAAAACATGGAAACACAACGTGTGTGTGTGTGTGTGTGTGTGTGTGTGTGTTCCTTCCCGAGTCCTCTGTTTGTTTACATCGTGTTTAGTTTACAGTTTTTATGTTTTATTTCCCCATTGTGGGTTGTTCCTTTGTGTTTACCTGTTTGCTTATTAAATAAAGTTTAAACTGCGTTTGGATCCGCATCTCCTCGTCTGCCTCGTTGCTCAAGCGTTACAGAACGATAGACCACAAACTATGGATCCAGCAGTTCAGCGAGCTAACTACAATCTGCTCAGCTTAAGGCAAGAAGACCACCCTATAGAAGACCACATCCACAACTTCCTGAACCTGGCGAGTATCTCAGACTTCCCGGACTCAGCCTTGGTGGTCTTCTTTAGGGGCAATTTGAACACGGAGCTGAGGGAGCGGTTGCCACAGGCAACGCACGGCTGGACGCTCTGCGACTTCCTGGAGGCGACCCTACTAGTTTGCGGCTCACAGCTCACCGTGGGCGTCGCTGAGGAGGACCCTACCTCTCCACCCATGGTGGTGACTCTCCAGTCATCCCTAGCGCTCCCTATCAAACCAGCCCCTCCTGTCTGCGAGCCAGAGCCCACGCCTGCCCCGGTCTGCGAGCCAGAGCCCACACCTGCCCCGGTCTGCGAGCCAGCGGCCACGCCTGTCACAGTGAGCGAGCCAGCGGCCACGCCTGTCACAGTGAGCGAGCCAGCGGCCACGCATGTCACAGTGAGCGAGCAAGCGCCTACTGCCTCTACCGTCAGCGAGCCTGAGCCCTCGTCAACCACGGTCAGCGAGCCTGAGCCCTCGTCAACCACGGCCAGCGAGCCTGAAGCCACGCTGACCAGGAACAGCATCCCAGCTTCGCCAGTCGCATCAGCCCGGAGGAAGAGGAGAAAGGGAGAGGTCTTTGCACTCCAGCCTCCGCCTGCCGCAGCCCCATGCCCTAAACCCCCCTTGGCTCTGCCCTCAGCGCCCGGCGAACCCAAGCCGGCACATACCACGGTAACCCAGCCAGAGCCTGTAGCCTCAGACGTCAGTGAGCCAGAGCCTGTAGCCTCAAACGTCCCTGAGCCAGCGCCTGTAGCCTCGACCGTCCCTGAGCCAGCGCCTGTAGCCTCGACCGTCCCTGAGCCAGCGCCTGTAGCCAGGACCGTCCAAGAGCCAGCGCCAGTGGTCATGCCCGTCCTAGAGCCAGCGCCTCCCGAGCCTTCCAGGGCTCTGCCTCTCGAGCCTACCAGGGCTCCGCCTCCCAAGTCTCTCAAGTCTCTCGAGTCTTCCAGGGCTCCTCCTCCCGAGCTTTCCAGAGCTCCGCCTTCCGAGTTTCCCGAGCTTTCCAGAGCTCCGCCTTCCGAGTTTCCCGAGCTTTCCAGAGCTCCGCCTTCTGAGCTTTCCCGAGCTCCGCCTCCTGGGCTTTCCAGAGCCCCGCCTTCCGAGCTTCCTGAGCTTTCCAGAGCTCTGCCTCCCGAGCTTTCCAGAGCTCTGCCCTCCGAGCTTCCCAGAGCTCTGCCTCTCAAGCCTCTCGAGCCTTCCAGGGCTCTGCCCCTCAAGCCTCGCGAGCCTACCAGGGCTCCGCCCCTCAAGCCTCTCGAGCCTCCCAGGGCTCCGCCCCTCAAGTCTCTCGAGTCTTCCAGGGCTCCGTCTCTCAAGCCTCCCGAGCTTTCCAGAGCTCCACCTCTCGAGCCTACCAGGGCTCCGCACCTCAAGCCTCTCGAGCCTACCAGGGCTCCGCCCCTCAAGCCTCTCGAGCCTCCCAGGGCTCCGCCCCTCAAGCCTCTCGAGCCTCCCAGGGCTCCGCCTCTCGAACCTCTCGAGCCTTCCAGGGCTCCGCCTTCCAGGCCTCTCGAGCCACCCAGGGCTCCACCTCTCGAGCCTTCCAGGGCTCCGCCCCCCGAGCCTCCTATGGCTCCGTCCCCAGAGCCTCTTGAGCCTCCTACGGCTCCGCCTCTTGAGCCTCCTTCAGCTCCACCTCCTGAGCCTCCCTCAGCTCCGCCTTCTGGGCCTTCTGAGCCATCACCTCCCTCGGCTCCGCCTCAGAGGTCCTCCTTGGCTCCGCCTCACGCGGCTCCGCCGGCCTCCCCTGTGGCCACTCCATCTCCTAGGCCACCAAAACCGGCCTCTGTCCTGTGGTCACCTCCCAGGTCCCCTGAACCGGCCCTTGGCCCACAACCACCTCCCAGGCCACCAAAGCCGGCCTCTATCCTGTGGCCTCCTCCCAGGCCTCCTGACCCGGTCCCTGTCCTGTGGCCTCCTCCCAGGGCTTCTGACCATGTTCCCGTCCCGTGGCCTCTTCCCAGACCTCCTGACCCAGTCCCAGTCCCGTGGCCTCTTCCCAGGCCCCCTGACCCAGTCCCTGTCCTGTGGCCTCCACCCAGGCCTCCTGACCCTGTTCCCGTCCTGAGGCCTCCCCCCTGGCCTCCTGACCCAGTCCCTGTCCAGTGGCCTCCTCCCAGGTCCCCCAAACCTGTCCTAGCCCTGTGGCCAGCTCCCAGGCCTCCTGCACCTACCCTTGCCCGGTGGCCAGCTCCCAGACCATCGAAACCTGTCCCTGCCCGGTCGATACCACCCCGGCCTCCTAAACCTGTCCCTTTGTGCCCCCATGGACTGCCTAATTGTCCCTTGTGCCCCCGTGGACTGTCTCATCTCCCTTTGTGCCCCCGTGGACTGTCTCATTTCCCCTCGTGGCCCCCCTTGGACTTCTGCCTGCCCTCTGTGCCCCTTGGACTGCCTCCTTGTTCTTGTGCCCCCCCTGGTCTGCCTGTCTGCCCCCGGTGCCATCATTTTGTTCTCTGTGGGTTTTTTGTCTTTTGTCTTTGTCTTCTAGGATCATCTGGAAGCCGATCCTTTGAGGGGGGGGGGGCTCTGTTATGTATACCCTGTCTTGTTTCACTGTTGCCCTTTTGTTTGCCTTTTTTGTCACTTTTGCATTTTTTAGTTTTCACTTTAGTCCCTTATGTAACTCCATAGTCTCTTTGTTAGCGTTCGTGTTTTCTGTCATTGTTTTCACCTGTCCTCATTAGTTTGCCTTTTGCTTCTGTTAATCACCTTGTTATCTTGTTTGAGTTCTGTTCGTTCATTGGCCCCTTTTTCCCATGTTTATGTATTTATACCCTGTTTCTTTGTTCAGTCCTTGTCTATCGTTGTTTGATGTTAGCCTGGTGTGTGTGTTTCCTTCCCGAGTCCTCTGTTTGTTTACATCGTGTTTAGTTTACAGTTTTTATGTTTTATTTCCCCATTGTGGGTTGTTCCTTTGTGTTTACCTGTTTGCTTATTAAATAAAGTTTAAACTGCGTTTGGATCCGCATCTCCTCGTCTGCCTCGTTGCTCAAGCGTTACATTTCTTCAGTGTTGGGACATGGCACCTGTGGGTTTTTGTCTTGTGTATCTAGTGTCAGGATCCTGCCACTTCGGTTAGTCTTGTTTATAGTTGTGGCTGGATCCTGACACTAGTGTTGTGTGAGTGCACATGGCTTTGGTGTGTTTTCTCATTGCCATTTGCACACATGTCAGTCCAATCTTTAGTGATTGCCCCCTCGTTTACCTAACTACTTTGTTATTTGTTCCACCTGCCCTCCTCATTACCCTCCTCATTTCCTTCCCTTTACATTCCTCTTGTTTTTGCTTGTCTGTGTTGGTTCATTGTAACCTCTCCAGATTTGGGTCCAGTGCTTCCTGTCTAATTTTCTTTTCCTTGGTTTGTTTATCCAGTTTTTTTTGGGGGGGGGGGCTTTTGTGAGCCAACTTGGTTGCAGTCTGGGCAACCACTGTTTTGTACCAAGCTTTGTTTTTTCATTAATAAAAGTATTTTGGTTTGCACTCTGGTCTGCACCTGGGTTTATCTGTTCCTGAACGTGACTTAATGGACTGGCCCCATTTACTGTATGTTGCTTACTATTGCAGTATTTATTTATTTATTTTCTTTAAATGCGGGATGAGTCAAAAATATATATTTTTTGGTAATCAAATTTATGCCAAAATGCTGTCAATTGATCTTAAATGTATTAAACCTGGAACATACTTTACCTTTAAAACACTGTAAAAAAGTTACAGAACATGACCTAGTCGTAGATAGCATTGATAGTGTAGATTGAGAGCTCCATAGTTTCATTGAGAGCTTGACCAGAGCTCAATCCAGTCACTAAATTCACCTCCCCCTAACCACCCTCTTGTTTACCCTGAAAGGGTATAATTTCAGTCTATCACTTCTACAGCAAGAATTAAATGAAGGGGCTTAGTTTGAGCATTAGTGTCTATTTCTCGTTGTAGATCTCGAAATTGAAGCAAACTCTTGCACCTAATAGTGCACTTTAAACCTACTGTAAAACACTTGGCCATGAGGATCCCGCTGCAGTTAGAACTGCTGCTCATGGCATTATACTTTTTATTAAGCTAGCACAATGAGCTAGCATAGCGTTTTTCCAGATGTGCCTGTATGCCTGCGGTCTGGCTTTGATGGCCACATCAGGTTAAGAGCAACGCAAGCATCTATCACAGCGGAGAACAGGTCCCAAACTGAAGGAATCAATACCTCGGATTGAATTGCCAGTTCTAGTTTCAGGTACCAGAATTGGATTGGAACTGCAGGTCCATGTGTGAGCAAATAGGTTTGGAGTTGGCTGTGGAGAAATAAATGCAGAAAAAAAGTAAAGGACAGAAATGGTATGGCTAGCCGAATTGACTTTTAATCATATGCAGAAAATGAATCATAGATATCAACAATTACATTTTCACTAGTTCAAATTGTTTTCTTGAAATCAGGATTTAAATTACTAGTGCTCAATTTTGACATCAGTAAATAAATTTGCACTAGTAAAAAGGTTCATTCCTGATATATTGAATGATCTCATCACTCCTAGAACTACTCATTCTTTACATCAAAAACACAATTTCAGACTTCTATAATTAATTCTAATTAGTTGAAATTCCAATTTTGCAGCAATGCACGTGTTTTAAGTAAATTATCATTTTTTTATCTTGAATATGTTATATATTTTCTATTTAGAAGTACATAGCTGATATGTACTTATGGAATTTCAAATAGCAAGAAATGTATTAAATATATATTAATATGAAGTGAATGGCAGATAATTGTGAAATTTCACTAGTTGAAATGCAATTAAAGATAAAGAATTAAAGTTTTTAAAAATTGAAATACAGTTTTTGATATCAAGAATGTGTATTTCTGTGAGTGATGAAACCATTTTTAATAAATAATTAACTTTTTAATAGTCAAAATACAATTGATAATAATGATGATATGATAATAGTAAATATTGCTATATATACAGTTACTGACTTACAACCAAAATTGAGTGTGGTGGTGCAGTGGTCTAAACCACAGTACTGGTAAACTGGCAATCAGAAGGTCGTTGGTTCGATCCCCACAGCCACCACCATTGTGTCCTTGAGCAAGGCACTTAACTCCAGGTTGCTCCAGGGGGATTGTCCCTGTAAGAAGGGCTCTGTAAGTCGCTTTGGATAAAAGCGTCTGCCAAATGCATAAATGTAAAAATTATATTTTTAAAGTGCATTACTTGTTTTACACAAATTTACTAACTACACAACCAATATGTCATTATATTCTCTGTCTTAGCTTTAATTTGACCTGCCAACACCTAAAACAGCCTCTTATCTCTGGTCATGCTATAATAATAATAATGTGTGCTCAAAATTGTCTGGTGTAAAATACAACTGGCAAGCCATAAACCATTTCACATTGCAACATCTGATCTTGAACTTTTTACCATAATAATTCTGCAATTAATCTGATCAAATTTACATAAGTGTGGCTTTATCTGGCCTTTATGAGTGAAATAAAGTGATCTGATACTTTTGATAGAAAGACCGAAAGAGAATGCTGGGTTAATAATTACCAGACAGAATGTCACTGAGGTGAAGGCTAGGGTGGACAAAAGTTGTGCACGGTGGACTCTGCACATGAGACGATATTTACGGCCAAATCATATGAGTTCATTGACAATATTAAAGGAAATGCATGTAGAAGTAAAATACTTTCAATAATATTTGCACTTCATGTACCTTATACACATATAGTGTGTATTTTAGAGAAATATGAGTTTATTTGTTTTAGCAAGAAACCATGTTATTAATTATGCTTCATATTATATGAGTGTGTGTGAGTGTGCAGGTTTGGGTGGTTTACAAGGACTTTCATTTTTGGTTACAAACTAGTAATTACAAGGGTATTATGCTATAAATGTGGTTATGAGGACATTTCTAGTGTCCCCATAATTCAAATTGCAAAACAAAAAAATACATATATATATTTTTCTGCTGTGACTTTTAGGTAAACACCCTTTGTGCATATTAAATGAGTTGAAATGGTTACTGACAATGCTTGTAGTTGTTTTTGTTGTCAGGTCCAATATAGTTTGCATTGATGCATCCTTCAATAACATCTTTGCAAAGCCTACACTATATGTTCAAAAACAATACCAACATTAGCTGAATAAACTATTGAGATCAGAATGAAATGAGAAGGGACCCTGTTTAAAATGAACTTGTTTCTAATGTTGGGATTCTTTAGACAGAAATGCAGAGCAGCAGGTACCACACACAGACAAGGTTCCCACATTTTACACTTATCATTAGTTCAATAAGGAATTTTTATCATTGTCTCTCTCTCTCTCTCTCTCTCTCCTCTCCAGGTAAGCATGATTTTTATATACTGATTTGCTCTTCTTGTGATGTACCGTCCCGATAAAAAGGTTAGGTCAATGTAGTCTAATATATTTAGTTGTTAAAATGAGATAATAAGCACTCACCTCTAATCTATAGGTTCCCTTTAGTTTTTGTGAGATTCTAAACCAAAACTTGTGTAGAAGTAACTAAACCAAAAAAATAAATACAATTTTAATAAAAGGAATGAGTGAATGAAAGAAAACATTGCAGGTTTAATCAGAGCTGCACAAGTGTAGGTAAAGTTATATAGGCTAATCTGAAATATTAGGCTCAACTGTACTCTGCTGTAATATTCAGAGAAAACAGAATCAAACTACTTCATGATCCACATTTAACTGGACATTCAAAACACTTTGTCTAGTCTTTGTAGAGCAGTTCTATAACCTTGAGATAACACCAGATTTTGCAAAGTTAAATACAATGTTGCTGGTTTCTCATCATACCAAATCCCACTGTAAACATCTCCTGTTTTTATCTTCGTCCCTCACAGGCAGCAATATAATACAGGTCTCAAAACTTCTGAATAAACTGTATAATTATCTTCTCATCTATCTCCATTCACACAGGGACACACAAGTGATCGTGACACACATATGAGGTGAGAAATGACACAGCAGTTGTGTCTAATGAATTATGGCATGTGGTCTGTTGTTTGTCATTGAGAGGCGACTCATAAACCTCGTTCAGAGCAATTTGTTCTGATGTCATCAGAGCTTATCGTGACCCAATTCAGTGGCCTGTTAGACACTGTTAGAAAAATATGTACCTTTAGTGGTACAACAGCTTGTCACTGGGGCAGTACTCACAAAGATTTACCCACTGGATGCTCTTAAGAGCTAGTAAGTTATTAAGATGTACCATTTAGGAACAGAAAAGGTACAAAATACATTCATATTGACATGTAGAGGGTACAGAGGGTATACCTTTGGAGAGACATCAGTCGACAACTACATGGAGGCATTCCAAGACATAAAACAAAACCTACTGAACTTATTTTGAATGAGTGACCTGAGCCAATTAGGGATCAGGATGGCATAAAGACTTGCATTATAAGGACCAACAGAGCTTTATATATATATATATATTTTGTAATTTTTTTTCAACGAAAAATCTTTGTTTGTGTTCTGCAAAGAAAGTAATACACATCTGGGTAGCAAAAGGGTAAGGAAATGTTGAGAGAATTGCCCTTTTTGGGTGAACTATACTTTTAAGGGTGGGCTCTTTTGACCTGGTCCAGTAAGCAACAGCATAGCAACCACCCAAAACATATCAACTGTAAAGCAATGCATTAAAAATCACTCTGTAGCTACCGCATCACAATACCTTGACAACCACTCAGAACATCCTTGCATTGTATCTGTGATTTCTGTACGTTAACTGAACTGACATAGGACTGTGCAAACACACTCAAATGCACATCAAAGGTATACCTCACTAAACTCCTGAGTTTTTCCTGAAATGAAAGTGATGACAACTAGAGGAAGAGTGAAACAAATGGTAAGTAAAGCACTTATACAGTAAACGTGTGTGTGTGTGTGTGTGTGTGTGTGTTAGTGTATGTGTGTGTGTGTGTGTAGTTGGACCGACAGAGTCTGATCTGGCAGGCAGAGCACGACATCATCGGTGGGTGCCTGGCTGACCCCTCGGCCACAGGCTGCATCGGAAATGTTGGTGTTCTGCATCCAAGCACGCTTTGAACAGCCTGCTGTCAGGATAAAGAGTATGTGTGTGTGTGTGTGTGTGTGAGAGAGAGAGAGAGAGAGAGAGAGAGGGTGATGGCAGAGGAGGCCTGTCAGAATGAAAGGCCTAGAGTCATGAATCACCCCAGACAGATATGTTCACCATTCACAGACTGATTCCATCAGGCAGAGAAGGGGCGAGAGACAGATAGGAAGAGAGCTAAATGACTGGGGCTAAAAAATGGTCAGTTTAAGCCCCACACTTTTAAAGGGATAGTTCAGTAAAAAATGTAATTCTGCAATCATTTACTTAACCTCAGGTTGTTCAATGGAACACAAAAGAGACATTTTGAAGAACCTTTGTATAGCGCTTTTCCATAAAACAACAGTTCATAAACACGGCTGTCTCAACCATTTACAGTCATCTGTGCTCTTTTTTTTCATGTCATATGGTTGAAATCCAAGCTAAAATTCATGGACAATTTTTATCTTAAAAACAGTACAACTCCTCCCATTTCAACCAGTTTAGATTCTTAATACATGATGGTTTCTAGTTCAATAGGAAGTGAAACCCTTCAACTTACTAAGAGAAGACATTGGGTACATTCATGTAGTAGGAATTAAAGACCTCCTCAAATTAGTGTTTGGGAAGAAAAAACAAACAAAAAACAACAGCTATAGAGTGCTAGTGTCCACCCAGTTTTTCAGCTGCCTTTGTTCTGGAAATATTTTAACCATTCATTTTCCCATAGGGATGTTATAAAGTAATTCACACAAGAGTTCTAAGCCATGAACCAAACCAACCAGATCTGCTGTGAATCACAACGTTACAAAATTAGATTTGAAGCAAACGATCTTTTGAGAAATATGACAAAAGACAATGGTAAAAAGACTGTGTACTCAATGTCTTTGATAATGGAAGGAACTACAATCCCATGAAGCATTGCAAATTCTATACTCAAAAAAAAGATAGAAAAAGATGGAAACGTAAAACTAATTGTAGGTTATATGTATAGAATCATTATTTAAGTATATTGTAACATACAGTTTGAAGATATATACAAATATATAAGTAGTCTAAGGGTGTAAGGAGACCGACTTGATTGCATCATTCATAGTGCGTCATAGAATGGACAGTCAATGTAGAGCACTTTGGTGAGATTTGTTTGCCATGATTCTCTGATTGGTGGAATCGTCCCCCCTCTGGATCATGGGTAGTGTTGCTCTGCATCATAAATTCCACTATCAAAAATGTTTTTTTAATGAATTAAGTTGCAGAACAATGGCTTCAACAGAAGAATATACCATTGATTAATAACCTCAGAGTTCCTGGTAATAATCAATACCATATGGAAAAAATAAACAAATAAATAAATAATGGGATTTTTATTTCCAGAACCAAATATATTTCTCATCCAATTATTTCAAGATATCTACATTAGATTACATTATCTACATTATTTTGTATAGTTCTATGCAATATTCGTACTGCAGAGAATGTCAAAAAATTGGCTGATTTGTTGTTTGTTTTTTATTTCTTCTAAGAATCTTTTAGGAGAAACTTCTGAGACCAAGTTGTAACTAAACGAAACAACTGAGATCTCCCTTGAGATTTCAGAGAGCAACCTCTGAGCAATATTTTTTCCTCTGGGAGAGCTTGTCTCACTCATTTCTGTATTTATAATGAGTAAATATGAAACAGATGGACTACAAGTGATGCTGTGCTAATTAACCTTGCAGTAAACAGCCAACAGCAAATAGCAGGTTCGACTCAAAGAACATGGATTGTTTGTTTTTGAATAAATAATGTGAACATGACTGCTTTGAAACATAGAACTGAGCATCAATGAGGTCAGACAGGCTTGATCCCAGAAGTGATTGCAAAAAAATCCATCTTTGGAGGCTCTTATTAGCCATGTATTTTTACCTTTATTGCTACACGTGTGTGTGTGTGTGTGTGTGTGTGTGTGTATACACATACAGAAAGTAACACTGTAGTTTGGTGCAATTACTCATGGTGTTACTAATAATATGGTGTTTATTTTGTGTTTTGATTTTGTGATTACATATACTACAAAATACTATGGTGATATTATGGTTACTGCAGTACAACCATGGCTTAGGTGCAGGGTGTCAGTGGGACTCTAAATAAATACAATGAACATGCTGATGTTATGCCCCTATACACAATGTTAGTATTTAATTAGGGGTGAAAATAGCATCTATCACTATTTGCACATATAGCGAAAAGAAGATGCTTTTGGTTGCTATATACGGTACCCTTAGTGCAAATAGCATCTATGGCTATAGTCTCTGGCAATAAGAACATTTATTTTACCAATGATGTCTATTTTAAAACCATTAAGAAATTGTTGCACTGTGACAATTTACCAGAGAAAAAGCACATTTCAACCCACAAAATTCTGTATTACAGTAATAAGTAATAAGTATATGATTATAATCATTGAGGAATAATAAAGAAACTTGTAATTCAAATGTCCAAATGCATGTGCTTAATTATAAAAATAACATCTAAAAACAGTTCTTAAATATGATAAATTAAGTATAATTTCTTATTTATTTTTTCTTTGATTATGGATTGAAATATGACTTCGACATTTTCTTTTATCATTCAATAAAAAACTGCCATTGCTGTGATCAACACAGTTAAACATTGCATTGATAACACTTTACAATAAGCTTCTATTTGTAACATTAGTAAACATGTTAAGTGTAATGGACTGCTGATTGTTTACATTATGTATTATTCTTGATTACTGTTTTTTATATAATATTGTTCATTGTTAGTTCATAATGCATTAACTGCCATTCCTTTTGTTTTTGGAAAGAACTCCATATTTGTGCAACTGTGCCACAAAATCAATCTAAAACACACAAGTATAAACCACACACACATCCTGTTTTTGTGCATCCACTGCATGTTCACACTAAAGGAAGTCAGCAATACCAGAGAGAAGAGCAAATGTTAGCACAACACTAATTAATGATGCTGCTATGCCCTATGTAACACACACAGAGAGGAGGGCAGTAACTACCTAATTTACTTGAGTAACTTAAATTTTTTTTTTTAATTTAGATTAGATTAGGTTTAAAAGGTTTAATGTCTAATACTTTTACTTTGTTACAATGGGCGGTGTTCCTGTCATTACATTACTGGGTTTAATTTGAGTTCATGTTTAATTTATTGAGATTATTGAATGGGGATTTTACGTCAGAGGAAGTTCTAACAGCTTGTGCGCCGTCACAGACTGCCACTCAAGCAGAGTCCATCACTGCTGCAGCATCGAGCTCTTCAAATAATGTGACAAACTTTCTTCACTCCGCACAGTGAAAAAATAATAGTTCTGTCAGATAATTACTTCATTTAACACCAAGACAAGCGGATATTCAACAAGTAGCTGTGATTGTTTCCAGTGCGAGGGCGCAGGTTAAATGCATAAATACTGCTTAAGGCAGGGACAAAAATTAAGCGCACTTATATATTGCTGCACTGATTTAAAAGTGTACACCTACAAATGTATGTCATAGGAGCCCATATTTACAAAATCACTCTGAAAATGACCATTAGAGCCACAACTTACCTCAATGTGCCTTAATTAAGTTGGAGCTGCAATTTAATCTTGAAATATCATCTTGCCTTGGTGTTAAATGAAGGCATTGCATGACAAAACTATTATTTTTTTCACAGTGCGGAGCGAAGAATGTGTTTCACTTATATTGAAGAGCTTAATGCTTCAGTACTGATGGACTCGGCTTGAGTGAAGTGCACACAGAAGTGTGAACTGTCATAAAAGTCTCATTTTATAATCTTTCAATAAATGAAGCATTAATCAAAATTAAACACAGTTATGTAACTACAGGAACGCCGCCCATTGTAATCAAGTAAAAGTAAAAACATTTAATTAGAAATGTACTTGACTGAGTAAAATTTACACACTTTTAGTAAACGTTAGAGCAATTGTAGCATGTTACGACCCACCTAAGAATATACTGCATATATATATATATATATATATAGAATGAATTATACACACACATTTTTTTAAACCTGTTCATCTATATAACATATCTTCCTCTTTCTCTGTTGGGTTTGACACAACCATGGAGCCACTGGTTTTTGCTGATCAATATCTCCAGCTCTCTGCTAAACTTCCCTCTCACAACATTTATGGACTTGGGAGTTAGTCATTGTGATGAGAAACAGATCACTTTCACATTCTACTTCTTGTGGTTTTGGTGATTCACGTTCTTTGCATATTGCCCCCTGCTGGGCAGGGAGAAGAATGTCTAGCAAAAGATTACAAATATTGATCTGTTTCTCTCCCACGTCTATCATATCACTTCTGAAGACGTGGATTTAACTACTGGAGTCTTATGGATTACTTTAATGCTGCCTTTATGTGCTTTTTGGGCATCAAAATGTTGGCACCCATTCAGTTGCATTGTTCTGACCTACAGAGCTGAAATATATTTCTAAAAATCTTAATTTGTGTTCTGCAAAAAAAGAAAGTCATACATATCTGGGATGGCATGATGGTGAGTAAACAATTAGAGAATTTTTATTTTTTGGGAGAACTATCCATTTAAAGTGATAGCTCAGCCATAATTTTATATTATGTCATCATTTCCCTACCCTCATGTTGTTCCAAACCCATGTGACCTTCAGTAATCTGTGGAACACAAAAGATGTTAGACAAAATGTCAGGGACTGACAGTCTCGGTCACCATACACTTTCAAAATATAGAGGGAAAAAAAATCACTGAAAGTAAATAGTGACTCAAGCTAAATTCTGTCTAATATCTCCTTATTTTGTTGCATGGAAGAAAGAAAGTCATACCATTACCATTATTATTACTACTACTACTACTAATAATAATAATAATTCTGTAACACATGTTACATTTATATTATGTAATGGAATATAGGGGAGTTAACATCCATTATGTCATCTGTGAAATTAATGAGTTGCTCACTACATGAATAACTCTTTTAATTGGATATTTTCTTACTCTTACACAAGTAATTACGTTAGTAATTTAAATTTTACCTGAGCATTTTTTAAGTAATTGTACTTTTACTCGAGTAGTTTTTGGCTACTATACACAAATGCACGCGCACGCGCACACGCACACACACACACACACACACACACACACACGCATGCATGAAAGCATGCACGCACACACAAGTTGGTGTGGCTATCCTTATGAGGACTATCCATAGATATAATGATTTTTATACTGTACAAACTATAGATTCTATCCCCTAAACCTAACCCTCAGAAAAAACTTTCTGCATTTTTACATTCAAAAAAACATTGTTTAGTAGACACTAGAAATGTCCTCATAAACCACATTTATAGCATAATAACCTTGTAATAACCAGTTTTTAACTTAAAAAACAACATCAAACCACCCAAGCCCCCCCACACACACACTGCAGCTGTTGTACACAAATATAAACAAACAACACTCTGATTTGCATTTAGCAGATGTAAAAGAATTTTCCAGTATAAAACCAGTGAAAGCATCAATGGTTGGATGAGGGTTTTTGCATGGTCCAGTGACGAATGATGCAACCGACCTTACTTGTGCAAAACCTCCCAACAAAAACACACTCACAAATGTAGAACACAGAATAAAACATGGAAATCTATGCACAAGTTTCAAACTCATAAGCACATGCCCATGTAGCCCCCATCCCCAAATAAGCACTTACTTTACAAGCACAAAGAGTCAAAATCAAGTGCTTGCATAGATATTTCTATTGAGCGGTGGCAGGCGCTACCAGCTTGGATCAATACACTCAGCTGTGTCTCTACCATTCCGAGGTACATTCTATTAGCTCAGAGAGCCAAAGGAAGTTAACTGCCTTCTACAATACAGTACACAGCAAGCCCTTTCAGCATTCACAAGGCCTAATCTGAGAGCTTTATAGCATA
This sequence comes from Xyrauchen texanus, assembly GCF_025860055.1. Classification (NCBI taxonomy): domain Eukaryota; kingdom Metazoa; phylum Chordata; class Actinopteri; order Cypriniformes; family Catostomidae; genus Xyrauchen; species Xyrauchen texanus. The sequence goes on along the minus strand of NC_068304.1, from coordinate 37,038,796 downwards.
AGAGCAGCTGGTAATGTGATCCGAACGTTTCTAGGAATATTCAGCACATTGTCTCTCACAAACGAGCACAGCACTTCAAATGCAGGGTCAGCACATGTATCCCGAGGGTCTGCTCTTGTTCTCCATCCTTCAGTTAATGCTGATCTCTCCCTGATTCTTGATTTATTTTTCTTTCTCTGTGTGCTGGTATCACACTATCCCCCCAGAATGGTTTTCCCCTTTAGCTTGCTGGTCTTCATGTTCTGTCTATAATATATATATATATATATATATATATATATATATATATATATACTGTATATTTTAAATTTCTGTCAAAATCTATCTATCTATCTATCTATCTATCTATCTATCTATCTGATCTTTCCTTCTATCTTGGTCTCTGAAGTAAGTATGCATGCTTTTAGTCTCAAATCATAGTCTCAAAGCTGCGATGAGACATCATTTCTTTGAAGGTGGCTGCCCTGTGCCCTGCAACAATAGTTGAATCAAGAAAAGTATGTGTGACTGCTTTTATACTGCAGCTGCAGACACATGGCAGATGACATCCCCCACTTCTCGCTCTCTCTATTTATTTATCTGCTCTCATTCTTTGTCCTACATGAAAAAGCTGCAAAGAAATCCAAAAGAACAAAAGAAAATAGAAAACTGCTGTATGCTCAGTGCCCACACCTAAACATCAGCTAGAACATAATACTGCCTAACACAATACTTGGAATTGTAGCAAAATTCAGGGAGAAGCTTTTTCGCTAGCACACATTATTTAATTATCTGCCTGCCTCTTCTCTGGTTCTTTCTTGCTTTTATTCTTTTTAACTTTTCCTCTCTGTATCAACACACACACACTACACAAAATATAGATAGACATGTGAATTGCTGATCTGATTTTTGGTTGGATGCAAAAATCAGCTCTAACTTGATCCTCTACAGAGAAGCCAAACATAATTGAATAATTAAACTAATACAGAAACAAGCAAATTGTTGTCATGTACAGTATATGATGCAAAAATCCAATCTTAAACATACAAAACCAGCATTTATGTAATTATCTTTGAGGAAAATTGCAACACTTATACTGTGTAAGGAGATTTTAAGTTTACTAAATTAATTTTGATATTTCAGAAACACTTTATCACTTCTATTTCTGTTCTGTATGCATGCACAGTAATTTCAGCACCACGGACAGCAACCGTCACCACTGCCATGAGTCATTAGACATTTTATATTCCCCAGGCTTCTAAAGTCATATTCACACTTTAGACTACATCTCTCACAAAATAGCAAAGATTTATACCACAATAATTAAATAAATATATAAATCTACAATGGTCTCCAAAATTATTTTAACACTTAAGCTGCACTTTAAATATAGAGCATGAATGTCATTGAATTAGATAAAGTGATATTTTGCTATCTAATGTAATGCAATTCAGAAATGTTGTTTGTCTTAACAATCCAAATACTTTTGGGGGCCACTGTACATAAAAGCTAAGGGATAGTAACCCCATCATATTTGCATATCGTCTATTGATTAAAGGGCCAGCAATTACTCCATTTTCTCCTACAACTCAATGCTCTTCAAATTTCAAATTTCATTCTAGGCCACCTGTTCATCAGATACTCTGAATCTACATGCTGCTACACTGCAAGCTTGGCCTGTTTAAATCCAACTCTCTTTCTTTCTTCGCTCTGTTTCCTTTTTAATTTCCCCCCTCAATCCACCTCCTCCGGTTTTGATCGTTTTAGCTAATTAAGCCTTTTGAAAAGCCAAAGAACAAGTCATCAAGACGAGGAAGAAACTGAGTGAAATGCAGATTGGAAGCTCCATCACAACCCCCACAACAAAGAGCACAACAAGAAACAAACAAGCTTCAGACTGCAAAGATGGCAGCCATGTCAATGGTTCATCAGGACAATGCCACAAACAAAATTCTGACACTGAGGTAGGAAATCATTCGATATTACAAACGAGCTACAGTCATTTAACATAAGTCAAGTATAGATTACATAAGCCCCAACCAGCCAACTGATCATTAGCAAGCACAGATCTCACAAGACAAGATTAACCTTAGGATAAATAATTAAAGGCAAGACATGGGGAAAAACTACAAACAAACACAACATTTACACACAATAAAAGTTGATAACATGGCAGAAAATAAATAGTTGTATCTTACTTTAGCGAAAATCTGCAAGTCAAAGACAATGTGGCAGAAAGCAAATTTGATCTGGGTCTGATATGTAACTAAGGTCGCAACATGGTCTGTGCCCTACTGAAGTCTTTAAAATGGTAAACTTCATCCTTCTGAGTAGACAAGTAAGGTGAATAAGTTCTAACAAATGTTGGAAAATCAAGAAAACTCCTCAATTTTTTCTAGAGCTGTCTATTACATTGGTCTCTATTCCAAAAGGAAGGCAAACCAGGTAGGCAATTTGAAACAATAATAATTAAAATAATTAGGAGCTCTTAGGAACATCTTTATTATTTTAATGTATCCATCATAAATATCTAAAAACGAACTCAGATGACACCGACATTATACATCATTAGGATCTCTACCCTTTTGCAAAAACAAAGACCATAATGTTGAAATATAGAGACAAGGACATCATAGACGTAATCCACAGCAAGGTGACGTTGTCAAGAAGACCATTACTGTCCCCTGAGCTGTTCTAAATCACAGAGAACAGATAAAGGCCACTTTAGAGAGCACTGCACAACCTGCATCCACCTAGATACCTATACGTCCACCGAAGAAGACCAAACACTCTAAAAACAATCCAAAATGTATTATACCTTGAAATAAACAAAGACATATCAATAGTTTTTTGTATCAACCATTGGGTGACATTATAACATACAGATATCTTTGTTGTTGTGACAAAATGTATAAAGGCATATTGATTTGAAACAGATTTGCACAACAGGGAGTTTGGTTAACCATGGAATAAACAGAATTTATTGAAAAACTGACAAAACAGGCTGGGTAAATGGTGAATGTGGTGAAACTAATTAATGAATACAATTCTTGGTTGGTGTTAAACAAGAATTTGAAGCTACTTTAACGAACTCAATAATAACAAACAAATAAATTATGTTAAGTATCCTTAGAAAGATTAATTGTGATTAATTGTAGACTTACTATGTTTGTATTCAATGGTTATGGACTGAACTTGAACATAGCTTGCGTTTATCAGACATTATATTTGGTTTTAAAAAAACAAAATGCCATCTTTGTATTTAAAGGGGAGTAAAAACAATCTATTTTTGCTAAATAGATAATTTTCTAGCACGAAAATATGTCCCTAGAGTGATGCACAAATAGAATATGTGACATTATCCCCAAACACACATCACACACGCACAATCAAAATTTCATAGAAATGCCACTAAGTACACAAGTGTATCTCAAAACAGACAAAAGGAGATTTTAAGCTTTGTCTCAAATAACCAAACATCTATGTTAGCCCATCAATGCCGCATTTGTTGTGAGGATGTCTCTCTTTCTCCCTCTTGTGGACACTTTTAAAAGTAACTGCATTTCATACTAAATCTTAAAAGTTATGTAATGCTGTCAACAGGTCAGGGTGGGCGTAAAAGCATACCTTGAAAAATAGATTCAAATCTAATCCAAAGCCAGATCTATTTTCTTGTTCACACCCATCAATGGCACATGCATATAGGCAGAGAGGAGTATTTGGCTCCTCTTAGCAGCAGTGAAATCTTGGTAGGTTAATGTGCATTTTATTATTTGTCTTGAAATGGAAAAAGAAATCTAAAATAGTTTAAGCGGCAAACCAATACGTGAAATATATTTCTCACAAACAGTATGCATTGGTACCCTTTTTATTTGATTTAAGACTTTGTATTTTTATTAAGAAGGCTATACCAGACGCATAATCACTATACATTGATTTAACATTACCTTTACAATTAAATCTTTCACTGAAATTACAGAATAAATATATGCACATTTCTAACTCTGTCAAAACTTTGTGAGAGAGAGAAAACATTAAAAGTGCTTCCTAAAAAGCTGTTAGTGATAGTATCCAGAAGCGTTTTTTATAAGAAAGTGCGTTGAACTCCATAAAATCTTGAAGTGTCTTTATATATTCACAAATATTGATCCTTGGGAGCGTCCTTGAGATAGAGCTCTGTCGTCTTTTGTTATATAAAATTAAATTAGACCACTGAACGGGTAATATGTCTCTGTATGGTTTTCATCAATACCCTCCTCTGCAGTTAAATTCATGCAGCAAACTGCAAATATTCTACAAACTGTGCCAGGGCAAGTGTGTGTCCTCGCACAAGTGCCATGAATCCCGGCGATTGAAGGCTTCTTTTGATTATATTTTGATAATTAAACTCCAGAGGCTCAACGACAAATCTGTTCCATACAAAAATAATGGGTGGTAACATTGCTGGCTACTCTGAAAAAAGGCACTTCATTGAAAATCTGAGTATGGCCTTTCCTCCAAAGTGACTTGGGGGAACTCTGTGTGTATGTGTGTGTGTATGATACATACTTTATAATTTTGCCATGCTTCTTTTTTGATACTCAATCTTTGTGGGCTTGGGTGAAGAAGGGGGAGGGGTTGTGAAATAGAATAATATTTTATATTCAACTAGAATCTATACGACTTCTCCAAGACTTCGAGGTAATCCGGCTTGGTCTGAAGTTTGGCCCTTAACTCGAGGTATTCGCTTTGGGTTTGCTCTGGGAATCCTTTTCCTGCAGTGAAAAGTAATGTTTCTTTTAATCTGGCATCTTGCTGTAAGTCAGGGTATTGCATTCCTTGGGGATGTGAGTGTGCAACATGCATGTCCTTTAATTTGGGTATGGTGCCATATAGGCAGTCTACAAAACCCACTGTTGGGGTCGGTCTCTGGCTGTCAATCACGGTGGGGCAAAGCACTCCATTCTCATGAAAGCCCGCCATGTCACTGGACTGATTAACAGTGACGATCGTGTTGAGCTGGGAATTGGACACAGCCATCGTCCATTCCTTCTCTTTCTCCAGAAGAGTTCGATAATTACTGTTATTTTCCTTGGTTTCTACAAACTGCTCACCCTCAATCTCCCCCTCTCGTGGTTTGTAAATGGGATTGTTGCACATCTGAGTAACAGGATGGGGTATGTAGTCATAGACGTGACCTGGTGGTTTCTCAGGGGAGGCGGTCGGTCTTTCCTCAAAGATCTTGCATTGCATCTGAATGCCCGTAAGATCAACTTCCTGCCGCTTCCGGAAGGGAAGCTTCTTTCGTCTCCGTAGAACGAATGCAAACAGACCAGCAGCCACAAACACTGCTGAGATGAAGAGGATCAACAGGCTGAGAATGAGCACAGATAGTGGGACAGCTACCGTCGCTGGTGCGTATCCTAACTCAGAACCGCTGGTTGCTGTCATATCATTGGGTAGAACCGGAGAGGACGCTGTAAATTTCAGCTCGGGGCAGATGATCTCCACCTCCAGAGTGCGCAGATCCTTACCAAGAGCAGATTCTGGGGTCTTGCAGGTCACTTCCCCCACAACAATGACGGAGCTGAGCTTCTCAATCCACTGTTTGAGTGGGATGATGTCGCAAGAGCAGTCCCAGGGGTTCTGGTGCAGGTCGATTTGAACGATGGAGTGAAGATGCTCCAGTACGCCGCTCACAGGAAGATATAGAAAATAGTTGTTGCGCAGATTGAGCCTGGCCAGAGAGGTGCCAGCGAAGGCATCCACGGGCAAGGTGCGCAGCAGGTTGTCATTGAGAAAAACCAACTGCAGGTTTGGCATGAGGCTGAATGCGGCCGGTTGGATCTCTCGAATGACGTTGTACTCGAAATACAAGTAACTAAGTGCTTGCAGACCACGAAACATGCCTGGAGTGAGCCGTTCTATGTCGTTGCCATTCAAGTATAAACTTTTCAAATTAGGTAGGTTCATAAAGGCGCCTTCTTGAACGTATGATATCCGATTATTACCCAAGTGCAATAAATCCAAGCTGGAGAAGTTCCAAAAATCCGATCTGTAAATTTTCTGTATCAGATTCCCACTTAAATACAGTTTCTTCGCGTTAAGTGGTCGTGGCAAGAGCTCAGAAATGTTGTGGAAGCCTTTCTCTTTGCAATTGACGGTGAGGCCTAAGTCATTGATGTGTAAATTGCACATACACCTTGTCGGGCAAATTATTGGTATAGGGGGTCTGGTCTGATAGGCAGCAATAGGAGGCTGATTCAACCCTGGGTAAATGCTACGAGGAGTGGGTGGCGTTTTTGTTGGTCTGGGCCGTTTAGTTGGCTTTACGTGTCTCTCTCTGTACTCTACTGAGGAGGCTGTGTTATGAAAAGACGATAACATAGATGAAGGCTTGGTGGGCCAGACATTTTCGTTATTAAATGGTAATCTGGGAATGCCATGTTTGGCCTCCATTTCAGCTTCAGAGAGTAAAGGACAGAGTTCAGTCCTCTTGATCTCGCGAAGGTCTTTGCCGTGTAAATGAAAGGGGTATTCACATGTGATGTCACCTACCAGAGCTGTGTAAGGGATGCGCTCTAGCCACATTTTAAGCTGCACAATGTCACACACACAGTTCCACGGATTTTCCTCTAACTGAATCTCCATCAAGCTGCGACCGATGTATTCCAAAGTCCCTTTATAAGGTAGAATTTTTAAGCGGTTGCCACGCAAGTCAAGGTGCGTCAGTGACACAGACCTGAATAATAAATTGGGTAGCACGGGTATTAAATTGTCATTCAAAATAAGTACTCTGAGTTTGTGCAGGTTCCGAAATGCTCCACTCTCTATTCTCTTGATGACATTGTAATCCGCCTGGAGATACTCAAGGCTTTCCAGCCCCATAAAAGTGTCATTCCTAAATACCTCCAGTTTATTCTCATGAAGAAATAGCTTTTTCAAAATGCTCAGGCCATTGAAAGCACCCACATGAATGTCCTGCAGCGCATTGTTCCCTAGATTGAGCGATACAGCGTTGTTGAGGTGCAAAAAGCTGTTAAAATACAGTTTGCGCATGGAGTTCCTCTGCAGATTGAGTTTAAAGGGTCTCGTCCATGTCTGAGAGATCTGGCTGACATTTGTAAATCCTTTGCTGTCGCAGTGGACGTGGAAAATACCCTCCTTGACTTCACAGTAGCAAGGGTCAAAGCAAGGCTCATCTATTTCCTCTGACTCGTCCAACAGAGGGATCGGCGTAGTCCATCCTAAAGCTATTGTGCTTAGCAGGGTAAACCACAGCATCCTTCCTCCAAGTCCTGATGAAGTTAAGGCTGGGAGCCACTTCACAGCACTGCAACAAAACACAGTAAAAATTAGTGAGAGAGATGAGAAGCCTCAGACAGCGCACAACTGAGGCATTGTGCACAATAAATCGCACAACAGACACCTCCTCTCTCCACATAATAGCATGTTTACGATAGAGATTGTGCATTATCTTTTGGCTTGACATCTCTCAAATACCCAAATACAGGACTCTTGGAGATAAGCATCACATGTTTTCAAGGACTGCATTAAATAAAAGGACCTCAAAGCTGTTTAATGCACTTGACTATCACTAGGGAATATAAAACTGCCATTTTTAAGTCTCACCACATCGGTTACACACAGTCCAGGCAACACTTGTTCAATTTAGATAACCAATCAATTCCATGTTAGTTTAAATTTCAAAAGCATTAGATCAACAAATAAAATAAAAAAACTGCAGTATTAATTTAAAACATTCCAGAAACAGATGACAGGTGCATCTCAGAAAGGTTGTCGGCAAAACGTCAATAAGACATTTAATGCATAACGGAGGTTATTTGCTTCCACAGCCTGAACACACTTAATTAGCGCAGATCGCAATTTCATGCTATCCGAAGATCAGTGGAGAAACTCGGAGCCAAATGCTGCTGAGTGTGCCACAATATGCTTATTAGTAAATACATGTGAATTTCTTGTCTTCTGGGTTCTTAAAACGAATAATGGGACCAAAAAATAAATAAAAAAAAAAAGCCCTCGAAAATATCCTCGTCCTTTATCAAGATGAGATGGGTAACAGTCCCAGCAATTTTCCATGAATAGCACACTTTGTATTGCTTTCCTCCCACCCTTCTCTGATGCCTTGGCTTTGGCAATCAATTCCAATGTCCTTCTATTTCCAAAGCTGTAGCGGATACCTACTCGGTTTTAGTGGTATCCAACTTTACATCTCCAGCGGGTTTGGAGACGGGTGGTCCCTTGCTGCCTCCGATTGATGATTGAAAAAAACAAACAAACAAAAAAACAGACGTGCATTGGAATGAAACGCAGAATCAAATCTCCACTTTTTTCACACATGTATAATCTCCATCCCACTTTGCTATGTATTAGTGTATAATTACAATTTAGCATTCAACTTTCATTTAAGATATGTTTTGTTGTAATGTCTTTGTTGAAAGCTGCTGAGGGTAATTTGTACAGCAGTCTCTGCGCAGTTACATCATATACAAATCAATGCATCATTTGATTAAATATAGAGATTATGCTGTTCAATGAAGTTACCACCCAAAATCTGAGAACCTCTGAAATCGCATTCGCACAAAACTCACCTTTCTTCAACAGAACATCCGAACGAGTTTAATGATTGTTGGATCTCTCTCTCCCTCTCCGCCTCCGTCTCCTGTGATTTTTCCCCCTATCTCTCTCTCTCTCTCTCTCTCTCTCTCTCTGTGTGTGTGTGTTGACCTGCCTCTCCTCTCTCTCAGACCAAGAATAAGAGAGAAGATGAAGACGTGATTTGAATGAAATCTTTTTTTTTCTTCTTCTCCAAAGTATAGGTTTGTTTATGGTGCAGGTTCAGCTCAGTCCTGAAGCCTGAGAGAAAACTGCAGCTCAGTTCCGCTCGGAGCGGCTCGGTTCGGCTCGTCCCGCTGCTGCGCTGCTGGCATCTCTCATCGTACCGGAGAAAAAGCTTCAGATCGTCACGGAAATGAGCTTTAAGAAAAGCAAGCTGGGAGGGAGAGTGCAGAGATTGGAGGACGGCGTTGGCGTCGGTGCTGTTGGCGGAGAGGGTTGGGATGGAGGAGGCACGAGCTGTTGAGCGCGCCGAGTGCCGCACCGGGGGCGCGCGCGCGCGAGTCCGTGTTCTCTCTCTCTTTCATCATCAGCGATGTAACGTTTTGTTTTTAGACAATCACCTCATCTCATCTCCTCGTTTACAAGAGCATGCAACGATCATAAAGTCGAAGCTTATTCAAGTTCTCTTCCATCAGTTCTCTTCTGATACATTGAGTTTCCGTTAAACTCCGTTGTGAAAATTTTCTTTTGCTCTCAGTCTTTATTTCCTTGAAAAGTTTCAATGAATGCGTTGGAATGAGTGTCTCCTTCTCCCGCTTTCGCTGTGAGCATTTCGTTCGGTTTACTCTGCAGTAAAGGGCTGCTGAGGTAAAAAAATAAAGTCCTCCGTAGTGTTCCGTGCGCTTCCCGTGCGCTGCTTTCCCGCGTCTTGTCTTCCCGCGTCACGCCATGCTTTCCCGCGTCTTGTCTTCCCGCGCCCTGATTTTCCGTGTCTTGTCTTCCCGCGACCTACCTGCAGCGGGCAACCGAGCTCTGCGCGTGGACACTGCATAGGGTACCTAAATTTTCGTGATATTTACATAAAAATGAGAGAGATAGAATGGGTAACTCTATATAATATCTTAAATAATAACATTAACACACATGTATTACGTTACATAATGCTCGTCAGATCATTTAAGTACGTTATAGCAGTCAGAAATGTCGTGGAACTTTAATTCACATACATTTTTATATTTTGGCCAGGCCTATACTGTATATTCGTATGTAAATGTACTTTTTCAGATGATGAAACTACCGATCTACTAATTATCTAGCTAATGTCTTAATGAAAGACTTAATGAAAGTCTGGGCGTATATGTTTAAACAAATTCACATGAGATTTCATTATGAGGATTTACTGTAATTTTGGAGAGTCATGCTTAATTGGAATTTTCAAGGACGATAAAAATTAAGGATAATGATGATGATGACAGCTATAACTATCATTACAATCATTTTGGTTATTACATATCATCATATGAAATCTGTGATGCTAGTCAAAAGCACTTTATGGCACACACACACTTCTGGTAACTCGCTGAAATGAGCTTTTTTATTGCCATTTTATTTCCCTGTTGAATTCTCACTCAACATCTGTCCTGTAACTGGCACAAAACTAAATTATAGATGATAACTTCCCCAAATGTTCCAGAAAAATCCTTTGAATAGACAATAGGATCAACATGAACACGTTCTTGCTTCATAAGACCTGATAGGTAAGAGTGTTACTAATATTATATATAGCTTACCACAACCAAATATTAGTGGCATTTTAAATATAGTCTTTATATATATATATATATATATATATATATATATATATATATATATATATATATATATATATATATATATATATATATATATATAATACACTGACTTTAGATTGTTCACATTGAAGTATGTGAGGTTGTGATGTGTGTTTATCTGCCTGCTTTCCCACCCCCTCTCAAAGGCCTCAATTACTAGAACAATTAATATTACCTCAATTACTAGAACAAGCTCCAGTCTCCTAAGTGTTCTGCACCATTCTGTCACTTCAGGGACATGAGGTCTGACTTTCAGCTGGTTCATTTATTTTATATATAATATCATAGTATATACTTGTATACTTATGATTATCATGCTATAGTGTATATGGCCCCAAAAATAATTTAGAATTTTGTCTTTGCATTAGAAGAGAACATTTTAAATTAAGTAGCATTACTAAATGATAAAGAGAGGTAGCTCAAGCGCAATTACAGCACAATATTTAACATTTAACATTATTTAGATTGAAATATATACATATATATATATATATATATATATATATATATATATATATATATATATATATGAAATTAAGGCAAAACCTATTTGAACAGTTGTCAAATGTTAGTGGTATTTGGGACCAGCTGCTTAAAAGAAATTGTGAAATGCCCAAATGCTTTCTGTTCTATCAAGAAAGAAGAGTAAAAAATGAAACAAGTTAAAAAAAAATATTATAATAACAAAAAGTTAATAACAGGGCCCAATAACTGTATAGTGTCAACTGGAAACTATGCTCACTATACAGACCCAACATAAAAAAGCTCCACCTAGAGGCCTCTTCTGATTGGCTGGCTACTATCTGTCATCACAGCAATGGCACAAGATGGATAAATGTCTATGAGAGAAAGAGAGGGAGAAAAGAAGGTGAGTAGAAGAAATAGCGAGAAAAGGGGTAACAAGAGAACGTTTTTGCACCACATCCTGGTCGGTGTGCAGCCGCGTATAGCACTGTCAGTCAATCATCTTGTGAAAAAAGCCATCTTTCATTTCTGCCTCTGCCACTCATTCCTAAATCCCCTTTTGTTTCCGTTCACCAATTTCTCTCTTTGTCTATATAAATCCCTATGTACTCAAGCTTGTGAATAACATGTGTTGTTTTTTTACCCCGTGCTTCATTTGCATTCTTTTTTTTTTCCAATATGCAATTCTTTAATCACAGTTTCACATTTTCTAAACCACATCAGATGTCACATCTGGCTTGTAATTAATGTCTAAACATGCATGTTGTAATATGGGCTAATGCAATTTCTCACATTTAGTTGTAACAGCTTTGCTCTGAGCAGAACTGTTGACTCCTAGCTGCTAAAAGAGTGACGAACAATGTCTGAAATAATGCAGTCAGGGACTGAATTACTGTATATATAAATTACATATGGCTCAACAATAAATAGTTTTCTGCTGGCCCAGTTGAGTTGTACTTGCCATTCCAATATTTTTGCTGGCCCCACCACAAATATGACACTTTATTTTAAGAAAGGTAACGTCAGTGAACAAATTTGGTAATTCATTCAATATTTATTTATGCAATATTAATTTGTTTCTTTTTCCTTATGGGAGTCAAATAATTGTTTTTGTATGAGACAACTCATGTGATTCCTTATGATTTTTCCATTTTGTACTAATTATTACAACTTGTCATAAGACCAGGTTGAAAAATTCATAAACATGCTTTTTGAAGAAAATTATTAGTGTTGAGCCGTTTTACATGTCTTAATGCCATTATACAACAGAATAAATGATAAAGATATATATTTGAGTAAGTAAGTAAAGAATGCTCCTGGGCAGCTATTTTTTGTATACAAGCAGCATAAAAGTACAGCAACTATCTGCTTGAATGGGGAAAGACTGAAATCTCCAAAATGGTTGGTCAAGATTATGATGAAATACCATATTAAAAATCATCAGTACAATCTGACTACAATGGAATCGTGAATTACACTTCTTTAGCTCAAAATAAACAGCACTAATTTTGAGTGTTGTCCGGCTAATGCACATGAGCAATCTCGAGTTAACTTACAGGCAATGAATCTATATAAAATGTTTTTGGCTCTTTTACATATAAGGCAGGACTTATATGTAAGTCCTGCCTTATATGTCCTGCCTTTTCCTTTATACAAATGCCATGTTGTGTGTTCCAATTTCTCCCATTCATTTTGACAAAAGTGGTCTGTCTTGGGCTAAACAGTCTCTGAAACGTTTTCTTATGTGCTTCTGTCATGGTCCATCAGCCAATCTGGAATCAGTTCCTCCTGAAAGACAGAAATATGGCAGTGCCAATCACTCACAAACATGTCTTACATCACTAAAGTAATTGACATGTCTAGCTTTAGATGCAGAGGCCATTACTCACAGTGACAGTAAAAAGAATTGACATTGGATATGCTATTTTAAGATATTTTACTTTGATAAAAGTGGTATGCTTATGCCTCCACATACACAGTTCTTCAGCAACATTGTGCTTGTGTCAGACTGTGTCAAAATATACTTTATTTCAAAGAAATGTTGACATGCTAAAGAATTTATCATTTAAACCCAGCTAAGTATAATCATGGTCAACATAGTTGATCATAGCCAATCTCCAGATTTGAGGTACATGTCATGTTGTGTTTGAGTGTGATATATTCTCAGTTGACTTTTGTTTGTGTACTTTTATTTTGAAATTTCTTGTTAAAGTTCCTGTTCCCCAGTCGTGTTCATATGTCCTGTTTTCCCTTCATGTTTGTGTCTGGTTTTCATTGGTTCATTGTTTGATTACTTTGATTCAGTTCTAGTTTCTTATTGGTTTTGGTTAATTGTCTTGTTATCTTGTTTTAGAGTTCTGTTTGTTCATTGGCTTTTTTTTACCCATGTCTTGTGTATTTAAACCCTCATGTTTGCCTTTGTCAGGTGTCAGGTGTTGTACCTGTAACCTTGTTGTTCTGTTCAAATTTAGTCAAGCCAGTGTTCGTGTAACCTTGTTGGTTTGCCTTAGTTTAGACTAGTCAGTGTACTTGTAACCTCGTGGTTTTTGTTTTGCTCTAGTCATAGTCATGTTTAGTTAGGTCCTTGGTTTCTTGTTTTTTGTTTTATTCACTTTTATAGTTTGGGATACTAGTTTCCACATTTGAGAATAAAACTGCACTTGGGTTCATCTAAACTTCATCATATTCATCTCTGCCTGTTTTGTCAACATTGTTACATTGAGCCCCTTTGATGCATCAGGTCAGGGAAGCACTGCTCAGGGGTGTGATATGATCCTTTGTAATCCATACTATTTATCCTAAATAATGTGAAGTATACTTTATTTTCCCCTGTGTATTCTTATTTTTACTTGCCTACCATTTTTCCTAACTATTGAGAAAATTAGTCTAGAATCAGCTCCATTGGAATTGGGGTCGATTAGAAATGTAAGGAATGGAAAAGAAATTTAAATATTCTGGGTTCAATGCACGATTAGCTCAATTGACCGCATTTGTGGCATAACATTGATTACCACAAAAAAAAAAAAAAAAAATCTGGTTTTATTTTTCTTAAATAAAAAAGCAAAAATCTGGTTTAGAGTGAGGCACTTACAATGAAAGTGGATGGGGCCAATCCGTAAATGTTAAAATAGGCACTATGTCAAAATAATAGCAACAAGACATAACATTTTTGTTAAATTATTTTTAGTGTGATAAAATGACTTTTCTGTGTAAAGATATATACAATTTCACAACTTTGTAGCCATTATGATGTAGCACTTTAAAACCTAAAACCCTAAAAAGACAGTAAAAAATAATGATTTAAACAACTTCACAACTCATAATACATGCATTTAAACAGAAGTACTAAGCTAATGTAAGTGCTTTTATAAAATCATAAGCTTTAAAGCACTCCAAATTTGGCCCTATTCACTTGTACTTGCCTCCCTGTAACCACAATGTTTTCTGAAGAAAAGGAGGGATTCAAAATTATTATTATTGATAATCAACATTATGCCACAAATGCTGTTGATTGAGCTAAACTCATATTTAGCCCTGAATATTCCTTTAAATGGTCTGCACTTATATAACGGCTTTTTAACCTTAGTGTTATTCAAAGCGCTTTACACTGCATCTCATTCACCCATTCACACACACACTCACACACCAATGATGGCAGAGCTGCCATGCAAGGCGCTAGCCTGCCATTGGGAGCAACTTGGGGTTCAGTGTCTTGCCCAAGGACACTTCGGCATGTGGAGTCGTGTGGGCCGGGAATTGAACCACCAACCCGCTCTACCACCTGAGCCACAGCCACCCCTTTAAAGTCAACAAGCAATTCACTCACCATTTACTCACCCTCATGCCATCCCAGATGTGTTTGACTTTCTTTCGTCTGCTGAACACAAATATTTTTAGAACAATATCTCAGCTCTGTACGTCCATATAATGCATATGTATGGGTACCAATAATTTAAAGCTCCAAAAGCACATAAGTGAGTGAGTGAGAAACAGATCAATAATAAAGTCCTTTTTTACTATCAATCTCTACTTTCAGGATGCATTACATTCTGAAGGGCTCATCCCTATGCTCTAATCCCTAAAAAGGGTTTACCCTCTAGAGTGAGAGTTTTGGATGGTTGAAGGGTTTAGCGGTCAGAAACATCGGTAATTTGGAATGCACTTCAGCATCATCTATTCAAGCCAAAGGCACCACTGCCATTGCACAAAGGCTGATGCTAATTAAGTTCAGCCTTTCAGAAATATTTAAACATGATTTTGCCTCACTACTTTCAGAATGAAATCTTTGAATGATTTTTTTTAATATAAAAAAATAAACCTATAAACAAATGTACAGTGCATTTATTAAATAAATAAAATGCCACTGTGTGTAATTATTTTATTTAAACTAATTTAGAATGACAGATCCAGAAAATGTACAGTAACATAACAAAATAATTAACCAGTTTTAAACAAAAAGGCAGGGGTTTAAAATCATTTTAAAAAGTACTTTATAAAAATGTTAATCTTTTATAGATTACAGAGATGTCATGTTTTTGTTTATAGAACCAGATTGCAGTTGCAGCTGGTTTAATTTATTCTAAATTACACATGACAAACCTTCAGATTTGTGATGTATGCTCCGGTACCTGTCTGCTTGGCAGTGAAGCGTCCATCATTTGAACCCGAAGGAAATGCTAATTTTGAAGGGCCCTTTGAAGCAGCTATTTATGAGCGCTTCGGTTTGGAATGTCCCTTCAACATGACGGCCACAATTGTTCCTCCTTTGAAGTGCCCTTTGGAGACAGCCCGTATGGAACGCATGGTCACTTTAACATTCTTCTTCTTTTGTTTTTGGCAATTCATATTCTTCATGTACTGTATCACCATCTACTGGGTAAGGAGGATAATTTATTGTGAAAAAGGACTTAATATTAATCTGTTTCTCATCCATCACATAAATGCATTTAACACATGCTTAAATCACTCACATTATTTTACTTATTTTTAACCAGGCTTTAAGGACATGGTAAATGGTGTGCATTTATATAGCACCTTTTTAAACTTAGCGATATTCAAAGCGCTTTGCATTGCATCTTATTCACCCATTCACACACCAATGACTGCAGAGCTGCCATGCACGGTAATAGCATGGGAGCATCTTGGAGTTCAGTGTCTTGCCCAAGGACACTTCGGCATGTGGAGTCATGTGGGCCGGGAATCGAAGTGCCAACCCTGTGATTAGTGGACAACCCTCTCTACCACCTGAGCCACAGCTGCCCCTATAGGACATGTATTGCAAATTAAAACAATATCATTCTCATTACAAATATTTTACACGTTTTTTCACATATAACATGTATTACAGTTATTCACTAAACTAAGACATTATTAAATGAGATATGATTAATACTAAATTTACATACCCAGTCATCACATTTGTGACAAAATCAACTCCACACATGGAATCCATATGGATCCTTTAAACATAACCCATAATAAACATAACATTTTAACATATGACACTTGTGAACACATATTTAATGCAATTTAACAAAATTTTGTGTAAAATTTAATATTTACACAAATAATTCTAAACCAATGAACAAAACCAGGAGCTTTCTTGCACAATGTCTGCTCTCATGTTCTAACCAGCAGACATGTGAGTAACACAGTGGGCGTGTTCCTTGAATATCATGTAACATGTGGCAGCCGGTGGGTTTCTGGTTCCCCTCTAGGGTGAGATGGTGCCCCCCTAGGGAGATGGTGCCCTACGCAGACAGTGTAATATGTGTATAGGGAGCGGCGGTACAGATGACCAGAGCTAAATTACATAAAAATTCTCCACTTTGCCACAAATATAATATCACAATCCAATCAATTTACGATGGATAAAATTGTGTCCTGCCCAGAATATTCTGTTTCACTCAAATACTGCATATATCCAAAGTAAAATGGTTTGCAAATCCCTTTTTTTTTTTTGTATTTGTATATTTGCCTTCACACTTTATTAAGGTTTGGATTCCTCCCCTTGTTTGTCATTGTTTAGTCACTGTGGTATTGCACTAAAAGTAAGAATATACTTTGCCAGAAGCTGGAAAATACTATCCCTACTTGGCTGGCTGTACAGTGTTCCTAATCTTTAGCTGAGGTTTCTCCAAGGCTGACCCAGAACATCAAAAGAACTCCAAAAATATTAAGCATGATGGGGCTCTTTTCAATTCTCTTTGATTTAATGTTTTAGTGTGGAGTCTGCTTTCTTCCTAGTCTCTGGGTCAAACAAACCTGCACTTCTTCTTCAATGGGGTCACAAGACAGTATTCAGAGGATTTTCCAGAAGCTAGCAGAATGGCAACCTGAATTTAAACACCTCGTTTTTTCCCCTCAAAGATAGCTTTGGGTAATGGGAACAATGAAACATCAAGGGAATTAAGAGACAGGGTTTCTTAGGTAATGAACATTTGAAACAATGTTTTTTGAGAATGTTTATCACCACTGATGTTCACATATGCTGCTTATTTAAAACAGACAACTACTATTTGTACATCAAAATACAATTTATATTTTACTCTTGGTAAATGAGTTCTTGTGAGCCAAAAGTGGTTAGCGTGGGACGAGTATCAATCTCAAAATGGGAAAAGAGAAATATAATTCTATTCGCTTTGCATCCTTACCTCAAACGGCTCTTGTTCTGGCCTAAAACTCTACCATTTTGCAAGCGTAGTATCTCAGAGGTATACTAATTTTTCTTTCAGAAGAGGAAGTATTCACAAGATGTATTAATAGGCTGTAATTTAGCACAGTAAGCTAAAATGTTAACAGCCCCATCAACTTCCCTGCCCACACCTCTATAAACACCTTTTTATTTACTCACAGGCTAATACTGAAATTGAACTGGGACATACTTAATCACAGATTACACAAACAAAAAAATGAGTAAAAAAATTATTAGTGGGCAATAATGTTTTAATATCATCTGTGACCAATATGAGTCATGTTGTCTGTCATTTTGTCGATTTTCTCATCTCTAGTTTGGTTGACACTAAGTGGCTGTTCACACCGAATGTATTTTTTGCATGCATCTGGGCTGTTATACAATTTTCTATGCAAACATGTAATGCTTCAAGTTAAAAAGAACTTCAACTTTTTAAAACCCATTTTGAGTCATCTGTGTTCTTTTCATTGTGCTGTGTCTAGCTTTTTAACGCAAGCCCCCTAAACAGAAACATTTTCTATGCAAGTACACAAATACAAATGCCAACACATTGTGTTCATATGACCCTGTTGTATACATTTAATGTGTATTTTTGCATTACCTCTGTACTCAAGGGAACATCTCAAAATGTTTGCAGAATTAAACCCGGTTAGGGTTATTCACGTGGCTAGCTCTGTACCTGCTGTCAATGTAATTTTAATTAACTTTCTCAGCAAGATTCAATTCAAACAATTGCTTTGACATTACAGTAGTTGACCTGCATGATAAAACTGACCATAAAAACAAACAGTTTACACTAACGTGCAATTGCATTTTCTTTATGAATTAGGCTCTTACACATTTCAAAGTGCAACAGCGTGAAAATGAGCTGACATAGCTACAACCATCTATGATCATGTATTTGTGTAGAAGTAGGTTTCCAGCTCAAATGCTGTCCTGTGCAAAAGTAATATCATGATTTTACACTGTTCTGCACCCAGTAGCTCTCCAGAAACAGGCCTGGCCTACTTTATAGCTCATCTGTTTGGCTTGCACATCACAACTTTCTCTGTCTTCAGGCCACGGCCAAGTAATTAGGCCTTAGTGCTGTTAACGCAGTGTGTGTTGACCCCGTAAAATAAACAACATGTAATATGTTGATCTGAGAGAGACACACAGTAAGTCGGGAAAGGACGATGGGAAAGAGCGGAAATTAGAAATTGGAAAACGACTGAAATCAAATATTTTTCAAAGTCAATTTGACTGAAAATCTTGCTCTCCATTGTAGCTCTGAAATTTTATTTTTCCATCAAGACACATAACTACACATTTGACTTCAATGTCACTGTAATGAGGTTCAGAAATGAGGAAGCGGGAGATGGCGATTCCAACTCAGGAATGTCACTCTTTTATTCACAAAAATATACACATTAGCTTAAAGCGCAATGGTAAAGATTCAATTCAAATACTCAAAAATTGAAACGTGGCAGCGGTCAACACACAGGCACCTTCTCAGCTGGGCTCGCTCTCTCTCTCTCTCTCTCTCTCTCAACTGCTGCTGTCTCCTCTCCTTAAAATCCCCAATCCATCCTCACTGAAATACAAGACAGGTGTTAAGCACAGGTGAAAATCATTCACCACTCAACTCCTCTGCTTCACTCTCCACAGCATGGCACTCGGCCACGCCTCTGCATCCACCTCCACAGTCACCAAATGCCATTGATTCTCAGGTGTAAGCAAAGGTACAGTAACAGCAAGTTTGAATACAGTATGCGGTCTTGAGACTTATTCTCTATTATTCACTTTCCTGCATTAATGTATATCCCTTTCTCCATTCAATTTGAATGACAAAAGAAGAAACCTGAACAAAAACTTATATGACATTAGCACATAATAATTATCTACTGTTCATAAAGGCCCCTTATATCTACTCTCAATTTTCTCATTCCTATAAACCCTTTAATTAAAAAATAGGTTGGACAGTTTTGGGCCAGAAACATTTTAACCTGCTCAGCTCAACTAGAAACTGTATGGACATGTTGATTATTGTAATTATCATCATGAACTCATCAGAGCCCATATCAAGCCAAGAGCTCAATGGTTATTACAGTAATTCATGATAATTATTGCTTGAATTAAAATGTATTATGAAGTGAAGGGTTAATGACGTCAGAGGTGAAACGCTGAATGGGAGGTCTCAAATTAGTGTACTCAGGCATTCCTCAAACCTAAATGTAATAAGGTAAAGTAAGGAGATTAATAATTTATACAATATCAACCTTTTCGCGTACTAATCCAGCAAATTTAACCATTGTCTTTTTTTTTAAGCAGCAATGAAAATTAAACACACTAGCTGTAGCTCTGTTCCAAAACCTTGTGAGCCTCCTACCTAGACAACAATTTGAGGCATAATAAGTGTGAAAGTTGCAAAATGATACTGCCTTCTTAGATTCTTCTAGATGCAATCTATAAAAAGGACTAAAATAATAGCAATATTTCATTTAATACCAAAAAGTATTGATAAAAGTAATTTACTATTTTTTCCAATAATTGTGTTAAAGTGTTGGAGTAGCTTAGAGTTAGCTTAGCAAAACGCTAGCATCAAACTATTTTGTAATCAACTTTTGTAAGTAAAATCATTTGTGTTTCATTAAGTGAGAGAACTGCTATGTAGAGCCTTCCAAATTAGGCCATGTCCACACTAATCCATTTTAAAACCACAATTTTCAGTTTCCAAATGTGTGCAGTAATGGCGAGTGTTTTCGAAAGTCATTCATTCATCAAACATTTTTAGTGGAGGAAAACACTGTTCTGGTGCGGAGGCATAAACGTAGAAAAATATGTTTTCAAATTAAAACGTATTATTGTGGATCTGCATGCCTCTTACAAGGTTCCATTTCGTTAAGGATACTGCCTTGTAAAGCCCAAAATATTCTTCGGTCAGACGTGAACACTAGGCTTCTGCATACATAGTGATGCAAATTTCAACATCAGCAGAGTGCAAGAGCACTGAACGCATGCGGCCTGATTTTTCAAACCATGCATACTCTGAACCCCTTATATGCCCACAGATCGCTACAACAATTCTTTCATAAATTTTTCCAGATTTCCAGTGACATTCGGACAATCTCAATGCTTATAGGTGTTCACGACATTGCGTCAGGCAGATTTATACAGCAAATTAAGCGATTTTGCATGTTCGAGACGTGCCATTCGCTTCATTCGCACCTATTTGCGTCTTTGCATTGACTTTGTTTGTAATCACACCGTGCGAAACGCTCGGTGACGGTAAGTGTTGTATGTGAGTGCACCATTAGCATGGTGATTTGTCATTAGCTCCCCTGCCCTTCACACTAACATATATTGTTTTGTGTGTTAAAACCATTTGAGTTTTGTTGGTTTCTTTGTTTTTTAATTATATGATTATTTGGTTGATTTTCCCTTCTGTGTTCTCAGAAGCTGAAGGCCCGGTGTAAGGGGCTAGCTGATCCTTGCTAAACGGTGGTTGTGCCCTTTCGTATTTGTGATTGGGTTAGTATTTCCCTGTTAATTACTGGGTGGTGTAGTCAGCTTATCTATTGGTTTTCCATGGCATCAGCAGCATTCTCCCTCCTTGGCTCCCCCGCTCCGCTACACTTAGAAGGACTGATCTCTTGATGTAGGTGCTCTGTAGGGAGCATGAAAGTACTGTATGAATGTACACTTCACTAATAGTTCGTAAAAGGTTTATTTGTGAAAAAAAAACGTTTTCTTTTATGAACCTTCGTGTGGCTAACCCTTCCCGCAGTGCCCTTCAAGGGTGCAAACTGCTGTTTGGAAAACACCCTGTGTGCACAAGCTTTTACATCGATACCAAAGTATTCTTTGGGCTTAAAGGAATATTACGGGTTCTATAAGTTAAGGTCAATTGACAGCATTTGTGGCATAATATTGATTACTACAAAAATTTATTTTTAATTGCCTGTCCTTTTCTTAAAAAAAAGCTAAAATCTGGGTTCCAGAGAGGCACTTACAATGGAAGTGAAAGGGGGCCAATTTTATAATGTTAAAATACTCACTGTTTAAAAATTAATGCCACAACACATAAACAATATGTGTTTTAAAATGATATTAGTGTGATCAAATTGCTTATTAACCTTTTCTGTATAAAATTATAGACAATTTTAGAACTTAGTTGCCATGACGACGTAATGTCAACAAACCCTAAATCCCCTAAAACGACTGTAAAACTGATGATTTAAACAACTTTACAGATAAAATAATTGTGTTTTTATAAAATGTATAAGCTTTACATTTCTGCCTTTAAACCTCCAAAAATTGGTCCCATTCACTTAGTAAGTGCTTCACTTTTTTTTTAAAGAAAAAGAGGGATGTAACATCTGGACCAATCAGACAAACAATTATTCATTATTTAATGAATAAGCCAACAGAAGTCTCAAGACTGTAACAAGCAAAGGTCCAAGTAGGCCCAAGCTGACTCTATTATGTCTGTCCCCCACTGATCATTATCAAGCATTTGCACTGTCTTTACAAGGTCCAGCAACTAGTGGATATCAGTGACATTCCAACAGGGGAGGTTAGCTGTATGCCAGAGCAATCTTTCTCCCATAAGAAATGGACTCAAAGCCCAGATCAACAGACCTTTTCTTCATTAATTTATAGACAAACTGTCTATAAATTCACATGTATATTCCCAGGACATTGTGTATGTGATCATTATTGTCTTATAAAGCATATTTTGTACTGTATACTGTTTTATGCATGACTTATGACAGGACTGCCAGCTAATGTAAAATTATTTAGTATCATGTTTCCTACCAAATTAATCCTTGTGTGACATCCTGCACAATGGTATATACATAATTCTGACAGCATGCATTGCATGCTTGCTATATTAATCAGAGCATAAAGGGGCTGAAACTAACCCCAATCATGCAGAATGAGTCAGCTTCCAAACAAAGGTACATTTACCACTTGGAAATTGAAACTTTCTCATTGGTCAAGCCAGACTCGAAAGAAGGGACCTCCATCAGAAGTTAAAAGAAACTTCCCACCTCTTACTCACTCTCTTTCCCCTGACTCTCTTCTCTCTTCCCTCTACTGCTGTTTGTGTGGGACCGGGACCACCCGGTCTGACCAAGAGGTCGCAGGCGGGCAGGCCTCAACACCTCAAGCCATGTGTAACTTCTTCAACTATAGAGTCAATGAACACCACAGTTCATCATAATTTCTTCATTCAACGTGGAAGAAATTGGTTGCAACTTCAACACCATCGACTCAAGGAACCATAAAGCCTTTCTCCTGCGGGCGCTCTCTCAACATCCAAGGCAATTGCAAGTATTGAACCAGTAACTAACTGAACGTAGTTTTAGTCAAGATGACTTTTTCCATAACTGCATTTCCCCTATTCTGTTCTGGTTTCATTTTATTTCCACTTTTCCCTTTCTCATGCATGAGTGATTTTGTGTGTATGTCTTTGTTCAGATTAGTTATGTGTTTGTAATTTAGTTAAATAAAGCTTTTGTGTACATTCTTGCGAGTTGATTGATGACCTGCTTGTAAATCTACGTCAATGTAATGATTCTATTACAGCTACATGCTAAGAAAGAGTTATTTTTGTGTGGCCATGAAAAAATATCCTTTTTGAGAATTGATAGACGATCAAAACTGAGTGTTCGCTGGATGAACAGATGAATTTATTGTAATATTAATTCAGCTACATCAAGTTAATTCTATTAACGATCCAAATGTTCATAATTCATTATAATGAGTTATGATTCATTATTCATATTTCCCTTTTAAAGATATTTAGACAGTAGACAGCAAGGTGTTGGAAAAGAGATAAAGTATAGATTGAGGAGACATCTTGTTTGTGTGAGAAGATACTGCTGCAAGAGGAAATCATGCAGAAATTGGTACTGTAACATTGAGATAATTGCAACCTTATGCAAAGAATACAAACCTCTTGGTGTTTGTGCAAATGAGTTTGAAATGACAGCAATTATGGTAACGACAATGGTAACGATGACATTGAATATGATTTTTTACAACACTTTGTCTGTTAATAAAATAAATTTTATCCCTGTCAGTTGAGGCCATCCACTTTCATTTTGCACTAATTTACCATCAACATACTACTGGCCATGAAAAACAAAACAAAACATTGTTTTATATATAATATCTACAATAAAAACCAGTATGAAATCACAATCCAATGTAAACCTTAATTCAAATGTTTATTTAAAAGAAAGGCTGTTTTCTATGTGCATAAGTGCATGTATGTTTGTGAATTGACTGCCACCAATGTCTGTCGGATTGACACCTAAAATCACACCTTCCGCTTTGAGTGTCATCAAACGATGGATTTGTTGACAACAAGCACAGTCAGAGAATTGAGGGCTTCTATTTTTGTCTTTGTGTCATATCCACAAAATACTACCTTGTCGTTCTACTTTCAGCCCTAATACCTGGTGTGTTCCATATGATTTTTCTAAACACGTAAGAGACTGAATGACACGATAAGGTGTTCCGGGGCTGGGACAATAAATGGGTTTGAAACACAGGGGAACGGCTTGTGTAAATCTTGATCTTAGAAGACAAGCAGTTCTGTACTTTCAGGTGGTTGTGTTTGTGTATGTGTTTCTTATTGCTCTGCATTTACAAAGAAATACTTTGGATATACATCTCAGCATAACTCTGAATCACATAACACATTTACAGACTACTTCACAGCTATGGAGAAGATCTAAAGGCCTGTTGAGATTTCTGTCATAATTTACTCACCCACATGAAATTCCAAAGCTGCATGATTGCATGAAGCTGCGCTTCAATGGAACACAAAATTAGATGTTTAGCAGAATGTCAAGGCTGAGCATAGAGTTATCATAGGCTGTCAAGCTCCAAAAAGGACAAAAAGCCCCATAGAAGTGGTCCTTGTGAACTATATTCCACATCTTCTGAAATGACTGCATAGTGAAAATGTAGTATGGACTGCTTTTATGGTGCTGGCTGTAAAAATCATACACTTTCATTGTATGGAAAGAAGCAGATGGGACATTCTGACAAACATCACCCTTTGTATTCCACTGAAGAAAATCATACAGGGTTCAAGGGATATAAGAGTGTGTAAATGATGTCTAAATTTCAGTTGTGTTAAATTTTTCTTTTTTTAAATGACCACCAGAACTCCTTCCAAAGCATTGAATGCCGTGCATTATGAGCATATAGTGACCAAAGGCTGTCAAGCTCCAAAAAGGTCAAAAAGCTCCATTAAAGTAGTCCTTGTGAACTATATTCCACATCTTCTGAAATGACTGCATAGTTCAAGGGACACGAGAGTGAGAAAATGATACATTTCAGTTTGGAGTTAACAATTGTTTTTATTTGTATTTTATTTTTATGACCACCAGAACTCCTTCCAAGGCATTGAAAGTTCAAATGTCAACCTGTCCAAATAAATATACTGTAAGTAATCGTACCCAGCTCCACCTCTCTCTGTATAGTTGACTGACAAGTTTATATCCAGCTGTCATCCATTACATATGATGCAGTTGCCAAGAAGGGATTAGGTATAAAGCTCGTGGGAATACATGCCACTGGGTGCTTAGCCATCTGTGATTGACGGAAATGCTTTTTTTTCACCCTCTGTGCAAGAACACTCCAAGCAGGAGTGTGGGTTTATATCAGAGACCGTCTACTGTAGGGTACTGTACCACTTGAAGGAAAATTGATGGTTAAAATTGCTGCACTTAGTATGGTGACTATAGGAAATTAAGTCCTGCATAGGGATGTCTTGATTATTAAATAATCATCTGATTACTGTACACTTCAAAATCCAAGCCCAAATAAGGGAATTTTAAGCAAAGAATAAAAATAAAAAAACTCTTCTGCTTCAGATATATATATTAGTTATATATATGAAGTTAAATATGTAAAAATTACTTCTTAAGGTATATGAAGCACACATGCACCTTAAGATATATGAACAATTATATGGCAATTAATCGTGAAAGCCCTAAAAAAAGACAACTAATCGTCATATCCATGTATGTATTAACCACCGGGCTGATTGGGCCGTTGCCCAGGGGCCTCTAAACCCAAAGGGCCCTGAGCTCTAAATCATTTATTTATTTATTAACTTTGAGATATCTATTATAAATCCACATAAATGCCAGCCTTATGTGAAATACCATTTGTTTGGCTGAATGTGTGCTGGAGAACAGCAGTGCCAGCACAGGCACTCGAGTGCACGCTCTGGGAATCTACATCTCACAGGTGCAGAGCGTTTATTTGAAGGACTATAGAGAACAGTGTCTGATTTTAAAAACGCTTCCAAACACAAAGATATGGTGCAGTTTACCCTACCTGTGCAAAGCTGAAAAAACAGAATTTGTGCAACAGTATGGAGGACTTTAAAATAAAATAAAAATCCTGCATGCATTTAATGTTTAATGATAACGTGAAAGATACCTTAATACCCTTAATATGTGCATGGAAAACTTTTGTAATATTTGGTTAACCGTGAGGTTATTCTGTTATTTGTCTGAAGTCGGGACTCAGGAATAAAGCATATTTATTTATTGTCACAATCTCAGATTAGCAGGGAATAAAGTGCACAGTGAGCCTAAATAACACAATACATAGATCTTCAAATAATAAATTCACATTAAATTCAAACAAAAATAATCTCTGTCACTGCCTGCAACAGAGTAGGCCTATTCTTAATCAATGGAAAATGCGTAATTCTGCCAGGGCAGGTTCGTTTTCCATGAGGTAGTGAATGCTACGTTTTATAGGACTTCTTCGGGATGCTTTGATTTGCTTCAGCATTTAATTACGTAATTCATGTCTGCTCACCATTTATTAAGCGCTGAAACTTTGCCAGGTGAAGAACAATCTGGAATCATGTGTAACGGTCACATTGAGTCTTCTATTGCAACCTGAATTTCATCAGAATGCCGATTTGTGACACCAGTGCTTTTCAGCTAGATGCAGTGCAACAAATTGTGAAACAGAATGCAGGTATCTTGAGATGCATTTATTAATATTAAAGTTCTTTTAAACTTAACAATGTCTGCAAAAATGTGACGGCCCTGAGCGCTATGCTGAATAAAGTTGTGGCACAACGATCAAAGACGTCCAACCAGTGCATGTTTACATGGCCTATATGTACATGTACATGTATATGAACAGCCCATAACTCGCCCTAGAGCATACTTAAAAACCACCATGAACCTGGCCCATAACGTGAAGGTTTGTTGGGTACCATTAAACCTCTATAACCGAGTAGTGATTTTGGTATTTGAATACCGTGCACATCCCTATTAATAACGCATGATTTTGGATCAGATCATAATTTAAAAATACATATAATTGGCCATGTAAGACACTGCTCCAAACTTTTCTTCCAACAATTTGACAAATCCAACCAAATCTGAGTGGTGTGGTGTCCAAATCTATTGGAGTGGTGGTGGCCTAGTGGCTAAAGCACAGGGCTGTTAATCAG
This sequence comes from Xyrauchen texanus, assembly GCF_025860055.1. NCBI lineage: Eukaryota > Metazoa > Chordata > Actinopteri > Cypriniformes > Catostomidae > Xyrauchen > Xyrauchen texanus. The sequence goes on along the minus strand of NC_068304.1, from coordinate 37,011,765 downwards.
AAGGTCGTTGGTTCAAACCCCACAGCCACCACCATTGTGTCCTTGAGCAAGGCACTTAACTCCAGGTTGCTCTGGGGGGATTGTCCCTGTAATAATTGCACTGTAAGTTGCTTTGGATAAATGCATCCGCCAAGCATCCTGTAGCACATTAGGGTGAACGTAGTCACGTCATAGGGGAACCACCATGGTGTGCCTGCCCATGAGCATCTTGGTTATTAATCTGTCTTTGGTCATATCCCTAAAACAGACAATATATTGTCATAAACCCAATTATTTGTTTGACTATTAATAGTTAGCCAAATTTCATAATCATGACAGCCCAATTCCTGCCTTTGAGTTCAAAGAACCATTCCCCTTTTTGATTGAGACGAACTAAAAAATACAGTTTACGCCACATCCTAACCAGCAGTGTTGGAGGGGTAGTTAACTAAAAGTAGTGATGGTAACTGAATTACATTTTTCAGCAGCATGACAGTAGCTCAGCTATTTTCACAATGTTGTAGCTTTTGTAACGAGCTACATTTTCCAACAAGAAGCACTGTAGCTTCACAAAATGTGACATGTCACATTTTATTGTATTGCATTGTACAAAGGAACAGAGAGTGAAATAGAAAAAGCTCACCTAAACCATTGTCTCTCTAATTTAGTGAATCAGTTCTTTCAGACAGTTCATTTAAATTAATCAGTTAAAATAAGCGATTCCTTTGTATTTAGCATTGAGAACTCTGATTAATTTGAGTTTGTTGATTCTTTTGGATGGTTCATGTAAATGAGCTAGATCACATATATGATTAATTGATTCACTTGAGCTTTTTGCAGCCTCAAAAGGGACTGTTTTTTTTTAAGTGAAATATTTATTGTATTCCTGCTGCTTATCACCATATTTCAACACAGTTATGTAAAAGAAAATGTTTTCTGGTGTCACAAAGTGTCATGGTTATCAAAGTCAACCTACTGTTTATGATAACATTGTGAGATCAGTCTTGCCTGAAAGATGATAACGGCTGAGTGAACCGAATTGCTCCAATAAAGACTTTGGTTTATACTGTCTATGATTTGCTCCCACCAGTCACATCATCAACACGCAAACCACAATGAATCAACAAAGGAAAAGTCTAATTTACAACTAACCACTAAAGAAAAGAGTCATGGGAATTGCAGTCAAAGCTGGTTGGTTGTTTTCTCATGCTACAGAGTTCGCCTGAGAGAGGAACAAGAAGGGATTGAAGATGGAGAGAGAATGAACAAGAGTATGGTGAGATAATCAGAGATACAGACAAACCAAGAGTAACTGAGGGACAAGGGGACTGATGAAGCATTGCTATAAAGTGTGTGTGTGTTCACTTTGTTTCTTGGCAAAAAGTGTTTAGAGGTGCAGCAGGCTCATTGGATTACACTGATTCCTTCATGATTTCCCTGCAGGGCTCGATCCAGCAGGAAAAAGGTGCAGTGTTGGAATGCTCAGCACCCCATTAAGGCTCTAAACCATCTCCCTGAGTCCCTGTAAATCTCCTCATTGTGAAGCGAAGGAGGTATGCTGTAAAACAGAGAGGAAACATGAAAAGTTGTTATGACAAGTCTGAGGTAAAGTTGGGCCAATACATAGATTGTATAAGAGAGAATGGATCTACCACTTGTAGCAAAAATAATGAATGGGATAAAATGCTATGGCCAATCACATTTTTAAAGAGCTATCATTTATATTTTTTATTTATTTACTCAAGAACGTGTATGAGCTGGACCACCATAGGAAGAAGTTTTTTTTAGCATGATTTGTGCTAAAGTAGTAAAACTCAATACCATAGTAATAAGAATTTCCTGCTGATTTGATATACTGTGTATCGAGATAATTTAAGATATTAATTATTTTTTTATATAAAAAAGTAATCTGACCCTTAAAAACAGAAAACAAACGATAAAATAACGGCAAACAATTTCTAGCCAGTCTATGAACAAAAAATACACATGTTTTTAAAATTATAGCCACAACTTATAAACATTATATATGTGTTAACATGATTTTAGTGTGATAAATTCAGGGATTTACCAATGTTACAGCATTTTATGCTGTTATGCTGTCATTGTAACAGCATTGTATCAACATAACAAAGTTGGAAAATTGGATATAAGCTTACACAGATAAAGTTAGTAAGCAATTATATAACACTAAAATCATGTTAACACATGTAATGTTTACATCTTGTGGCTATGTTTTTTAAACTGTGTTTATTTCAACTTGAATTGAACCTGGAATATTCACCCCGCCCTCCTCCTCATCACAATGCCATTTTATTATTCCATCAATGACTTGAAAATGTTTTGTTGTTGCTATTGTTCCAAAACATTTTGCAAGAACATATTAAAGTTATTTAATTAATTAATGTAGTGATACACATTTTGGTGTTATCAACAACAAAGCCGTTCTGGAGGTTAGTGTTGCAATAGAAACAAATAATTTAAGAGGTCTGAAGATGTGAATTGCTTAGAGTAAAAGCTACAAGTTGCTATCCCATAATTACAGTAATTCCAACATGATGTTAACACACACATAGTAACAGCAAATTAGACTTTTATAAGACATTGGCAGCCGGATAGTTACCTTTTAAACACTGATGCTTTAAAGGCACTTTGGACAATTTTTGCTACTTTTATTTTAACAAATCTTTAGAAAAAGCACAGCCTCAAAACACCCTCAAGAGAGCATGTGTACTAAATACAGCTTGAAAGAAATACAGAAACATGCAAAGAAATAATTAATTGCCGAAATCCCAGTGACCCAAGGCAAACACAGCAGATGCACCAGCAGTGGGTGGGATCCACCGAGGGGGATGAGATCATTGGCTGTGGGCAGGATAAAGGGCACAGAGGGGTCATAGTGCTGCTCTGTAATTGGCTGACGCAGCTGAATCTGAATCAGTTTGGGCATTATGCTCTTGGCTAAGAGCTGTAAATGCCTGTATGTGTGTGTGGGGGGGGGGGCAGCTCTGTGTCACAGGACTTGCAGGAAGGAGGATCCAAGTGCAGCAATGAGTGAAATAAATTCTTTTATTAAACAAAAGAAAAACAAACAGGAAACACAAATGTCTCACGAGGGAAAAAACTGGTTAAAAACAAAAAGGAACAAAACATGATAACAATCTGATAAACAAGATAACAAACCAGACAGAGGAGTAACACAAGAACACTGATCAGCAGACATGGGAACGAAACGATCCGACAAACAAAAGAGGAAAGGAAGCACACTAAATATAGACAAGGCACATAAGGAAACAGGTGAAGACAATCAACATAACTAGGACTAAACTAGGGGTGAAGCCAGAGGGAACAAGGAGGCAGAGTTTGGAGAGTACATGGCAAACATACATATTAGACTAAACAATGTGCCTCTTGGTGTTCACACCAGATAGGGCTGATGGATTGCACCAGGGAGTGGCCAGATAACCAGAAGGGCAGAAAGCAGATCGAGGGGGGGGTGGGTGGGGAAGAAAATGGGAAAGGAATTGTCCAGGCCAAGGAACAGATGACAGACCAGCGAGGGTGAGTGGGGGAGACCAGGAGGGTGGTCTGGGCCAAGTTGTAGATTAATTAGGAGGCTATGGCGGAGCTGAAGGAGAACACTACCACCTGGATGGACAGGGAGGCCAGGGCTGAGCCGAAGGGGAATGTGGAGGCCAACGCAAGGTCCGATCAGCTGAGTTCAGCACTGGAAAATCCTCGGCCACTGGAAAGATGGGGTTGGTGACTTATAGGCAGAGGTCAGCCGGGTTACTGGAGGCCGCTGGGCAGTTGGTGAGGTTAGTAGCAGCCGGAGGGGACTGGGCAGAATCTATGTTGGAAGTCACAGGGAGCTGGGAAGATTGGTGATTGGCTGCCGGTGAGCTGAGGTCCATGGCAATGACGTAGGCGACCGCTGGGCAGAGGGCAGGTTGGGTGGTGGCCACAGAAAATTGGACTGAAAGGGCAGCATCCACTGGAATGGGGTCAGGTAGGATGGTGGCCACTGGCATGGGGCCAGTCTGTGTACCTGTGACACAAGGTACTAAACAGTTTGGGTGGCGGCCATAGGGAAATGGTCTGACTGACTGGTGCCAGCTGGACAGGGTCTGTTTGGGTGGCAACCGCAGAACACTGGACTGACTGACATGTAGCTGCTGGGTAGGAGTCTGTCTGATTAGCGACCGCTAGACTGTGGTAAGTCTGAGTGGTCGTCGCAGGGAACTGGATGTGGTCAGACTGAGTGGAAACTATTTGTGACTGGACAGACTGGGTGGTGGCCTCTGATGACTAGACAAACTGAGTGGCGGCTACTGGTGAAAGGATTGGGTAGGACCAAGTGAGGACAGCAGAGGGCTGGCCAGACCAGGCAGGGACTTCACAGGGCTGGACAGACTAGTCGGTAGCCAATGGGGACAGGACTGGGTCAGACTTTTTGACAGCCATTGAGGACAGGACTGGGCCAGGCCGAGCAGTCACAGAGGACAGGACAAGTCCAGATTGGGTAGAGATCGCTGGGTACTGGACTGGGTGATTGCCTCCTGTTGGGGGCTGAACAGACTGAGCAGATGCAGGGGACAGGACAAACTGTGTGGAGGCCGCAGGGAACTAGACAGACTGTTCGATGGCCTCCAACTGGGGAACAGGGGCCCTTCTTCTCTTCTTCCGGATGGTCGGAAGCACTGATGCAGGAACGGCTGACACCTTCCGGAGGTCGGCAGCGGGAATGGCCACCACCTCAAGGTGGTCAGTGGGGGGCTCGGGTGCCTTACCGCAGCAGAATCAAAACAAAACAAAAATTCCTTCTGGGTCCTGGATTTGCAGGAAGGGGTACCCAAGCGGATGAATGATTTAAATAAATGTTTTTATTAAACAAAATACTAACAAACAGGGAACAAAACACTCATGAGGGAAAAAACAGGTACAAAAAAACCAATAGGAATAAAACAAGATAACAAACTGATAACTGATAAACAAGAGACCAGACCAGACCAGACCAGACCAGACCAGACAGTGGAGTAACACACGAACACCGATTAGCAGACATTGGAAAGAAACAATCCTACAAACACAAGAGGAAAGGGAGCACAATAAATACAGACAAGGCACATGAGGAAACAGCTGAAAACAATCAACATAACTAGGACTAAACTAGGGGTGAGGCCAGAGAGGGGCCTGAGTTGGGAGAGCACATGGCAAACATAAATATTAAACTAAGCCATGTGCTCATCCAAACTCACACAGACAAAAAAATTACAAAGATAGAAAGGCAGACAGAGGATTATGACACTTTGGGCCAGAGAGTGTTGTAGGAAAGCGTTTGATGTTTCTCTTTGAGATTTTCACCCTTCTTCATTAAGGGTGACGTTAGAAAAGTTCATAATTATATGCTTGGTATGAAAATAAAGTGCTTATTTTTTATCTGTTGAAAGTAGCACCTCATATGCACAGCAATTTGCTCTCATCAGCTTCTTTCTGTGAACATAAATGTCAAACTTTCTGAGCATCAAGAAGTTTATATTGTCTTTTTGCTGCCTTAATACATCTTTAACCACTTTTGCCCTGAGCTTCCCAAAATCGTTTACATTTATCTAAACTTACCTGATCACTCTAATTAATTAAATATGTGTTGGAGCAAAAAGAGTGTTTAAAAACATAGTTTGCCAGAAATGACAATTCTGGCATCATTCAGCCTCTTTCGTCTGTGGAACAGAAAATAAATAAATTTTAACAGAATGTTCAGCCTGATCATATCCATAAAATGATAATAGATAGAAATCAAAGGTTGTAAAACTCCAAAAAGGCTCAAAAATATCAACATTCAAGTCGACCATTCAACAAAATAAAGAAAATCCTTTGTCAACAAACATTTCTGTGACAAGATCAACGCTGTGAAGACAAAAATATTTTATGACATTATTCACTAAATCCTTCCCCTCAGCAGAGCTCTCAAATCTCATTCATGTATTCAAACCTGCCACAATGCATTTGTTCACAAGAAACGTGAGAACCATTGGCATTAGTCATCACTGATCTTTGTCAAACCTGGTGTGACATGTCTAGAGCAGTGATTCCCAACCCAAATGACTAACTTTTAGTTACTTCTGCATAAAAAAGCTGAGAGCAGAGAGTATTTTTACTTCAAAAATGTTTCACAATTCCTCTTTAAGTGACAAGTTTAAAGGGATAGTTTACCAAAAATGAAAATTCTCTCATCATGTACTAACAATCATGATATTCCAGATGTATGACTTTCTTTCTTCAGCAGAACACATTTGAAGATAAATAGAAAAATATATTAGCTCAATAGGTCCTTAACATGCAAGTGGATGGTGATACGACTTCTGATTCTGAAGCTCCAAAAATCACAGACAGACATCTTTATTTAAAAGATAATTATTTAAGGATTTTTATGTCACACACGCATACCATTGCTGACCAGAAGCAATGGTTTATAGTTAAAAGTACTTAAATATTTATCTTTACCAGAAGCAATCATGTCACTTAAGAAGACATTATTTTAACCACTGGAGTCGTATGGATGACCTTTATGCTGACTGTCTGTTCTTTTTGGAGCTTCAAATGTCGGATCACCATCCACTTGCATTTTAAGGATCTACTGAGATGATATATGTGTTCTACTGAAGAAAGAATGTCGTACACACCTGGGAATGTTCATTTTTGGGTGAATTAACCCTTTAAAAAATCAGCTATCAGCTACGGGAAAAACAATGTTGAATCACACCTCTTTCAGCGACAGATCCTAAAACATATTGAGGCTTTCTGAGTAAGGCCATATGCTGAAGGTCTAAAAAATAGTTGCGTTATTTTATAAAGGTTCCAGATGACCCTGGCTCAGCAGAGTGTTTTATCCAGTCCAGCAAGTTCTATCCAAAGTCTCTTCACCACTTCTCCTGTTCTTCTGTTTCTATCTCTATTTCCTAAGACAAGCATCCCTATTACTATAGTAATGTAGCCTGCTAGCTTTTTTAGCATCGCTTATCTATTTGTTTTCAGCTTTTAACCCTTAAAATCTGCCATTTTTCAGCACGCATCGTGATTTCCCCCGCATTATACTCTTATCGTGATTCAACTGCGTACATTTTCCACATGCATCTGCTTTCTAATTTTATTGTGATTAAACTGCATGGATTTTACAGCATGCACCCATTTGTCTCCTCTGTGTTACACAGATTATTGCATTGATCTCAAAGCACCGCTTATCAAGAACAACCAGAACAACAAACAATTGCATGAGGGATTCACATCGATCTCAATCCCCATCAACAATCAATTGGTGAAGACAACAATCAACTGCGTTAAGTCATGGTATCTGCTCATATTATTTCTTCCTGCAATGTATGTCACATGTTTACAATAGCTTCTTCCATCAGCAGTGAGGGATTCACATGTGATAAATGTAAGGAATTAGTCAGGCTGATGGAGAAGGTTAATGAGTTACGCATCCGAACGCAAGTGGAGGTCATTGAGAAAAAGAAGCCGGTAGATACTGTTTCGGATGTGGTCATTACAGAGAGCAATATGCATACTTTGTTTCCAGCTGTAGAGCCCCCGAAGCAGGGCAGTTGGGTGACATCTCGGTGGCATACTCACCCAGCAAAGCGACACCACTCTCCCATTCCTGTTAGGGTTTCCAATCGATTCTCCTAACTAATGGTATCTGGCTTTGCCAGTCGGAACTCACTAGAGATAATGTTAAAGAGGTGTGTGAATTTGCAAAAACAATGTCAGACACTGTAATACTGTATGCTCTGGCCCCTTTCCTGCTCGTCGTGGTGACAAGGTTTACAGTAGATTTGTGTAACTGAATGGCTGATGTCTGAGAGGTGTCTGGAGAATAGCATATGATTTATAGACAATTGGAAGAGTTTTTGTGGTAGACCTGACCTGCTAAAAAGAGACAGACTCCATACCTCCAGGGAAGGTGCTGCTCTGCTCTCTAGTAATTTGGCTCATAGTCTTAATAATGATAGTATTTGACTAACTGGGGCCCAGGTCAGGAGCAGACAAACTGGCTATACCGAACTTCTGCTAGCTTTGAGATATCACACAGGCCACATAAACTACAACACATAGAGACTGTTTCTGTTCCCCAAACTACCAAACACAAAACTCTCACTAAATAATTTAGAAAGAAATCGATTAAGGTCAAACTTGAACAAAATTAAAAAAAATAACGATAAACATCATATGAAGATAGGGCTACTAAACATTAGATCTCTTTCTACCAAAGCACTAATTGTAAATTAAATTATTACAGATAATAGTTTGGATGTGCTCTGTTTGACTGAAACCTGGCTTAAACCAGATGAATATATTAGTTTAAATTAATCTTCTCCCCCAGGTTGTTGTTAAAATTGTGAGTCTCGTCTGAAGGGTCGAGGAGGAGGTGTTGCTACAATTTACAGTAAAGTTATTTAAATATAAATACAGTCATCCCAGTACACTTGATAGTGTCATCCCCCTATGATTCAAGAAAATTAAAGAAAAAAAGCCCTGTACCATGGTACAATGATCACACTCATGCTCTCAAGAGAGCAGCTCGGAAAATGGAGCGCCAGTGGAAGAATAGAAAATTAGAGGTATTTCGTGGTGCATGGAAGGATAGTGTCTGTAGCTACAGGCAGGCAATAAAAGATGCCAGGTCAGCATATTTCTTTATAAAATTTTAATAATCTGAAATAAAATTGGACAATAATATATAAAAACTAATTATAATTAATAAATATAATTTAACAAAAAATTATGTGACTCTCTATGAATGTACTGTTGCATCGTTTTCAACAGTGAAGAACTAAGATGTTATATTTACCAATCTGCCCTTTGAAAATCAAATTATCAATGTTTGTAGAACAGCATTCTTTCACCTAAGAAATATTGCTAAATTATGACACATGCTCTCTGTAGCTGATGCCGAAAAACAAATTCATGCATTCATGACCTCAAGACTAGATTATTGTAATGCATTACTGGGAGGATGTCCAGCAAGATCAATAAATAAAGTTCAGTTGGTTCAAAATGCAGCAGCCAGAGTGCTGACTATAAACAAGAAATATGACAATATTAACCCCATTTTATTGTTGTTACATTGGCTGTTATATTTTGTATTAATTAAAAAATTCTGCTAACTACGTACAAAGCTTTGAATGGTCTAGCTCCACAGAACTTAAGTGTATTCCATCACGTTCATTACGATAGCAAAATTCTGGCCTGTTAATAGTTATGTGTTCCTTGCCACAGTCGCCTTCAGCTTGCTCACTGGGGTTTAAATACAATTATTATTTAATTACTTATTTTTAAACAGACTTCACAATCATATTTTATCCAACTACACAATGATGACTCTAAGATATTACAGATATTATATTTTCATTTTCTGTTAATGCATGATCTTCTGAAAGCTGCTTTGAAAAAATGTGTGTTGTGAAAGGTGCTATACAAATACAAATTACTTGACTACAATAGAGCAAAAAGTCTGTGTTGTTTCAAGTTCATTAAAACAAATCAGCAATTTCTGGGGAACAGCTGTTTTGGAGTACATTTAAGGTGGGTACAAAGACTTAGGATTCACTTCGTATCTGAGTGGTTATTTGATGGCTTAGAACTTTTTTATTAAGTATTTTATGGAAACCCCATGGAAGGAAAATAGTTCTGTAACCAAGGTGACTGAAAAGAAGCCAGGCTCTGTTGCACTGAATTGATCATATTTAGGGTTCAAGATTTGAACAAATCCATAAACCCCAAGAATTATGCTTGGCATCTATGCCTTTTCAAACATCAATAATCAGAATTGTTTTTCCCCGATGATTATCGATCTCTGTCAGAATGTTTTTATTTTTCAGATATAAATAGGGTTACTCGTTGCACAATAGTTTTTGGTTCTTCATACATATTTCTCAACACAACCTGATAAAGTTTGATGGCAGGGTAACTTAATTTATTTCATATGAAAGTACACACACCGTTGGTGCTACCCGCAGCATCCAAACTGCAACTTCAGAGGCTGCTCAAGATTATGCAGCACCACGAAGCGCAACTCACATAGTTTTCCATTAAATTCCACTCAAATCATTATTATAGGACACTGATTATTTACTGTTGCCATTACTGGATTTTATATTGTGCATATGTATTCAATTTAATGAAATTTCAGTTACAAGTATGTCTTTTTGCTGTTTGACAGCTTGAATGAAACCTATTCAAAGCTATATACAGAGAAACTCCACAATAAACAGCTATTTCTAATCATTGCACATTTACCTCATGTTCATACACTAACCTGCAAACTCATCAATGTCTCTTTGTTCATTCTTGAAGATGTACAAAATCCTTCGTAACTTTTGTGTGTATGACAGATAGATTCACAACTTTGGAATGCCACCTACACCACAACAATGCGTTCGGTGTGATACCTGTGCCTTGATCTACCCACGAAATGGTGCTTCTCATCCATTATCTGACAGGCATCAGTAAATGTTATATTTGTGATCTCCCAAAAGTTGCATACTCTAATAATTTGTTGCCCGCCTTTAGCTTTAATTGCGGCATGCATTCCTCATGTCGTTGTTTCGACAACCTTATGATACATTACAACTAGCATTTCAACGGTATGAGATTTTCACGGTATGATAACTGTCTAAAATAACTCAGTGCTTCTCAACTGGTTTTGCCTCAGGACAGTTTTTACATTGGACATCAAGTGTCGACCTGCCATAGATTAAACATAACCTGTATTTAATGTATCCTGGGTTGCATTTCCTTTTATGTTGTATGGTTTTGTTCATGGTTTTCCAGTACAAGGACATGCATCAAGTGTCATTATTTTTGTTGTTGATGTCAAAATCTACAGGAAGTTGTCTCTCCCCCTTTTAAAAACTGAAGAGCATATTTACATATTTACCATTATTATCCCGTTTGTAACCTAATATTAAATATTTATACACATATTACACAGAAGGAAAGGCTCCTCATTAACATGGTTAGGTCAGTGTGCTAGTCTTAAATAATAGTAATAATAATAATAATAAATTAATGTATTTATGAAAAATAAATACTAGCTGAAACACATCTTGACACTTTAACTACAACTGCCACTGTTGATATAATATGAGGTCTAATAGATTCTACCTTTTAGATTATTTCATATGAAACTATAACATTTTGTCAAAATATAACAGTTTCTTTTACTTTCATGTAAAATCCTGAAATAAATTTGTAAAGTTGATGGTGTGTAATTTTTATTCATAATGTTTTTTGGCGCATAGCACGGTGTTGCTCTTTTCCTCAGTGCTGTTTGGCACGTCAAGGTTGTTTACTGTTTGAGAGGTTCGAATTGACAATCTCCGTAACACTTTAAACTAGAAAAGTCTCGCTAGAATTGAAATTGGTCCCAGTTTTGATGTCTGCGCTCCGCAATATCGAGGGAAGCCCAGTTGTTGAACGCGCGCACCAGAGAGAAGAGCAGATCATTAGCGCGAGCTCGTTACACTCGCGAAAGTGCAGATGAGAAGTCTTTAGCTGTTAGCGAGATTATCATTCAATCTGCCTTGGCAGGTAAATACTCGATCACTTCAAACCACTCCGTAAAGTCTTCTACAGAACATCTCAAAGACTTTCAATGGGGTTAAGGTCAGGACTCTGTGTTGGCCAATTCATGTGTGTAAATAATTCCTCATGATCCCTGAATCACTCTTTCACAATTTGAGCATGATGAATATTGGCATTGTCATCTGGAATATGCCCATGCAGTCAGTGAATAAAGAAAATCCATTGATGGGATAACCTGGTCATTCAGTACATTCAGGTAGTCAGCTGATTAATTTTATTGCCACATAACATTGCTGAGCCTAGAACTGACCAATTGAAGCAACCCCAGATCATAACACTGCCTTAAAACTAAACTGCAAAATTATTTATTTCTTTTTGGCCAGGCAGTGTTTTACACCAAAAAATGGAAGACCAACTGACAGTGAGACAGAAAGCATACAAAATAGGCTTCTAATCTGAATATTGGCTAATGTAATATATTGATAACTTAAAAACATTTTGAGAAAAAAGTGCTGATCAATAAACAATGATTTAAGATTTTATGACATTCTAAATATTAAACTTCACCACATAATTATCCCACACCATTTGAATGATACCTCAAATCATGATGCTTGATAGGCTTTCAATTGTCAAAGCCATTAGACTGCAATTTTTGCCTAGAGGATCATAAAACAGGTGAAAAACATCCACTGACCTATAGAGTCATATTTAAGGACTAAAATATCATAGAAACTCAAGGTGCTTTTCACTTCATTTTTTTACTTGGGCTAGTAAGCAACCACCAAGAACACACTATCAGTGATTTAAAACCGCCTAGCAACTGCGTAGTACTATGCTAAAAAAACATTCTGAACACCTTAGCAACCAAAAAGAAACACCCTGGCACTCTGGCAGGGACTTTTATACAATATAGAACAACTCAAATTTGTTCTGATGTAAAAATCTGGCCATATTACAGTATTAGCAGGACTATTGTGTAGCATTATTTGGCCTTTTTCCCCTTCCTATCGTCACCCTTTGTATATGGTGTGGTAAATATTGGTATGCATACATAGGGATTCCTTAAGTTCTTTCACATGCTGTCAGTAACAGTTGCCTGTCTTAGCATACACGGTTTGCTAAGACACACGACACTCTATCAAGACTCTGATGCCTAAACCAGCCTCTCATTAAACACTCACTGATTACAGCACTCATACAAGCATAATCCTACACAGATTATATGGATGAGAAATTTTTAAGCTGTGTTTGAACTGTTTACATGATGACAACCGTGTACGATCACACATCACCAAGACCACTTTCACAAGTAACACAAGAAAGTCTTGTTCAAGCCCAAGTGAACTGCCTACCTCGACACCATTTTTAGGCATCACACAGGCATGCTCCAAACATGAAGGCTGTTCTAACATATATGATAACTAATATTGCCCAAATTTTAAGGCAGCATTGAATGTTTACTTTACTGATATGTAAATGCCAGAATGCATTGCAAACATTTTATCCAAAATGGTGGACAGACTCGGCCATGGCGTTGTTGGAGTCCACAATGGAGGATCGTTTTGTTATGCTAACTCTATATATTCTGCTTGAAAGCTTCACTTTATTTAGTTGACCAGCTACTGGAAAGCTTGCTTCTAAAACAACCAGGCCAATTTAACTGTTACACTTCTGTTAAATCACCATATAACGACTGCTTTATGCAGCACAATGAGCTAGTAGCTTATTCTTTGTGGTCAGTAATGTTTGTGTCATGTTTAAGATGATGTCACGGCAGTAGAGGCAGTGCAACTATGACGATCGGCATATAATCCCACCCAAGCTGCTATGTTATTCGGAACTGCACACAAGACTTTCACCTACTGTTGCACTTGTGTACACAGTAGTGTGACAATAAAGTGATTTGATTTGATTTGATTGAAGTTGACGTGGCACTAAACTGCAGTGGAAAAGCAAGCTCAGAAAAGTAAAGTGAGCAGAGTCGTGTCGAGTCGAACCGTAATGTGCAGTGGAATAGTGACATAACATCTTACTCTATATGGAGATAAAAAAAAAAAACGTCCCTGTTGAATAAAAAACATAAACAAACAAACAGCCTTAGCTGGTTTGTTGGTCTTATTTAGTTTAAGATGGTCTCCCAGTCAGGCAAAGCTGGTCTTCACCTGGTTGGCCAGGTGGTCTCCCACCCTAACCACTAACAAGTGTCCAAACCCCCCCTAAAACCCAAGTAGGTATAGCTGCAGGCAGGAAACCTTCAAATGTGGACGTAATCTCCAAAAGTGGCATGGTTACTCCAAAAGGGTGTTGCGCCAACTCCAAAAGGGGGCACCACTTCCACTCAAGTTTAAGGGTGAGCTTCTGCTGCACCCACGCACAACTCACCACGTGCCCCACCGAGAGCGAGAACCACATTATGGAGACCACGAGGAGGTTAACCCAACGTGACTCTACCTACCCAAGCAACCGGTACAATGCGCTTGGCTGTCTTGTTTGTCCACCCGCGCGTGTCAGAGTGTTTTGTGTTCGTTCACCATGTGTGTCTGAACGTGTTGTTTTCCATGTGTTTAACTGTCAGCTGTCGCCCCACCCTCTTGTTACCTTGTTAGTTCAAAATTACACTCACGTGTTACTCCTTATTATCCTCTCTTTATATTCCCTTTGTGTTTTTTGTCCCTTGCCAAATCGTGTTTTGTGTGTTGTTATTCACGTCTTGCTAGTCTTGCTTTTTTATTGCTATTCTTGGTAGTCTAGTTATCTAGTCAAGTTTTATTTTCTTCAATTTTAATTTGCTTTGGATTCCAAGGTTTTTTCCTATTTTCCTTTTCTTTTACTGTGTCTTGATCCCAGCTTGTTTTCAGCCCTGATTTGATTTATAATTTTTTATCTTTATTGATTATTTTTAGTTATTTTTTCCTATACATTAACTTGGCATAGTTAATAGGTTTTTGCTTTATTTTTCCCTATCCCCTGTGGCTTGCATTCCGAGCAGTCTTTTCACTTTTTCTTTCTTTCTTCTCTCCAGTCTCCCCGTCTTCCAGGCTGCTGGACAGACCTTATTCCCCTGCACCAGCAGTCATCTCCCTTCCCCTTTGGCATGCCTCACCTGCCAACACTGCCAGTTGCTTCCCCCATCTTATTCGCCACCATCTTTGACGCTCTTGTGCGGAATGCTCTTGGCTGGGAGTTACCGTTCCATGGACCTAGTCTACGCTTTCTGAGGCCGTTATTGTCTGTGGACCTTATCCTGTCCAGCTCGTGCTTGTTTATTTCCCATAAACCATGGTTTGCCCTGCAATTGAATCCTCTTCTTTCTGAACCCTTACACCTTGCTTCATAAATTTATACTAAAAGTCAAGATAATGTCAATGATAATCTGTAATTATTCAGCAAGGTAAACCAAAATAACACATGAGATGACTTGGTTATACAGAAAATATATACTATATATAGTATATATAGTATATTATTATAAAACGATAGCGCATTGATATATCAAACATGTTATGACAGTTGTGATGGAATCACAGCAATACTGAATTGTGTCAAGATATTTATAATGTACAGTCTATTTTATAAACGGCTACCTTCATCATTTATCAAATTTACAGCTATTGCTAAAGATGGCTAGCTAGCAAATGTCGACATAGGCTATCGTATAAATGCAGTCAATGTATAAAGTCAGACCTATATCCACACTTTGTTTTAGCCCTGTTCCAGCACTGGAGAATCAAATATAATATGCAGGCTCAAAGTTTCTAGTAAAACAATCATAACTGTGTAATTTCAATTATGTTGCCTCATCTGTCAGCACGATGCTGGTGAATCACGATCAGTCAGATATGGTCGATGCTCACGTCCCTATTGAATGTGCGTGCATGATAATGACAAACAGGCAGCTGGCTGCAGTTCACTTAATGGCCACAGGTGTCATTAATAACAAGGGTTGGGAATTTCATTTCAGGCTCCTCAGAAAAATCCTGAATGAACTTGACGTATTTCCCTGCTTTTATACCCGTATGTCCGGGGGCGGGGTATGCAAATACTGTCTGACTAATTCTCATTGGCCTTTTTTCATAGATCAGAGGCATATTCGGTGCTCAAGAGAGACCCCTAGTGACGCTTCTTCGAAACAACGTCTCGTTCCCTCCATCAGGGAACGGAGGTTACGTATGTAACCTAGACATTTCTGAATCTTACATACTGCACCTTTAAATAAGCCTAAGCTGGTTTGCTGGTATTAGTTGGTTTAAGCAAGTCTCCTAGCAGGGTCTCTTACCCTGACCAGCTAACAAGTGCCCAAAATCCCTCTAAAACCAACAAATTGACCAGCCTGAGAGATCAGCTGAAGATAATACTAGCAAATAAAGTTATTGTTAAAGTGTATTATGCATCTCAAATGAAGATCACTACTTGTGAGCCTTAACATAATTCATGAAGAGTGTTTCAAATCAGTCCCTTAAGATGTGGCAGTTCGGTTAGGATGCTGCATTATAGAAGATAGCAGCCTATGTAGACAGTAGACAGTGAGGCTGAATTTGGAAAAGAGCCTCTATCTGCTAACTGGAACATTCCGGCTCCAACTGTTTCAGACTGAGCACAAGATTTAAAATAAATAATTATAATTATACACAAACACACACTCTTACACCCCCTCTCTGTTTCCTCACACTGTCTGACTTCCTGTATACACATCATTAGTTACATAATTCCTCATAACATTTCAAGCTGTATGATTATGACAGCACAAATGCTCTTTCAAGCACTCTGTGTCATAACAAGAATTACAATGAGGTAACATTCTCAATTCACTTATTTCATAGCATGGATGTTCCAACAGTTGAAGAGTTGCATTATCAAAATTACAATTGTGAGGCTTCAGTTCATATGTCAGATGGGCCCTTTAGAAATAGCTTGATTGCAATTCATACAGTAATTTGGCAATGCTTGAAGTCCAAGCACAGATTGCGAAGCAGATTGGCTTCTAATGTGATGTAGGCAGAAACCCTTCAGGCTCATAAAAACAGACAAGCACAAAACAAATGGCCAAATGCACTTTTTGTATATTTGTGTATGAAGTGTCATTTCATGTTGTTCGGGATCGATGAAAACCAAAGGCGAATATTTAGTGAATGTATTGAATGTCATGATAAAGGCCTGCATATACTGAAAGAGCAGCAATCATGCAACACAGAGCTCATGTGAACATGAGTAGTACTCTGAAAGTGTAGCTTCCCATAAGACTAGCTATACATAATTACAAAGAGTTAAACTACAGTCAAGCTACTTACTTTACTAAAAAAAAACAATCTTCAAACAAAATATAGCTACCTAAATAGAATCTTTCTAACCAAGCTTCCTAAAAACAAATTATGATCTTTCCTTTTCCTAGACTTAACTGTGATTTTAACAGGAAAATGACTGAAACACTAGAAAAAAAAAATTATGATCCAATGTGAATTTTCTTGATAAAAAATTTGATCGTGTCTGGTAACATGTGCATGTAAAATGGCTAGAAATAGCTTTTTAGCTTAGCATAAAGTGGACATTTTACACAAGGTTTATTTCTATTTATTGTGCTCCAAACTTACTTCAAACTTAATTCTCTGTCTGCTCGTATTAATGTAACACATCGTAAGAAAATGTTTCACCGCTGTTCAAATGCACTTTGGATCGCATAATTTCTATGTATAATTTTTCCATCTGAAAGACTAAATATTAAATGAATGAGACAATAAAATGCAAAGAAATCTCTTCAGTAATCAAAATTCTTTTTGAGTGTAACTGTATTCTAAATACCAATTATTTAAATTGTAACTGTAGTGGAATACAGTTAATTATATTTTGTATTTTAAATACAAAATCTGGGGATGTATTTTGTTACTCCCCAACCCTGCCTAATATATAGAGTTGAATAAGAGGCTAGCTACAATTTGATGCCTCTGTTGCAGTGGCGAAATTTTGTGGGGGTCTTTTTAAAGTGTGAAGTTTACATAAATGTTTCACAGCTCAGCAAATTTGCTAGTCGCAAATCAGGGTTGTCAGGACATTGTTTTCCTCCTGCTAAAGTTGATTAATCATATGAAATTCATTCAGAGTATAGACTAAAGAAATATGTGACCAGAACTGTGTGCCCATGAGCAAACATGGCTTCCTGGTTTAAATGTGCCAGCCTATGCAACTGCCATTGAGATGAATGGGAATGTTAACTGAGCTCTCTTCAGGTATTTCGGACCCACTTGGTCAGACTGAGGTCTGATGGACCATAAACTAGCCAAATTATACAGGGCTTCCTTAAGACTGGCAAATCAGTATGTCTCCAGCCAACCAAATAATCAGTTTAGAGAGTGTGTATGCAGTTTCGCACATCCCCTTTAAAGAAAATAAAACTGCATGCATTTGTGGGGGGCATTCACAGGATGTTAGCAATAGGAACAGGAGGTGATGTTTAGATAAGGGCAAAGGAGAGATTTTACATAGATTAGGAGTTTATTTCTGTCTCATGTGATTCTCTCCCAATTTCTCGGTTGTTGCTCGACTAGTCATCCAAGGACACTCTGTGCGTTTTCATAAATCCCTGCATTTGTCAGCAACAGAACAGCATTGATCACAGGAGTTACGTCAATTCACTTCTTACATTACTCCATAGATAACATTACTTCCCTTCTGCAAGAGTGATAGTTTGCAGCGAGCCATAAAAAGGTCAACAAGCATGAACCAGATGACTGAAAAAAACTTACTGGATTGCCACAATTATTGATAAAAAATGTCATTACCACAAAGTTTCCAGATGATTGTAAATTCATGCATTAAGAATGTACACATGATTTTATAGAGATTTATCAGGCAGATGTCCATTTGTATGTCAGGTACCAATTCTGCCCGATAAGGGCCCTATACACCTCATAAACCAACAAAACAGATGATCCTGACGAGAGGAAATCTGGACAGCTCAGACCACCAAACAACAATTTTGAAATTCCCTGATATTTCCAGGTTTTCCATGACAACGAAAGCAAGGGACATATAGCTGAAGTTTCACTTAAACTTAAATGCCTCAATATGCCTATTGCATCTGCTGAAAGCTGTAATTGTGAAGACAGCTAACTTCATATAAGCATCTTTCTTTCTTACTGTCTACCTTGCATAATTTTTTTTCAAGGTCCAAAACTTGGATGTATTGAGAGGACATTTAAGTGTCAACATACAATTTGAGCAATTACTTGCAGATTAAATCCATTACTGAAGTGTCTGCAGTGGTTCTCAAATGGTGGGTCATGACCTAAAAGTGGGCCGTAGGTTTTTTCTGATCAGATCTTGGGCAGCAGGGAAAACGTCAAATCTAAACACACAAGATAAAATGCAAATAATCATTCAATGACGCATAGTTCCTTTAGGAAAGCAAAATAGGCTTATCAATGTGAACATAGGCTTACAGAAATATATAAATAATAATAAAAAGTAACATTTAAAAAAGAGGAAAAACATGATGAAATCATCTCGACATTTTATAGGAACTCAACATTAAGTCAACTTAAAATTGGTATCTCTGGGCCCCTCAGACTACAAAGGAACATGGGATATATCTGAAGTATAGAAATAGGCTCTGATCATATAGAATAACATCTAAGGTACAAAAGTATACAAAAGAAAGTAATATTAATTAAATTAATTAATTATTAATTTAATAAAAAAATTAAATGGGGATTGCAATCAGTCTCTTCTAGAACACAATTAATAATGGAAGTGTGATTCATTTTTTTGTCATAAGGTTATATTGATCCACTATACTCAATACTTTGGTGTCCTAAATCATGCTTATCTTGGAAAAAATGAAGTGAGATAATGTTTTCAGTAACATTTCTTATTTTTAATGCAAACTTTCAATACATCAACTGGAACTTCAACAATCAATCACTTTTATCTTATGTAATGCAGATGAACAACTGAGGCATAGTCCTTGCAACAGTGGGTGGTGCTTGGGAAAAATGACAGGCATGCCTGTTTACAAAACACATGCATCACAAAATTGAGGCCTTGTGACATATCTAGCACCACTCGTGGCCCCTGGTTTCGTTCAGCAGCTCCTCCTTCTGGCATCCCTGTATAAATTTGCATGTTCCATGCATAAGATGAAACAGCATCACAGGCAGCCCAGATTTTGATGCCATACCTTGCTGGTTTTGAGGGCATATACTGCCTGAAAGGGCACCGGTCTCTAAACCTCACAAGCCATTCATCCACAGTTACATCGGTCCTAGGGTTGTAAAGATGGGGAAGCCGGACCACCCACTGGTCCCACACAGTACGGATTGCTGCCAACTTGTCCCCCGCCGTCTAACAAGTCTTGATTCCCGGTTGTCAAATCTGATGATCCTTGAGAATACATGGAAGCTCTTCAGAGACATTGTAGATATAAAAATTGCTCTCACTGCCTCAGCATCCCACAGACTTTCAGTCAACTCTCTCTTGACCTGTAGACACCAGCAAGAATGAGGATGCCAAAGTAGACATCCAGATGCATGATGTCCATCTCTTTCCATTGGTCACCGAAAACATGTCTCCAGAATAATTGGTCATATCCATAATAATATTCTGAATTGAGTCAGGAATCAGCAGCTCAAAGGATGACTTGAGTCACGGCAAATCATGTGGGTCCTGGTACCATCCGTATTATGTTAGCAGCTGGCTGGCTGTGGGGCTCTTCCAGTGGCTGGCTGTGGGGCTCTTTCAGTGGCTGGCTCTTGGGCTGCTCCAGCGGCCGCCTGTGGTGCTCCTTGTGGTGCATATTCCGAGTGAAGGCCATCTTCAAATTCACGTTCAGAATACTCTGAATTGATATATAAATCATATTCGGAGACATCTTCCCCTTCCACATCCCTGTGTGCCTGACTCTCTTCAAAAATAAGCTGTAAAGCCCTCTGACAGCTAAATCTTCTGGTCATACTGAGGGTGGAAGATTCTGTACTGTCATGTAGAGGTATTTATCCCTTTTGTCCCACCCCCTTGATGTGCAGGTGCGAGGCGCATAGTACGAGAAAATGTTTGATGTTTCGAATGTTATGGAATAAGATTCTAAAAAAGGGGTTTGCTGGTGGACACATGAAAGAGGGTAAAGAGTGCGAGAAAGTGAGAGCAAACAGCTTCTCTGTGCTTAGATTATAATAATGTATGTGTGTCTGTGTCTGTTTGTGTCTGTGTATGTGTGTGTGGGCATGTTTCTGTGTGTCTCTGTGTATGCAGGTCAAACTGACCCGAAGACCATATGAAGGATGTAAATGTGTGGGGTATAGTAGCATGTGTGCTCAATTATTATTATTTTTTTGTACATGTTTATCACAGAAAATAAGCTAAGGCCATTAAGTTTCAGGTAGAAACAATTTATATTTTTACCATTTTTCATCTTGTAAATATTTGAAACGGGTCAATTTGACCCGAATACCATACAAGGGTTAAATGACCCAATCCATGTCATCCATTTGCCAAACATGGAATGATCAACCATTGCCAAGGTTACTTAAGATGACCCCGCATATACATACATTTTAATTCTTGACCCATAAACACATTTTCATTTTACTTGAAGAGTACAAATGAAAAGTGTCCATCCTGAGCGATTTTTTTGATCAGATCTTGGGCAGCAGGGAAAACGTCAAATCTAAACACACAAGATAAAATGCAAATAATCATTCAATGACGCATAGTTCCTTTAGGAAAGCAAAATAGGCTTATCAATGTGAACATAGGCTTACAGAAATATATAAATAATAATAAAAAGTAACATTTAAAAAAGAGGAAAAACATGATGAAATCATCTCGACATTTTATAGGAACTCAACATTAAGTCAACTTAAAATTGGTATCTCTGGGCCCCCTCAGACTACAAAGGAACATGGGATATATCTGAAGTATAGAAATAGGCTCTGATCATATAGAATAACATCTAAGGTACAAAAGTATACAAAAGAAAGTAATATTAATTAAATTAATTAATTATTAATTTAATAAAAAAATTAAATGGGGGATTGCAATCAGTCTCTTCTAGAACACAATTAATAATGGAAGTGTGATTCATTTTTTTGTCATAAGGTTATATTGATCCACTATACTCAATACTTTGGTGTCCTAAATCATGCTTATCTTGGAAAAAATGAAGTGAGATAATGTTTTCAGTAACATTTCTTATTTTTAATGCAAACTTTCAATACATCAACTGGAACTTCAACAATCAATCACTTTTATCTTATGTAATGCAGATGAACAACTGAGGCATAGTCCTTGCAACAGTGGGTGGTGCTTGGGAAAAATGACAGGCATGCCTGTTTACAAAACACATGCATCACAAAATTGAGGCCTTGTGACATATCTAGCACCACTCGTGGCCCCTGGTTTCGTTCAGCAGCTCCTCCTTCTGGCATCCCTGTATAAATTTGCATGTTCCATGCATAAGATGAAACAGCATCACAGGCAGCCCAGATTTTGATGCCATACCTTGCTGGTTTTGAGGGCATATACTGCCTGAAAGGGCACCGGTCTCTAAACCTCACAAGCCATTCATCCACAGTTACATCGGTCCTAGGGTTGTAAAGATGGGGAAGCCGGACCACCCACTGGTCCCACACAGTACGGATTGCTGCCAACTTGTCCCCCGCCGTCTAACAAGTCTTGATTCCCGGTTGTCAAATCTGATGATCCTTGAGAATACATGGAAGCTCTTCAGAGACATTGTAGATATAAAAATTGCTCTCACTGCCTCAGCATCCCACAGACTTTCAGTCAACTCTCTCTTGACCTGTAGACACCAGCAAGAATGAGGATGCCAAAGTAGACATCCAGATGCATGATGTCCATCTCTTTCCATTGGTCACCGAAAACATGTCTCCAGAATAATTGGTCATATCCATAATAATATTCTGAATTGAGTCAGGAATCAGCAGCTCAAAGGATGACTTGAGTCACGGCAAATCATGTGGGTCCTGGTACCATCCAGTATTATGTTAGCAGCTGGCTGGCTGTGGGGCTCTTCCAGTGGCTGGCTGTGGGGCTCTTTCAGTGGCTGGCTCTTGGGCTGCTCCAGCGGCCGCCTGTGGTGCTCCTTGTGGTGCATATTCAGTGAAGGCCATCTTCAAATTCACGTTCAGAATACTCTGAATTGATATATAAATCATATTCGGAGACATCTTCCCCTTCCACATCCCTGTGTGCCTGACTCTCTTCAAAAATAAGCTGTAAAGCCCTCTGACAGCTAAATCTTCTGGTCATACTGAGGGTGGAAGATTCTGTACTGTCATGTAGAGGTATTTATCCCTTTTGTCCCACCCCTTGATGTGCAGGTGCGAGAGCATAGTACTGAGAAAATGTTTGATGTTTCGAATGTTATGGAATAAGATTCTAAAAAGGGGTTTGCTGGTGGACACATGAAAGAGGGTAAAGAGTGCGAGAAAGTGAGAGCAAACAGCTTCTCTGTGCTTAGATTATAATAATGTATGTGTGTCTGTGTCTGTTTGTGTCTGTGTATGTGTGTGTGGGCATGTTTCTGTGTGTCTCTGTGTATGCAGGTCAAACTGACCCGAAGACCATATGAAGGATGTAAATGTGTGGGGTATAGTAGCATGTGTGCTCAATTATTATTATTTTTTGTACATGTTTATCACAGAAAATAAGCTAAGGCCATTAAGTTTCAGGTAGAAACAATTTATATTTTTACCATTTTTCATCTTGTAAATATTTGAAACGGGTCAATTTGACCCGAATACCATACAAGGGTTAAATGACCCAATCCATGTCATCCATTTGCCAAACATGGAATGATCAACCATTGCCAAGGTTACTTAAGATGACCCCGCATATACATACATTTTAATTCTTGACCCATAAACACATTTTCATTTTACTTGAAGAGTACAAATGAAAAGTGTCCATCCTGAGCGATTTTCAATCCTCACAGGAGACAAACGGATATGTGCTCCCCTGTTGTCCATCCATTACACATTGAAAGATGGATAAAGGGGTAAGACTTTAGAACAGAAAGTTACATTAAGTCTACTATAACAGTCTTTCGACACAGTATATGTTAAAAAGATGTGTGTTAAATGTTAAAATACTTTCATGACTCCAGCAAATAGCCAAGCCACCAGCCAAACTCCTGCTGGACATTTGTTTGACATCACAGTGGTCAGGCCCAAGGGTTTGACGGCTGGTTGTGTTGATCTTTACTCACTGAGGGATGAAAATCCCTGGAAGCTTGTTCTGCTCTACGACTCCGTGACCGATCACACTTGGAGCTCTAGCAGGGACGAGGAGGTGGATTTACGCCCCACATACTCCATCTTACCAAGGCTACAATCTCGTGTCCCAGCCCCTGAACAGCTAACCCTGGCTCCTTTCTGGTTCCTTCCCCTTTGTGCTGTTGGGCGCATCTAATTAGGTATTGGGGGAACATTGACAAGACAACCCCCTGGTTCCTAATCCTGGAATGACTGTGGGATGTTTATAGAAAACATGGATAGAAAGATAAGGACAAAGAAAAGAAAAGAAACACTTATTTTACCAAAAAATCAATACAAAGCTTTATAAAAAACCTTCAGTTGGATACCATAAGCACATTTCTCCTTTCAGTATAGTATTTTTTTTTCTCTCTTGTCTGTGACTTTATACCCTCACAGCTCTGTCTATTGTGCTGTTTTGAAGTCTCGCCCATTGTGAAGTGAATACAATCCATGCAAATATTACAATGTTGACAGTATTGTGATGATGGGTTGCCTTAGAAGCTGCTAAATAGTTTACAACTAGATAGTATAAAAAAGTTTTAAAAGCTTGAAAAAATATACACAATGCTTGTTTATTACGGTAGTTAAATTAGTTAAATTAAAAAACAAAAATGTTAAATTAATTTTACATTGTTAAGTAAACTATTAAAGCTGGTAAACAAGGTAAGGCCTTAATTAGCAACACGCCTCAACAATATATGTTAACCCATTTGTGCCCAAATTTTTCTGAATGGTTTGCATATAGTCATATTAATAGTGTCCTATATGAACACGTTCTGCATTTATTTTCCCAAGTTTTTTTTTCTTCTTCTTGAAAATCATATTTGAAAGTGCGCAACTTTAGTTGCCGGTGGGCAAATATGTTGTATGCACGCCTTCAATGTCAAATTTGTATAGGAGGAGAACATTTGGCATCTTTCTCAAAATAACTGCTTTCAACAGATCAATCTTTATTCATAAACAAATTAATTATGTGTAAAAGTATAAAGACATTCACTGCAAACCCCAAAAAAGCTGCTTCTAGTTTATAATCTCTTGAATTTGAAAATACATTTTATAAATGTCGAAATTATCTTGAATAAATGGGGATTTAAACCGTCATCAACAAACCCATTTACTTAAAGTGGTGGAACATAGTGCAGAACAAAGTGCAGACATTAAGTTGCCCTAACAGGGCATTGTGTATCAAAAAGTTAAATGAAAATAAATAGAATTAATGCATTAACTCCCATGGCGCTGGAGAAAACTCTGGGCAACCAGCCTTTGGAAGGAGAGGAGATCTCTGTCTCCCTCTTTACATGACTGGTATGAATGAATGAAAGAATGAATTTTCAATGGGTGGGTTTTGAATGAATGAAATAATTAATAAACACATGTTTTGTTTTTGTGTCATGTCACCTAACATAGACCCCATCCTTCCAACCTGCCACCCCGTAGCCTCACCTCCCACTTCCCATTACACTTAGAGTACCTCTAATAACACCAAGCATTGACCATAGCACTGTTGAGTGCCCAGCTGTAGCATGACCACCACTTCTTTGATCGAATGCCAATCTGGTAACGGTTTACACATTGGTCATGCAGGTCAACACCTCCCATATGTGCATTTCAGTCTTTATACTGTAGGTGATTTCATAAACTAATGTAAATGTAAATTCTTTACTTGTCAGAATTTCAACTTTATAATGGAATCATAAACTACTAGTCATAAAAAGTATTAGGATCCTTGACCGATTAGAATGAAACACATCCAAACTGGATGAAGGGGTCTCAATATTTTGCCCCTTACACTACATAATATCATAAAAGTTTGAAAAAGATAAACTACAGCAATTAATCCCATGCTTTAAGTTATGTTTAGGTGGAATATTATAAAAGTAAAAAACACAAAAACAAAAGACCAATAACCTTGATTTATTAACCTATTAACACAGTATACCCCATTTCCCAATGATATATGTACTTACAAGGTATTTTCCCGCCGGCAACTATTGTTGCCGCTTGGACTTTTGACTAAGTATACAAGACACTATACTGTAGATCTCTTGTAATATTTGTTTTGTTTGGGTGATTCTAGAGACCTTCATGATTATGTAGATTTATATATGTCAAAAAAAAAATACTTAGTTGTAACATGAAAATGACCTTTTATTGGGAGGGTTTGACTTTGCCATGCTTCCTGGAAGAAGGGATAGGAATTTGACAGCATTATGTGACAGGAAGGAAGTGAACACCATTTTTTTTTTTTTTCTTGAAATCCTTTATTTGGTTGTTTTCTTGCAAGTCATTGAGATATAAAACATGGATAGCATCTAGAAAAATACTTACAAAAGGAAAATTACAACTATACACTGCGGCAACTATAGTTGCCGGTGGGCTTATATTCCAAACACTAAACTAATGGGTTAATCAATTATTTTGACTATCAGATATTCTATGCATAAACAGATGAATTATTTAACTCATGTGAAATAATTTTTTTTGCACTTTTTATTTATTGCAAAACTTTTACAGGATTAAGTGCTGTATATAACCACCGAGGACATCATTTACACAAACATATTTTATCATTTACCACACAGGGCATAAATAAAACACCTGAGTGGATATTAGGTATTTTATTAAGGAAAAAAAGTGTTTATTTCAAATAAAAACACAGGTAAAACAGGTCATATTTTAAAAGACCTTGGATTCCTGTTGTTCAGCTGATTGCAAAAGTGATTTGAACCCTTGCTAATGAATTTTGTATATTTTCTACTGGCTATTAAAGTGTCATTGCACCGAAACGTACTGTATTACTGTTGCCTTGGTTACGAAGTGGATGCTTGAAACATAATATAAATTGTGCTTATATAACAAACTTAACAAATCTTAAAATATCTTATTGTTGCATGTGTCCTTGATAACCATGCATTTACAAAACTCTTCAAAAGTTGCATTTTTTAAGCAATTTCACCTAACTTTTGCCAATTATTATGATTAACATTAGCAATACATTCATACTTAGGTGCAGATTTGCTAAATTGCTGAGTTTCTATCACTCTGTAAATACTGTAGTCCTGATTACGCAAAAATGTTGACTTGGAATGTAGAATGATAGAGAAAACCTGTGCAAACATCTTCATAGTGAAGCTCTAAAGTTGCTCAGTTAGCATGCTAAGACTGAGTTGAGCCTGTGCAGCTAATCTAAACAATCCAGCTAAAATAAAAATTCTTCCCTCTACTTTAAAATTTTGTTAGCACAGTTCTTTTCTAATTTTGTGATGGTTTGGCTTGTGTTTTCCAAACACCCTTTTCCCTCTCCATAAAATTATATAGTGAAAAGTGGCTACTGTTATCTGACATTAAAGTGAAAGGTGGAATGGAATGCTAGTGTACTTTATGTTGACGGCTACTGCCTACTAATACCTTATGCACTTAGCAAAAAAAAAAATGTCATTAATAAATAAAGATAAGGTGTTCTGTGTGGTTGGCAGATGGTTGTTTAAAGACACAGATCAAAAGAGCCCAACCACAAATCTCTATGATATTCTGGTCACTAGATTTGATTTGAGTCTATGGGGAATTTTCATCAGTTTTATGATGTGCCAGGCAGTAAGTCTGTGATTTAGACACTCAAGTTTTATGCTTAGGGTATGAGGATATTGAGAGAGAAAAAAATGCTAACACTACTAACAAGTGTTGATTTTCTACACAGTATGATGTGGTTGTGTACTACAAATGTTGGCCAAAATAAACCACCTGGGCATTCCATGCTCACAGAAAATTCACATTCTGTGCACAGTATGAAAACTACTTCCTTTCAAAAGTAGCAGGTATGATGCCATTCCAAACATACCCAAAGTCAGTCCACCTGTCCTTCAGGAGTGGAATGTGTGCTGCACTGCTGCAGAGATGAAAGTGCAGGTTTTGGGTCTCAGGTTGGCTTCCCACAGTCTGTAAACATTCAGTGAAAACCTGCACACTTTGAGTGCTTTATTTACTGGCCCTCTCTCGCGCACTCTGCTTCAGTCAAGGATGCATTCTTTTAACACACATGCTCTTTCTGTGCCCTTTTGCTTTTCATAGCATCTCTCTGTTGTCACATTCTGCCCGTCCTGGCACATTTTCTGCCAAGTTCCTATTGACCTGAGAGTGCATGCACAAAGAGGGTCTGGAATTAAATGGATAGTTCAATTAAAAATGAAAATTCTGTCACCATTTACTCACCATCATGTCGTTCCAATCCCACATGACTTAATCATGTGCTGACTTAATATATCCTTTGTGGCCAAAAATCTTAAAATCAAAAAGCACATAAAGGCAGCATAAAAGTAATCCATAAAACCATAGTGGATTAATTCATGTCTTCCGAAGCGATTCAATTGATTTTGGGTGAGAACAGACCAAAATATAACTAAATCTTTCTCTATAAATCTTGACATCTGCAGTTTCCTTGGGGATCATGATTTCAAGTTTAAGTGTTTAGGATGGCTGTTTGAAAGTGGAGATTTATAGTAAAAAAGTACTCTCACCCATCATATCGCTTCTGAAGGCATGGATTTAACCACATGAATCGCATGGATTACTTTTGTCTGGATTACTCCCTTCAGAGGCTGTATACAGAGGTAGGATAAAAAAATAAGGTACTTTTCAAACTGTTCTGAGAACAGTTTCCTTGAGAGTTCCATTCATTTGCATGTGCCTTTGAAGAGTCATGACTCGTGTGTCTCCTAACAACTTAACATCAGTGGATATTTCTTCATATTTTTGTTACATGCAGAGTTTTACAGCTTATCTTGTATTTTGTGCTGTGAATGACATAATGATCTGCACTGTTTATCACCTCGATACATGGAAAAAACAGCAAAATAATGCCATTGTCATAGGTGCAAAATATTTTTGTATACTTTGCAAAATTTATTACCATTGATTAGTGTCACACACATTTGAATACATTTTTAACAATACACGTTATATAAGTATAAAAGTATAAGTTAACATTAGTTATTATTATAAGGTATCATGGACAATGAACAATTGCATGCTTATAAATTAACTAGGGATCTCGATTTAACATGTTAATTTAGTGCAATTAATTATATAAAAAATAATATGTAAAAAATTGACACAATTTATCATGCCCCTTGATGCTTATGTAAATTCCATAATAAAAGTATGGATTTGACTTCCATATGAGCAATTCGTTTACATTTACATTTATGCATTTGGCAGACGCTTTTATCCAAAGCGACTTACAGTGCACTTATTACAGGGACAATCCCCCCCCCCCCGGAGCAACCTGGAGTCAAGGACACAATGGTTGTGGCTGTGGGGATCAAACCAACGACCTTCTGATTAACAGTTGTGTGCATTAGCCACTACGCCACTGCCACTCCAATTTGTAATAATTTAATTCAAGTTTGAAGTACAACTGTTTTTATGAGCCACGTCAGTAGGTGGAAGCACACCTCAACAAACCTCACAAGCAGCGCAGCCACAGAATAAGGAACGCTTACATATAAGGAAGCAAAAGAAGAATACAAGAACCTTAAGATGCTATGTTCAAAGTTTCCATTATTTTAAACTTGACACAGCACCCTAAAAATGTGGAGTTTATGATGCTGAATACCAGTGGGATGCTCCAAACTCCGTCCGTATGGGGCACGTACTTGTACACTGAGCGACAATTAAAAATAGTGCAAACGGAACGTACTGTGAGAACTGGACAAATTGACCAACTCAATGCAAAACTTTCAGGTTCAAGTATATGATAATAAAATAAACAATATATTGAGTTCTTAAGCCACTATTGCTATTGTCTAATCAATATTCTATTCATCTGCTGCATTAATGCAATTTATTTAAAAATGAATTTCAATCCATTTTAAATATTTGTTAAAAGGCCCTACATATTATATTTATAAATATTTGAATTATTAGGCATTATTTATGAATTATTTTTATTTTGCGGGCCTTTCTCAGCAAATAAGGATTTATGCAATTAATTGCGATTAATTCTATTAATTAATTGGTATGTCATGTAATTGATTTGATTAAAATGTTCATGAGTTTGAGACTGTAAATATTTTGGGTAAACAAATCCTTTAGCATTTACAACCTTGTTATAATGTGTTACTGACATGTTTATGGCTGATAATAATTTTTTAATTCACCCACAATTGGCAAGTGCAGCAATAGTTACATTTCTAGTATAGTCTACAGAATGACGAGCAACACGGAACATTAGGAAAACTCATGCCTGCATGACAGGTTCTGCTCACAGGCACAGGATTTCCACCGATGACACAAACTGTTGTCATGTTACGAGCAGCTCTGAACAGAATAAAGTAATTAATGTTCCACTTGAGTCACAACATCTAATTTTCTCTGTGCCATTGGTTGTGTTTTATGTGTCATTGTTTACATTGTGACAAAGTGACGTTAAATGAAAGTGACTAGAATAAACATTCAGGATGGAATATGAAATTAAGCATAATATGAAGGATTATTACATTTTAATTTATTGTTTTAACATTTTATTTTAATTTTAAAGTTAAGTTAACACCAGCCATAGAAAAAAAAAAATCACAAATGTTATCTCTTTAAATATCTCAACTGTTTCTCCTAGACAGAATTTTGAGACATCAATCTCAACAATCTCTCAAATTGTGCACATATTTGGGCAGAATTTATATATATATATATATATATATATATATATATATATATATATATATATATATATATATAATTGTATTATCTTCCCTGAGATCCGCTTATAATGTCAGTACGTTTTTAAATACTTAAATAAAATATGACCACTTTCCACCCTGTCTCTGGCCCTCTATCTGAAACACTCAGTTTTAAGCTATCTGGTCCTTTAAGCCCCTCAAAATCAGCCATATTTGAAACTCAATTGGAGGAAAATGAACAAGCTTTACATTATAATTTATAAAACTACATTTCAAGGTCAACACATAATGTACATAATGCACAAATGTAATGAATTTCATCTGAATGTATCAAAATGTTCACTCAAGCACAGCAACTATCAAACATTTGATGCTCATGGGTCTTGTAGTGTTTTACTGCCTCATCTTTGCATAACAGCTCCTTTGCAAAGCTTGAATCATATTGTGACTGGTTCACAAGCAATCCACACTGATATGAGCCCAAAAACACATATAATCCATGCTGAAATGTTCTGAATACACAAACGTAATACAATCCACGGTGATGTTGGGTGCTTCAGCAAGCTTCAACAGGCCAAAGCAGAGATGCTGGTCATCACATCTCACATCTTCCATGTTCGTCTACACACAGAATGACATGTGTTTCTCCCAGTCAGTGGCAGCAGCAGAATGAGACATGTTTTTTTTTTAAAGTTGCACTTGTACCGCTCTTAAATCACTGGAAACGCATCAAACGATCAAAGACATCCATTGAGTGCATGTTTACAAATTACCAACAATTATATATAGCACAGATGGGTGCAAAACCGGCCTGAAAATACTGCTGAATTAAACAGAATAGAGGTCTTCATTTTAGAGATATAACTTGACATTTAATCTTTTAACAGATATCTTTTAAATCCATATAGGCACATGAAGGTGTCCTGTGTAAGTCCCTTTTGCTGTACATGGATCTCCCATGACAGGCCCATTTCTGTCCTCTTCACCTGTGTAACTGTGCACCAGTGGGTGGGGCCAAGAGTGCAATGACATAAAAAGACTTGCTGAAGAGGCAGACAAATGCAGATGTATCTGGTCCTTATGACATCACAAGTTCCACAATTCCAAACGGGCCATTTCAACAGCCTGGTTTAAATAAATGCTATTTTTCTATTAAGAAGGAAGTTTTCAGTTCTGAAACTTACAGTATGTTTTATAGTACTGTACAATGTCCTCTTATGTGTCAAAAGATATGAATCTACCTAAGGAGGTCTATAATACCTGGAAAACTCTGTCTAATAATATTTGCAATTTAAATGCAATACATTTCGTTTCGTCAGGTTACACGGTTATGCTGCGTTCCATTCAAGTTGAATGAGGGATATTCCTACTTGATATCTCCGATCATAAAAGCATTCGAAAAGAAGTATTCGAAAGATGACGTGTAAGGAAACAAAACTGCATTGCTTCCGTTAGCTTAGCAGGGGTTTGACTCTCATTAGAGATGTCACCTAGCAACCCAACTTCTAAACAATGCTGCAGCGCTAGCATTTGTGCTTCAGGAGTATGATTATCAAAAGAGATTATAATGTTTAATACACCTGTTTCTGCAGGCATTTGTTAAACAAGCTTTACTATCATGTAATGTGGAAACAAACTCATTTATCCATATTACTTAATAAAGTGAATGTTTATCACTTACTTTGTATAACTCCCTGAGTGTTGACATGCTGTGTGACATCATGCCCATGCATCTTGGCAAAATTGGAGTTGAGATTTTCTGCACGAGCCTACAAGTTGTAATTCTGACTTAAAGATGCATTCCATTGCACCTGTTGTAAAATCTTTGGGCATGTGATTTGTGAGACATCACTTTGCTTGTGATCATCAAGGAATAAATTCTGACTGGATAAACTTAAATTCTTTCTCTATTTTTTTGTAGATTAATTAAAGTGGAAGTGATTAAAAATACATAGGCAAAATATGTATTTATTTGGCACGTTAGGCCAGCAGAGAAGTCTTTGTTGGCCCTGACAATTTTACCACGGTAATATCAGTGACAGCATAGCTAAAAAATTCATTATTTTATACTGGGCAGCCATTTAAAAGGAATTCATGCATGACTGCACTGAATGCTCTCTGTAATATAGAATGTTTAATGAGAATGTACTTTACATATTACTCTGACACATATATGAAAATCCTGTATTCAATTAAACATGGCCAAAGTGTGACAGATATGAGGACACGCAGTTTGACACATTTGTGAACAGTTTGTGACTCATGCATACTACACCTCTGCATGCATGCATGGCTCAGTGTGTGTGTGTGGGTGTTTGTTTATAGGTGTCTCCACGAGTGTATGTCAGCATACTTGCGCCTGTCATTATTTCTCTCCTGTCTCCTATTTCGATGGACTCACTGACAACCGACACTCCAGCAAGTTTGTGTGAGTCATGCTTGTGGATTCTGTGCGCTAAAAGAAAAGGAGAGAGGTGGAGAATGAGTGGGGAAGATGAATAATGGATGGAGTCAACACAAAGGAACAAAACATTAATTAGGTTTGGTGTGTAAGAGAGGCAAGGATGTCCTCGGTTATAGTGGGCTCGGCCACTATCGATAATGGCCGTTATGGAATTTTGGTCAAATACATGCTATTTTCCCTGCATGATAAATGTACAATGTGCATCAAAAGGTTACTTATCTACTTAAATGTATATGACTGAAACGCCAAGTGCTAACAAGCTAGCTGCATTTGGAAATAAATAATAAAACCTATTATTCAGAAACCATATTCTCCTTTGACATATTGAATTCAGTTTAATTTGGGTATCAAATTCATATCAGAGGCGTACATGTGCAAATTCCGAGTTGGAAACTCGCATGTACAATAATTCCGAAGGCATGCAAAGGCAGCATAAACCAAGCACCAGCCAAGCTATAACCCAAACTAAAGGCCAAAATATACTGTTGCGGCAACAAACCTCAGAACTCAAGGGGGCAATAGTAATACCTTCAGAAGTCAAAAGTAGTGTTGTGTTCGAGTCCATCATAGTCGAGTCCGGGTCGAGTCTGAGTCCAAAAGTTGCTGAGTCGGACTCAAGACCGTGTCCATAATAAGCCAAGTTCGAGTGAATCTGTTCAAGAATTTGATAAGAAATTGAAACCGTAAACACAACATCAACATTTTAAGCTTATTTTAACCTTCACAACTAAGAAAAGATATTTGTTAATATAAATGCAAAAAAAATAAATAAATTATAATTTGTATCCTGCTGAACAAATTATAAAGTGGTTTTAGAATGAAAGCATATGCTTTAGGTGTGTGAAGACACATTTGTCCTTCTCTCTCTCTCTCTCTTTTTATTCTTTTCATGAAAATGCATTATTTATACCAATCAAATACAATTCATTTGAAATTTCCTTTACATTTCCATGATCAGAAAGGAGCAGATGGAAGAATAATATTCGTATATTTATCTGCCCCCTTTATAGACATCAATAGTAGATGGCATTAACATTGTTCCCTCCACCATCACCAAAAATTTATTAACATACATAATAGATATCATTAGCACTGTTCCCTCCACCATCACCCAATCTCCAACATATCTGATATTTATTTAAACTTTTATACATTGACCACATACAGTCCAATTCAAAATTCAATTTGATATAATTCAAGTTGTTTCTTTTTATAACTCTTTTTAAATTCCAAAATATTTTTACAACTTTTTAAGTCTTTCTTTAGAAGATTCCATGCTTTTACTCCAGCAACAGACAAACACATTTGTTTCAGGTTTGTTCGTGCTATTAGATGTTTAAAGTCATACGCCGCCTGTGCTTCCATCTTCCGAAGTAATAACAAATAACTTTTGTAAGTCATGTGGAAGAGCTTTGCTTCTAGCTTTAAACATCACTAATAAAGTTTGTAATTCTACAATGTCTTTAAGTTTTAACAAACCTGACCTAATAAAGAGTGGATTTGTGTGATCTCTATATCCTGCTTTGAAAATAATGCGAATGGCTCTTTTCTGTAAAATAAATTAAGGCATAATATTACTATGATATGTATTTCCCCATATTTCTACACAACAGTTTAAATAAGGCAAAATCATTGAACAATATAACATTTTCATTGTATTATACAGTAAGCTGTATTTAACCTTATTCAAAATAAAAAGGCTTTTTGCCATCTTATTTTTAACATGCAATATATGACTTTTCCACGTCAATTTTTCATCTAAGGTGACTCCTAAAAATCTAATTTCAGACACCTTCTCAATATTTACATTATTTATAGATAAGCTGACTTCCTCTTTTCTTTTATTGTTGAATATCATAAACTTCGTCTTATTCAAATTTAAAGATAATTTATTTACATCAAACCATAATTTTAGTTTAACCATTTCATCTTCAATATTATTAGCTAACGTTTTCAAGTCATTCCCTGAACTGTATATATTTGTATCATCTGCAAATAATACGTAGTGTAATTTTTTTGAAACCTCACAAATCTCATTTATATATAAAATAAAAAGTTTGGGTCCTAAAATTGAGCCTTGTGGAAGTCCACATTCAATATTCATACATTCTGACCTATGACCATCAAACTCAACATATTGTTGTCGTTCTCATTTTAATTTAGGTTTTTATTTCTACTTCATTTTCAATTTGTCTATTCAATTAAGTTTAGTTTTATCTAAAATTATGGTTGAAATACATTTAATGTAATTAATTAAATACATTTAATGTGTTTAATACGTTTAATAAATGGTAATACTAAAACATTTATTAATGCTCATAAAATTCAATACAACAACATAATATAAAAACAGAAAAGATCAGATACCATTAAAAAAAAATATTGATGTACTACAGTACTACACTTCACACTTTTCAGTCCTCCTCTCAGATAACATTTTTGACAAACTCACACTGGGTTGATGTTTCTTTTCACAACATTTTAGTATGGATAATAGGTGAATAGATAATTCTCCTCTCACTTGTGTTCTTCATTGTATTTACAGACTTTTTTGCCATTGAAACGCAAGTGCCAGCTTTACAGGTAACACACAGAGGTTGCTCTACAAATATGTGATGGACTGAGCTGTACAATTTCCATCATGGTCTATTTCATACCTCATATTAGTTTTAATGTTCCTGATACGTAATAAATTTGATTTTTGTCTCGATATAGTCAACATTTTCAGTTAGAAATGACTTTGCATAGTAAGTGTGAGTCTGATCTATTTTATAATTTGCAGAGATGGGTAATGTACTTTTTAAAGTGTACTTACATTATTGATATTTCTGGATGAGAGCGGCAGAGCAGATCTGGCGAATGGCCATCTCTTTCCCGTACACACAAACGGCATGCGTGAGTTAAAAAAAGTACTTTGAAAGAGTGCACTGCTGCTGTCAGCAAGAATAATCGCACAAAAGGACATATAAACGTGAAAACTGATGTGCAGTATCAAATACACAGACTGTATGATAGTACTAACTGTATAGACAAACCTCAGCATTTAGAGGCAATTTTGAAAATATGATATATGGTCAACCTATGTTACGCTATTTTGTGTGTTTGTTTGTTTATTTGTTTGTTTTTCATTGCATCACAAATGCCATGAAAAAAATCCCAAGTCTGAAAGACTTGAGTCAGAGTCAAGTCCGAGTAAAAATGCATCCGAGTCCGTGACAAGTCCAAGTCCATTAAAATTGGACTCGTGACTCAGACTTGAGTCTGAGTTCAAATCCCCAACTCCAGTCAAAAGTGTTATTATTCTGTTAAATTGCTATACATATTTAGAATTTAACTTACTTCCAAAGCAGTACTTGCTTAAAACTGTTGCTCCACCATGACAGTAGTTGGCTTGAAAATAAAAACTCTACGAAGAAGTGGACAGTTCACACAAATCTCATATTAAGAATGCAACAACGCACGAAATTGAGCTTGCGTAACTAGAAAAGTCAGCGTTTATGTACTTGCATATTTATTTTTGAACTTGAGTATGTTTTGGCCTTAAGTTCAAAATGACAAGTAATTTGTCTGTCCAAACTGAAGGTGAAACTACTCTGTAACATGACACATTCACAGCCATGTAAAAGATATTTGTAGTTTTATGTACAAAATTTTGGACCAATGAGATTTCACTGTGGGCAGGGTAACCAGTGCATGAAACCAAGTAATCGACAAAGTTTCTTGTTGCTCATTGGTAAATGGTCTGCACTTATATAGTGCCTTTTTAAGCCTTAACGGTATTCAAAGCGCATTACACTGTGACTCATTCACCCATTCACACACACATTCATACACCAATGGCGGCAGAGCTGCTATGTAAGGTGCTAGCCTGCCATTGGGAGCAACTTGGGGTTCAGTGTCTTGCCCAAGGACACTTCGGCATGTGGAGTCATGTGGGCCGGGATCACGGATGGTTATGACAAAAAACTTGTGATTTACACAGAAGACATAGCTTGTATGGCATGGAGATATATAACTGTGCGTTTGGTTGGCACAGAGTGTACAGCTAATTGACAACCCTAACTTTTTGTTTTCTCAAATGTATCCACTTTAGCTCTTTTACATTTATATATTTTTTTAATCTATGTTAATTATGTGTGAACACTCACAACACTCTGACTGTGCAATCTCTCTATAGCCTTTATTATTTTAATCACATTTTTAAAATCATGTCTTTGTTAAACAAAAAAATTAAGAAAAAAAAACATTTTATAATTAGCTGTCTATATTATTATCCATCTGCATGGAAAAGCAGCAGTAATATGAATGCATGCATACACAACAAAGATTGCTAACACAACCTGCTTTTGCTTGCATAATTTTCTGATATACTATGAGAAGTGATAATTTGTCTTTATGGCTCATTTTTTGTTACTCTACATTCAAGGCAAGAAGTTTGCCGTCTCAAAAGGGCCAAGTGCCTCTGATGACAAACCTCAATCTATCATTTGCATGCAATGCTGTCTCAATCAGAAGCTGGCTAATAGCCACAGCAATACTATGTACCATATTGCTAAGTGTATAATTAGGGGATCTAAGCTCCTGCACAGACAACTAAACAACTTTAAGAAGTAGAGGTTGCTCTGACATTTCCAAATGCAGTCATTTTGCATATGGGACTGCCACACCTGGAAGAAACTAAAATGCTGATTTGACAAAAAAGTTGTCCATCCCTGGCCCTGTTTTAGCCTTCAGCTCCAAGTTCACAAACAATGCTTTACCTGAAGACAATGCTAATGATATTAAAAATGGGCTTTTCACAATTTTAACCCTGGGTTAATGTAATCCCGTGTTATCTTGTTCCATGTTTTAGACAGTCCATATTTTACTCTGGATTATTAATTTATTCTGGATACAATTATTCACAATGCATTTGTAAACTCTTGGTTATTCTTGTTTTGTGTGGTTACTAGCACGTACAAGCACAACATGGAATGGACAATCGACTTGTTTTTGGGTGCTTTCACACTTGGTTCAGTTGCTTGGTTCGAGCCCCAGTTTGATTCCTTGGATTTACAACCACAATTTTACATTTTCAGAATAGCACTTTTGTCTGCTGCAGTTGCATTAAATGTGAAAAAATTTGAAGAATGTTTGTGTTTGTTTGGTGCGGGCATGTGGATCTGTTAAAAGAGATGTGAAGAATGTGCGCTGCTCTCTGAAAAAAGTGATTTATTTGGAGACAAGCAGGTATTGTGACCGGGAGTATGAAAAGAAACAAATTCCTCATCATCAATGATGGTTTCTTTCTGCAATTTTAGGACGATTGCGTTAATATCCGAAGCAAACGATTCCAGTTCATATGAACCTCACCCCAGGTAAAAAGTGTTTATTTTAACCAAACTGTTATATCCTTAGTAAGAAAGAATGAAGGAGATTCATAAATAAGGAATTCTTTAATGAACAGTATCAGTAGCAAACTAGTACAGCACAGATAGTAGCTCGTGCAACGCTTCACTTCTCTTATTCCCCTATTCTCAATATTCACATATCCCGAACCTCTACCGCCCCCTACTGTCCAGTATGCACAGAAGAACACAACATATTCCCCCATCACTTAAAGCATCCTGTCTACACAGATATTTAAGAACAAAAGAAACTCCATAACAAAGTTACCAAATTACCAAAGCATTCACTTGGTTATGTAACATAATTACTTAACTCAATCAGGTTAAAGAACAAAAATAAGTTTTACTAAAATTCTAAGAATGTAGCATTCATATTAAAATCAACAACAAGATGACTTAATGAATTACTCATCCTTATATAGACACGCAATGCAAGGTGACTAAGTAACACAGTCTTCCAGCCAACGAGGAGGTCGTCTCACACGGGTAGACACCCTTTGAAGAGTTTCGGGAACTTGAGGCGCCAGAGGAGGATGAAACTGAAATAACAAGTCCTCAGCATCCATGTCAGTAGTCTCCGAAACAGGTGCAACAGAACGAGCCAGGTGGAAAGCATGCCAGTTCTTCCCGTCTGATAACAGGTAAGTACACGCACCCAGTTTACGCACAATTTGACGTGGGTTGGAAAACCTCGGATGCGCTTTCGGAACATGAGTTGGAATGCGCACACGCACCCAATCTCCCACTTTGAAATCAGGAGTGCGAGCTACACGTCTGGAGTCAGTGTATGCTTTCATTTTCTTTTGTTTCAAAGAAACTCGCTGCAGAAGCGCAGGCGCATCCTGACGCGTTGTGAGAGGAGGAAGAACATTAAGACGCGTTCGCATCCTTCTGCCATGAAGCAACTCAAATGGGGATAGTCCTGTGGCAGAATGTGGTGTAGTACGATACACTTGGAGAAATTCCGTGACTGCAGGTTTCCACGGCTTCGTTTCCAGAACAGCAGACTGAATGCAGCCTTTCAACACACGATGAAATCGTTCGACAGCTCCATTCGCGGCAGGGTGGTACAAAGAAGTACGTATGTGTTGAATGTTTCTCTCTTTTAGGAACATAACAAATTCTGCTGACGTAAATTGCGTTCCGTTATCAGACACGAGAGTACATGGATTCCCGTATCTACTAAACACAGATGACAAGAAGGTGGTAACATTGCGAGTAGTGATGGAAGCGGTGAAAGCGACTTCAGGCCACTTACTGTGATAATTAATCAATGTCATCGCATAACGACAGTCCCATACAGCGGTTTCAAATGGACCAACCACATCTATAGCTACCTTTTCCCACGGTACAGACGGAAAAGGCACTGGCTGCAGCGGCGCAGCAGAGGTGTTGGCAGTCTTGTCAGAGGACAGACACATTTGACAGGTCTGTATATGGTCTTTAACCAGACAATCTATGCCTGGCCACCAGTACTGTTCACGAAGGCGTTGTTTTGTGCGCACAATTCCCTGGTGGCCTTCATGAGCTAACCTCACCAATGTGTGCCGCAGCGCGACAGGTACAACCAGACGTGATCCTCTGAACACATAATCGTGCTGCACACTCAGTTCATCATGTAGTTTGAAGTAAGGACGTAGCATATTATCCACAGAAGTTGAAGAGGAAGGCCAACCGCGAGCAATTTGTGTGCGTAATGCACTCAGTTCAGAGCACGTCGCGGAAGCAGAAGCAAACTCAGCAGGTGACAGAGCTGACATTGCAGGAGACATAAACGCCACAAACTCAGGTTCAGCATCCATGCTGTCTTCATCCGACGCAGGTAAAGGCAGACGAGACAGACAGTCAGCAGTGCAATTTTGAGCCCCAGGCCGGTACATCACATCATAGTTAAAGCACAATAACTGCACTGCCCAGCGCGCAATGCGCATTCTGGCGCGATCAGTACCTTTGGATGAGAGGAGCACAGTTAACGCTTGATGGTCCGTCCGCAGGAGGAATTTACGACCCCACAAGTAAGTTTGCCACTTTTCATTGGCCCATACACATGCAAGTGCTTCCTTTTCAATAGTTGAGTACTTGCGTTCAGCAGGTGACAATGTCCGGGACGCAAAAGTGACAATGCGCTCAGTCTTGTTCTCATGAACTTGAGCAAGAACAGCGCCCAGACCATAGTCAGAGGCATCTGTAGATACCACCGTAGGCAAATCTGGGTCGAACAATGAAAGTGCAGGACTGTCAATGAGCAACATTGGAGTTGAGGAGCATCTTTTGGAGCTGGTGCATGAAGAATGGCAGAAAGGTGATCCTCATCAGGTTGAATTCCTTGCGCGTTCACCATATGACCCAGAAAGCGCAGACTGGTTTTGTTAAACTGACATTTCGATTGATTCAGCTTCAGTCCAGCATCTTGTAAGCGCTGAATAATGGCTTTAAGCGTGTGATCGTGTTCAGTTTGCGTCTGTCCCCAGAGAATAATATCATCAAGGTAATTGGCAACATTTGGAAGTCCCTGCAAAACTGTTGCCAACATTTTCTGAAAAGCAGAAGGTGCTGAAGCAAGTCCGTACGGTACGCAGCAAAATCTGAAAAGTCCTTCGTGAGTAATGAAGGCGGTCAGATCGCGGCTCTCTTCATGTAAGGGCAACTGAAAATAAGCACTCTCCATTGATTACTCTATTGATTATAGTGGAAAATACAGACGCTTCCCTTAACAAAGACAACAATTCATCAATGTGTGGTAGTGGGTAGCTATCCGTAACTACAGCCTTGTTGGGTTCTCGCAGATCCACGCACATCCGAATGGCACCCGACTTTTTCTGTACTACCACAATCGGGGAGACCCACGGTGAAGCGTCCACTCTCTCGATAATGTCAGACTCGAGAAGGTGCTGAATTTCCTCACTGACTGCGGCTCTAACAGACAACGGTAAGCGGAGAAGTTTCTGGCGCACAGGAGCAACAGCTGGAGAAGTCTTTACTTTGTGAACAAAGCCTTTTGCACATCCCAAAGCAGAAGGCGTCAACGCAGACAATCGAAGCACAGGAGTTGAAGACTGCTCTGGCAATATTGAATTGCCTTCAAACCGGAGACGTAACCCATTAATAAGATCCATGCCGAGCAGAGCTGTGCCAGATTCCACCACGAAGAATGACGTAGAGCAGGTGATGTCATCCTTAGAGACAGTGACAGGTAAGCAGCCAAGTACAGGAATCGGAGCATGAGAATATGTCACTAGTTTCAATGAAGGTGGCAGCAAAGCGTCTTCCTTGAAGTGTGTGTCATACACAATTTTTGGCAAGATAGAAACAGATGACCCAGAATCCACAATAAGCTCGATAGGCACAGACGTAGTTGCGGTTGCAATAAGAGCAGTGCACCGAATTTTATCCGTTAGTGAGTCATGCATATAAAGAATCTGAACTTCAGGCAAGTCAATTTCACGCACTGAGCAAGCTTGTCCCGAACGACACACCCGCGAATAATGTCCCATCTTTTGACAGTTATTACACTGTGCCGATACAGCAGGACAACTACTATCATTTGCAAGGTGTTTCTGAGATCCACAGCGATAGCATTCACGAGAGGACGAAGCAGGTGCAGTAGTTGACGAAGGCTTTGAAGAACGCTTTGTAGACGGTGGCTTAAAAGGTGGTCTACGACGGAAACGTCCAGCTGCAGATGAAGGCTTTGCATGTATTACTTGCACAGGAACAGAACGAGTATTTGATAATAATTTGGCTTGTTCACCAGCAGCTTCTGTTTGGGTGGCAATAGTAATGACTTTTTCCAGAGTCAAATCAGATTCCAAAAGCAGTCTCTCACGAATCCGATGACTGGAGACATGCTCCACTAACTGGTCACGCAACATTTCGTCCAGAGTAGCTGCAAAGTCACAAGTAAATGCTAAGTCCCGTAAAGCAGCTACGTACTGAATTATAGTTTCCCCTGGTGCCTGAACACGTTTCCTGAAAGCGTGGCGCTCAGCCACTATGTTCCGTCGGGGGGTAAAATGCGCTTCCAAGGCCGCAATCGCATCTTCCATCGAAGCACCTTGATTCGGCAAGGAATAGAACAATCTTTGTCCTTCAGTCCCCAGACAATGTAGCAGAAGTGCTCGTTTGCGCTCGACTGGCCATGCAACTCCAGATGCACCAACAACCAGCAAATAATTCCAGAACATCCGTAGCCACGTGCCGAAAGGAATAGTTGGTTCTCCAGGACATGGCAAAAATGGCGTGGGAAATGTAGAAACAGCTGCCATCGTCAAAAAAAAAAGTACCTCGTCGCCAATTTGTTATATCCTTAGTAAGAAAGAATGAAGGAGATTCTTAAATAAGGAATTCTTTAATGAACAGTATCAGTAGCAAATTAGTACAGCACAGATAGTAGCTCA
This sequence comes from Xyrauchen texanus, assembly GCF_025860055.1. NCBI lineage: Eukaryota > Metazoa > Chordata > Actinopteri > Cypriniformes > Catostomidae > Xyrauchen > Xyrauchen texanus. Next base: position 36,969,012 of record NC_068304.1, on the reverse strand, counting down.
TGCAACGCTTCACTTCTCTTATTCCCCTATTCTCAATATTCACATATCCCGAACCTCTACCGCCCCCTACTGTCCAGTATGCACAGAAGAACACAACACAAACAAACCCAAAAGTGCAGTGTGAACGCTCCATCAGTAGCAAACCATGCCCGGACCACCTTTTCACGTGGTCTCCGATCCCCACAGCCACCACCATTGTGTCCTTGAGCAAGGCACTTAACTCCAGGTTGCTCCAGGTTGTAATAAGTGCACTGTAAGCCTCTTTGGATAAAAGCGTTTGTATTTTTATTTTTTTTATACATTTGGCAAAGACAAACTAGTAAATCTGTACCAGCATGTAAAGACACCGTATGTGTCTGTATACCCATCCTGTACACATTTTTGCACTCATTGCATCTAATAATCTGCAAACAGTCCTTTCCAGAGGGAATTTGAGCATATCTTACCTGCCTTTCCATGATTCGCTGAATTTTCCTGCACCTGGTGTCTGCAGCATGTCCAGTGCAATAGATAATGTTTCTAATCTGGTGCATGGAGAGATTAACCACTGATGCATGAGTTTAGCATTAGATAAATCATTGTTTACATCAGCAAAGAAACAAAAGCATCCATTTACACAAACATGTTTACTTCAGTGTCCTTAACCCTACCTCGCCACATCACCAGATGTGAAAGCACTCAGCGTTTACACATAAGTGCTTTTTAAGCAATGACATCCTTTGGAAATATAGATATATTCCTGAAAAATTGATGCAAATCCTCAAGCTCTCTGGTTTAGGCCATGCAACTAATAATGACATGAAAATATATTCACATACTTTCTATATTAACATCAGTTATGCAGCCATTGGATGATTCATTCAAGAATGTGCACAAGTAAGAAACAATACTGAAATACATATGAACCCAAGTTTTATCCATGGTAAAGAAAAGCAAAGTTATTTTTAAAATGCTTGGAACGAAAATCCTCAGGTAAATTAGATTTGTAAACGGGCCTCTTCATAATAGATAGCCTTCATAAATCGCTCAAACAACATTAAATCAGAGTCAGCTGGTTCAGCAAAGACTTTCAACATTGTAAACATTCTGCAGTGTCATATTTCCTTCTATTTATGTATTAAGGGCAACAAGGTAGACTGCAAAGTCACACTTTGTCCTGACATTGCTGTTGAGTTGGACTTCTTTGACAGAGGCTGGAGTGGCACCCTGCCAGCATTCTCAGAAGGACATCCTAAGATCATTTGAGTAATTCATTATCAACGGGGGGACAACTAGAGACATTGTTCCAGATCTTGGAACAGAGGGCATGCCTGTAGTTACAGATTAAATAAAAAGACCTCAGACATGAAGGTTTATCCTTTGCTTGGCAATTCCTCTGATGATCACCACAGAAACTGGACAGCGGGCCACTTCCTCTTGTTCCTCAAAGCCTCATTGGGGTTCTGATGGGTTTGCATTTGTCAGTCCCTTATGAGATCTGCATTTGTTCATTGATCCAAACCCAATTAATTCAGCTTTACCATTTTGACCTTTACAAGAACTGCAATGCCACTTGTTTACAGCAATGTAAGAGCCAGAAAAAGAGCCATAAAAGAGGGCTTGCACTAAACGCAGCGCTACACCATTCATAAGTCATAAGCGCAAAGTCAGTGGGCATGGCCATGAAGTTTGGGTATTTCTGTGCAAGCATTCGCTAAGTCAAGGTGCAAGTGGGTATGCCGGTTTTAGTACATCTGTCCGTCTGAGTTAATTCATTCAAGGTAGCTTAGCAAGCCCAGCCCACACAATAACGCATGTCCATTCTTTGCATTCTTAGCATTGAACAACAGCCTAGGTCTAGATTGGTTAGGTCTAAAATATTACATGATTACTAATCGACATGCTGCTTCCAGAAATGTACTGTATGTACCAGATATCAAACCCATTCGATTGAATTACTAACAAGCCCCATCCCCATCAGGCATGTTTGGATGAATTCAGAAGTGAACATCTTCCCCTACTGATAGCAAATTGTGCAATAAACCTCCGAGACTCAGGTTCTGGTCCCAGGGAAAACAGAAAGTTAATGCATGCACATTTACAATGGCGATAGTGACTCAGAGGTTGCATTTTCCCTTAAAATGTTAAAATGTTACTCAACTAATGTTTAGGTTTAGAGTTTGGGTTAGGGGGTAGGGTTAATAAAATATGCATTTCTGTTGACTGTATTACATAATTTATAACATTAAAACAACTCATTTATGACAGCACCCTGTGGGCATTTTACCTGAAAATTTGCACTCACACATTTGGCACAAATCAAGTTCGACCTCCTGTTGTAGAATTCAAATTGTGATCAGTCTGATAATCACTTGCTCATGTAAGATTACTCAATCGATAGGAATTCCTATGTATATATTTTTGAGGTTGTGTGAAAATAATGGGCTATAAATACAGCCAAATTGTTTATAATATATCTTGTTAGCATAGCAGACTATCTAAGCACAGGGTAAATCAATTATCAGTTCAAATGTATAGTCCTAAAGGCATTAAAGGCATTAACCTATGGTGTATATGGTGCATGCATATTTAATACACTGCATTGAAGGCCAGTAGCTACAAATAGCGAAGCTATTAGCTTAACTACATTTATCAGTTATTAGGTGGTAGCTTCGCTAATTTTTAAATCAAGTAGCTTTTCAATAGCAAAACAAAACATTTTTTTAATTAGGTAGCTGCATATCATTGACTGCCTCTATATCATGCCATGTACCCAGTGTGGTTCTTGTTTTGGTTCATGTTTTGTATTTTATGTCTTTTATTTTAGTAGTTTAGTTAATCTGGTTTCATGTGTCTTGTTCTTATTGGTTTATTATTGTCTTGTTTTCTTGTTATCAGTCCTGTTTTGCTATTGGTTCCTATTTATTATTCTTGTTATCATGTTCATTAGTTAAGTATCGTCATTGGTTGTCTTTGTCATGTGGTTACCCATGTATTTAAGCCCTTATGTATAATGTGTGACCAAAATAAAGGCTTCTATTCTAAAAATGCATTTGTGTATTACGTGGCAGATCAGAATCTGCCGTTGCTGGTTCAAACCAAATGATGCATCCAAGCATTCGTTAGTAATTCAAAAATATCACTTAAGAAATAGTTTCACGGCTTGTGCTGTTTCTAACAAGTTATTGGATAAACAAGGATGGATGGATGGATGTATGTGTGTGTGTGTGTGTGCGTGTGTGTGTGTGCATGTGTGTGTGTGAGAGAGAGAGAGAGAGAGATAGAGAGAGACGGAGCGTGTGCGATCACTTGTTGCCACACCCAAGCAGAGATGCTGTCAGCTTTTTGAAGATCAGCTTTCTCAGTGGAAAAGTAGCCGTCCAAGCGGGAGTATTTCTCCCTGTTTTCTTATGGAAAGTCAGATAAGAGGTAAGCACCTTCAGCTTGTGTAATTAATCAGTCTGTTGTGTCTCTCATCTGTGATGAGCCGTAATGCAGTTGTTCATTTAAAGCCATTTAAAGCTATTTCCTAGCTTTAGTAATGTAGTAGTAAAACGAGCGATCATGGAGTGCTGTATGTAAACACTGGCTGATGCGGAATCACTTCACGTCACCTAACTGGTTCATATTACATATAAAAAGTATCTTTTGCCACCACCGTGTTAAAAAAGACAAACAGTAGCTCTTAACACATCTGCACTGCTCTTAAACTTTAGTTTAGAAAGGCACGAACACAAGCGGTGTGATACACACAGTGAAGCGTCAGAGTGCTGATGGTGTCAGACCACAAGTGCTAATGGAATGTCTCTCCTCCAATCAGATTCGAGGACTGGAACTAACTGTTGTGTGTGTGTGTGTGTATATATATATATATATATATATATATATATATATATATATATATATATATATACATACATATATACGTAGTGCAAATAAAAAACTGTTATATACAGTTCAAGGGAATGTAATGGCAGGAGAGGTAGGATTTGTTGGATAAATATAAAAAGACTAACTGTGAGTTGCACATAATTATTGCTCAATGGGGCAGATTTTAACAGTTTATGAGATGGATACCCTGAGGAAAAAATTGTTCCTGTGCCTGATGTTTGTGGTGCTCAGAGCTCTGTAGCATCTGCCAGAAGGCAACAGTTCAAAAACGGTAGTGGGCAGGATGAATGTGGTCCAGAGTGATCTTTCCAGCCTTTTTCCCCACTCTGGAAGTGTACAGTTCCTGAAGTGAGGGCAGGGGGCAACCAATAATCTGAGTAGAACTGTAGCAGCAGTGCCTTTGGCAGGTTGAACTTCCTCAACTCATCGCTATGGGTCTCCCCATGGTAGTGGCCATGGGGATGGTAGTGCCCAGAAACCTGAATGACTCCACTGCTGCCACAGTGCTGTTGAGAATTGTGAGGGGGGTCACTGTTGGGGTGTTCTTCCTATAGTCCCTAATCATCTCCACTGTTTTGAGCATGTTCAGCTCCAGGTTGTTTTGACTGCAACAGGCAGCCAGCTGTTCAACCTTCCTTCTGTATACAGACTCATCATCATCTTGGATGAGACAGATGACAGTAGTGTCATCTGGAAACTTCAGGAGCTTGACAGAGGATTCCTTGGCGGTGCAGTCATTTGGATACAGGAAGAAGAGTAGTGGGGAGAGCACACATCCCTGGGGGCACCAGTGCTGATATTACAGGTACTGGAATTGAATTTCCATCCATTTGCTGCCTGTCCATCAGAAAGCTGGAAATCCACTGACAGATAGACATGGGAACAGAGAATTGGTGTAGTTTAGTCTGGAGAAAAGCTGGAATGATGGTGTTGAAATCCAAACTGCAGTCCATAAAAAGGATCCACGCATATGTCTCTGGTCTTTCCAGATGTTGCAGGATATGATGCAATCCCATGTTGACTGCATCCTCCACATACCTGTTTGCTTGATAAGCAAATTGAAGGGGAACTAGAAAGGGTCAAGTGATGTACTTCAGGTGGTCCAACACCAGTTTCTCAAATTATTTCATGACCACAGATGTCAGGGCAATGGGTCTGTAGTCATTAAGTGCTGTGGTTTTCTGTAGTCATTAAGTGCTGTGTTTTCTTTGGGACAGGAATGATGATAGAGCGTTTGAAGCAGCATGGGACTTCACACTGCTCCAGTGATCTACTGAAGATCAGTGTGAAGATGGCCAGCTGGTTAGCACAGGACCTAAGACAAGTGGGTTAATCACTGTCTGGGCCCTGTGACAGTATGCTCCGTACATCAGGTTGGAAAAAATCTAAATAAGTAGCCTTAATTTAGCAAGCTACTTTTGGCATTTAAAGTTACTTGCTACTTTTGCTGAAGTGCAGCTTTTAGCTGAGTTTAAACATTTTCTTTTTTTTTTGGTAGCTTAGCTAGCTAAATTTTTATTTATGTATTTTTTTAATAGTTTGCCCAACACTGGAAAATGTACATATAATTGGAGCTGTATAATGCTGTATCAAGTATGAGTGAGATCTCCAGTGTGAAGTCTGAATGAGGGAGAGTAATAACAAATGAGCTGTCAGAGTGAGGTATTGTGTGATTCGTAGGCGATATGACGTATCTCTCCACCTCACAGGGGCTGACCCTGTTGTGGATGAGTGGGTGAGTGTGGGCTGCCACAGAGGAATCAGATAACTGCTGTATGATGTCTCAAATCTCCCACTACCTCTTTAGACTGGCACGATTATTTATAACATTGATCACGGGGAAGACATGCATAAAAATGCACAGGAATAGTCATCAGTGGTGAGACAGATGCCACAGGAACAATACATCACATTTGGTAGTGCACACAGATAAGGTTCAAATGCACCATACAAATAAACCCACCCACATTAGGCCTGAGAAGGCAAAAAGACATTTTCAAAAGCCTTAGCAAACACCGAAAAAGAAAAGGTTTTGGTCACTTTCCATCTTTACTCTTCATTCAGCAGATGCTTTACTATTATTCACTGAAGGACACAGAACTCAGGTCATCCCTGGAGTCACACCATTCAACCAAACCCCAAAGTTCAAAGGTTAGTGGAATGATTCTTAATTAGATTCACCTACAGCGAAGTGTCAGCAGTCTAACCCCAACTCCAGACTACTTAGAAAAAAATACCTACACTGCTGAAAAGACCAGCAAATGTTGTTATGTGGATGCAGTTGTGACCTTCATGCTTTTTAAAGGGATATTTCACCCAAAAATTAAAAACTTCTCATAATTTACAGACCCTCAAGATGTCATAAACTCGTATGACTTTCTTCGTTCTGCTGAACACAAACAAATATAATCTGAAGTATTTATGATACAATATATCTTCCATTAGAAAGTCAATGAACTTCAATGAAATTGACCACAATTTATAGCCTCTGCTGGTGACATCATTGGATGCACCTGTAGCAGGGCTATAAATAGTGTCACAGGTGCATCTTCAGATCTGTTGTCTTCAGATCATTCTGTGTGTGTTGTGCTTCTTGACTGTCAGAACTTTCTACTTTCTTCTGTTAGGAGTTAGAATTGGTTAGGCAGTGCGCAGAAACCTTTCTCTGTTTTCTTTAAAAAAAAAAAGAAAAAGAAAGACTGATAAACAAAGCAAGCGGTGTGTGTTCCCGGTGGCAAGCGGTGTGTGCTCTATGGCTGAAACAGACTCACACCAGTTTTGTTTTGTGTTTGGGGGAAGAGCATGCTGCTCTTGCGTTGGGGCTGGTGCGAGCATTGCGATCTGTTTACAATCAAAATTCTTAATGTCTGTACTTGTCTCGCTTACTTCCAAGAGCCTGCGCCCACTCTTTCATTGTGGGGCTCTCGCATAGATCTGGCTGAGGTGCGAGAGACAGGTCCGTCCCTATCGCTCCCTCTCTCCCCAGATCCAGCTGATTCTTCTTGTAAGCCTGAAGCGCGCTTCGGCACACTGTTCGGTTCATGAGGGGGACACTGAAACTCTGAACATTCCATGCACAATAATGTAGCGGCTGAGGAATTATTCGAGGTGGTTATTCAGGCTGTGGCCAGGCTACAGTTAGACTGGCCACATGAACAAGATGCTCCAAACTAGAAGACAGATTTCTGTCTGGTGGCCAAAAAAATTTTTTTTTGAAAATGAAGGGAACGCTATATCAGTCCCTTCCTTTCTTTGATGATCTCAAATGAGGAAACCTTATACTGCCTGTCTTCGTGCCCTTGACGTCAACATATTTGACTATCGTGGGTGCCGAGGCACGGGGGTATTCAGTGATATCACCGGTAGAAGAGACACTTGCGGGTTATCTCTCCCCTTGCTAGGCATCATCACTAAAGAGACCCACGCTCCCCACAAAGCTGTGGAGGACCACCTCCACGCCTCCATGGCGTGGTCTCCACTACCGTGAAACCGGAACAAGCATGTCTGCTGTGGAAAGAACTGCAAAATCTCTTGGTCAAAGGGGCCATAGAACATGTTCCCCTTCCAGAGAAAGAGTCAGGTTACTACAGCTGATACTTCCTGGTTCTCAAGAAGGGTGGGGGGTTGTGACCGATTTTAGACCTTCGAGGCTTGAATCGCTCAATCAGGGCGTTCAAGTTCAAGATGCTAACTGTCAAGATGGTCGTGTCTCAAATCCAACATCGTGATTGGTTGGTCACGATCAATCTCATGGACGCATATTTTCATATAGAAATTCTGCCACAACATAGGAAGTTTCTGAGGTTCACTTTCGGGGGCGAAGCTTTCCAATATCAGGTTCTTCCATTCGGCCTAGCCCTATCAACCCGCACATTCACGAAATGCATTGATGTAGCACTGGCTCCTTTGCAACTTCGGGGAATCCGCATTCTGAATTACATAGACGACTGGCTGATACTAGCACAGTCACAAGAACTGGCAGTTCAGCACAGGGATATCGTCTTAGCTCATCTGGTTTCTCTGGGTCTGAGACTCAATGTCAAAAAGAACGTTCTCTCTCCCACTCAGGAAATTACCTATCTGGGCGTTGTATAGAATTCGATCATGATGCGGGTACAATTGTCTCCCGCTCGAATTGTGTATTATAAATATATTTTATTCAGAACATTCAGAACACCCTGAGCAAAGTCAGGCTAGGCCAATGTTGCATTGTTCATCAGTATCAACGAATACTAGGTCTCATGGCATCTGCGTCCTCAGTGATCCCTTTGGGCCTTCTGCACATGAGACCATTTCAGTTGTGACTCAAAGACAGGGGATTTCATCCAAGGGCCAGTCCCCTAAGGCACATGAGGGTTACGCACTGGTTCCTCACTTTGGGTTCCACTCTAGGTGCGTCTTGCCATCGCAAATTGCTAACGACAGACGCCTCTCTGACGGGCTGGGGTGTGGTCTTAAGTGGTCATCCAGCTCAAGGGGAATGGGAAGGTCATCAGCTCGATTGGCACATCAACTGTCTTGAGTTGATGGCAGTATTTCGGGCTCTGAAATACTTCCTCCAGTATTTGAGAGGCTGTCATGTCCTGGTGCGGGTGGACAACACAGTAGTGGTCTCTTACATAAACCATCAAGGACGTCTACGTTCACGCCAGCTCAACAGACTGGCATGGTAGATTTGCCATTGGGCCCAGGGCAAGCTCCTGTCAATCAGAGCAGTTTATATCCCTGGATGCCTGAATGTGGGAGCAGATTTACTGTCCAGACAGAAAATACCAACATGGGAGTGGAAACTCCACCCCGAGGTAGTTGAACAAATCGGGGTGAGATTTTACAGAGCGGAAGTGGACCTCTTCGCCTCCCAACAGACCACGCAATGTCCCCTCTACTTCTCTCTGAGTCACCCAGCCCCCCTGGGTCTGGACGCGATGGCACATACATGGCCCGGAATGCACCTGTATCCATTTCCTCCAATGTCTCTGCTCCCGGGAGTCTTGGCCAGAGTTCACCAGCAAGTGTCTTGCCTCTTACTGATAGCGCCGCGTTGGCCGAACAGGGTATGGTTCTCTGAGATAATGTCTCTCCTCGACGGCTCGCCTTGGGCGTTTCCGGACAGGAGGGACCTTCTGTCCCATGTGCAGGGGACAATATTTCACTAAAGCTGAACTGTGGAACCTTCATGTTTGGCCCCTGAAGGGTACCAACTGAGGGACACTGTGTTTCCACCTGAAGTTATCATTCTAAGTGCTAGGGCTCCCTCTACTAGAAGTTACGCCAATAAACAGTGACTCCGGGCTCAGACATGTCCTTGAGTCATCATCACAAGCTCATGTCTGAGACCTCTCGCGCTCTTGTGAGCACAACTACACAACCGTAAGGGGTCCAGACATCCACAGTGCGGTGGCGTGGGTATTCTCGTTCCCAAAGCACTAAATCAGTGCAGCATCAAAGTGTAGCTTTTTGACAGGGAACGTCTCGGGTTACTTAACTATAGCCCCTGTTCCCTGATAAAAGTGGAACGAGATGCTGTATTTCATTGCCACACTGAGATGCCCCAGGACTGCTCTTCAGACAAAATACCTGACGATGCACCTGTGACGCATCTATTTATTGCCCTGCTACATGTGCATCCAATGATGTCACCAGCAGAGGCTCACAATTTATATGTAAGGAATTAGCTTAATAAGGGAATTAGGATTAATTCACTATTTGCATTTCCTTGCTTTGCTTTGATTATTTGACTCTTTGTTGAAAGTTCTGGTCGTTCCATTTATGTTTTGGACCTCTGTTAAGGTCTTTGATAGTTTGTTGCTGGAATGTTGAGGCAGGGCTTTGAAGCAAGGCCTTCTGCAGGTAAGACTAGCAAATCCCAGCACATGTGTGAGTTAAAGCAGAGTTAACAGAGAGGGAGAAGAGCTTCCTCTGAACTTTGCGTTCCAAGCTTTCCTGGATTCTAAACTGTGCGAAGCCAGCTGATGAAGGGTTAAGAGCCCAAAGCCTATAGGGCAGAGGCGGAAGAGATGAAGAAGAGCAGAAGAGAGCCGAAGAAAAAAGAGAGCATTTATCCTAGGTAGGAAGGCTTTGTAATGTTGAGGTTGGCCACACCCCAAAGGTGTCTTGAGTCAGTCAGAAGTGTCTTTTCAGGTACCATGTGATCATTATCCCTGTCCTGCTTTCTGAAGGTAATTAAGTCTTTGTCTGTGAAGATTCCCGTTTCCCGCTCAAAACAGGGCAATGTTATGATCATGAACTTTTATATCTCGGATGCAAATGAATATCCATCCATCCATCCATCGTCAACCGCTTATCCTGTGTACAGGGTCGCGGGGCAAATGAATATGTAAAACAATAATTAACATAAACATTCCTGAAATGCAGAAAGAATGTCAACAATAGTAAACATGGTGTGCTTTATAATGAATGGTTACCATTCTAGTAATATGACACGAATAAGACAAGATTAATGATAATAATCATCAATTTGTCAGTTATGTACATATTTTAAATGTTACATCAGACTACAATCATTTGTGTAAGATACAATTTTACAATCAAAAATAGATTGTGCTTATCAAAAGTGTTTTGAAAGTGTTATAGCTCATAATACATATATATGCATTGTTAAAAACCAAATAAAGTTATAATAATCCCATATGATTCTCCAAAGCCTTTCAGATCTTTCCTCAGCCTGATCTCATGAAAATTACGTAACAGTGATGACATTTTTACAAAATTATATTTACATTTTACCTTACATATATCGCAGAAGTTCTGAAGTGAAATGTCCACTGAGTCACACTAAAAGTGAGTTACATTTTTTTCCCAAACAGATGAGGGTTTAAAGGCTTATGCTACATCAATTTTTATGCCAACTGAACTTCCCTCCCTACCCTTAACCTTAAACTCAAATCTAGCCAATCAATAAAGCAATGCTGACATAAAAAATGCAATTGCTGAAGCAACTACTTGCTCAGGACTCATACCCAGTCTTTGCATCTCAAGTGTGATGATTATGCAACTGAGCTACAGCTCAATTTAATCTCAATTGAACAAGCTTGTGAATGTAGTTGGTTATGTAATGTAAATGTTAAAATGTACGTAAATGTAGTCATGTGCTATGGTAAAATTATTTTGATGTCATAAGATTGTGACATCATTGGAAAAGGGGGTGTTTATGAACTGATTGTCTGCTCTTTAGAGGGGGTGGGTAACCTTTTTCATATTAAAGGCCATTTGAATATTTACCAAATTATTCGCAGGCCATAAAATCGCTTGCAATTTCTGATTGTGGGTTGAAAGTAACATACACAAGAAAATGAAATTAAAAGATCTTTCTATTATAAAATATTTGTATTTACATTTAATGGAATCAAGGATATTTTTTGCTTTTAAAATTATTTCTGGAATGGCCTACAGGGCTGGGTAAAATGTCTTGCAGGCCTTATATGGCCCTGTGGCCTTACATGCCCCATCCCTGAATTAGAGGAACCACAATTTTCAACCAAACAACCATTGTTGCCATGTAGATTCAAAATGTTTCATGTAAGAGCTACAATCCATTACAAATCTATTTTAAAACAGTAACCAAGGCACATTTTAGACACTGTTTTTTTTTCCACTTAATTAACACAAGGATGATTTTTTTATTTATGTGCACCAATATATATATATATATAATATTATAGATATTTTAATATAATATATTACAAATATATAATCATATTTTTACTAAACATTAAAACATTTAAAATGCTTCTGAGACTTCCAAGAAATAAGCTTGTGGGATATTGCACCATCATTTTGACCAGACATTCAGAGATGTTGTAAGGATATATGAGGATAGACGTATGAGTAGACAAGAAAGATGAGATATTGGAATTCCTGTAAAGGAATCAAATTAATGCAAGAAACTGAGGTGCCCAGAAAACTGAGTTCAGAAGACCATCATTTAGGAAAGTTTGGAAGACATAATATAATTGGCATTATAAAACCACCACACAAAAAAAAATCAAAAATAAAATATATGAAATTAAAGTATAAGACAGAAAGAGAGAGAGTTAGAGAGAGAGAGAGAGAGAGAGAGAGAGAGAGAGAGAGAGACAGAGAGAGAGAGACAGAGAGAGAGAGAGAGAGAGAGAGAGAGAGAGAGAGAGAGAGAGAGAGAGATGAAAAATAGGGCATAGTGAGATGTTTTCTGCTGTGGACTGTCAGAAAGATTGAAGGGAAAAGAATTTTGATTATGTTTCTCGTCGGGTTTTGTAGCGTGACACAATCCCACTCAGCAACTAAACAGGCCTCAGTTGTTGAATATGTATGAGCCACAGTACAAGGTAGTAAATTGCATGTTCCTTTGATTGCTGACTTTTAAATTATTAACAAGCAGGTCACAGCAAAAAAAAAAAAAAGTTGAGAAATAAATAAGGAAAAATAAAACACTCAAAAGTGAGTTTTGGAAATGTACAAATAGGCTCTCATCTACTAGTCACAAGAAACGGTTCACAACTTCCTTTTTTCCTCTTTCAACAACTTCCTGTTGAAGTCATTGGATATTTAAAGGTTCTACACTCAATAGAACAAAGCAAAATTTGAATACTGGTTAAATATGACCGCAAAAATACACTGTAAAAATATGACAAGATATGGACATTATTATTAAAATCTTATCAGTCAGTCCAGCTATTTTCGATGGATACAAAATAGTGTATATATATATTTAATTTTTTTCTCAGGCTGGTGGAGCCTGCAAGAGAAACACTAGAATGCACAGTAAGTACATCAGCTTTGCACGCTTGCATGTGTTGGCGAAGCCTTTGCGTCTGCATGCCAGCAAAGAGTATGGTTGAGAGAAATGTTTCTAAATGGTTTTGCTTCTGTTCTTATATTTTACATTGAACATCAAGCGAGTACCAAATTTCTTGATTATACAAAAGTAATCAAAACTGTCCTTAAAATCATACTGATATATTAAAATGTATTGTTATGAACTGCATAGGGTCAACAGTACTCAAAGATTTTAGGTCATTGGCTGAATAGAAAAATTAGCAATTTTGTGCAACAGAAGAAGTGTGATTTAGCAGTCTTTAACAGTTGAAGTTCTTGTTTAGCTTAACACAACAAAAAACGTGGAACTCCTGCAAGAAATGCTGAAAAACAGCGCGATGCAGTGCAACAACAGCTAAAAATGTCTGTCTTGCAGTTGTTTAAATAGAAATACAGTTGAAAAAGGTGTGGACAGACAGAAAAATGTGTTCAGTATTAACAAGCCCAAACACATATATTAGAACAAACACTGGGCCAAATATTGTATTAGCATTAGCCATATTACCAAGTGACACATACCAAAATACTTTAGCATAAACAACCAAAAGGAAGTTTTTTCCCCTCCTTTGATAAGCCTATTTATTTTGCTGGCTATGCAGGATTATATGATTAGATGCTTTTAGCAATATTATTTGCATTTAGCATTATTTCTTGCCCTGCTATTCATCAGAACAGACCTGCAACCTACCGGTTCCCAAGTCTTCAAAACAAATTTTTTAATTTGGTCCACTGAAAGACCATTTCCCATAACCAACCAACAAATGCACTGTGACCTTCAGAGTTCTAAGCAATTCCATTAAGTCAGACCCTAATTCAGTTACAACAGATATCCCCTTAGCCATGCTGTTTTTCTTTATTTATTAAAATATTTAATTGCATATTAGATTGTATTAATATTGTGACACGCAACAGCGGAGCCTTGCCAATTGCATTAATCAGATGTGTATGTGTGTAAATGTATGTATGTGTTAATAAGCTCAGTTAACGACGATCCTTGGAAAGAAGGTCTCTGAAGACGTTTGCTTTACCGTTGCTCTCTGATATCACTAATATGCAGCAATTGTAAAAAAACAACAACAATAGACTTGGTTTAAAATTGTCTCATACATGTAAATGGGTTGCAAGTGCTTTAAAGACCTCCAAAATGTGATTTTGGAGATCTGGTGCCAATATAAATCAGTTTAAATATAAAAAAATGTTAAGTGTAGGAACAGAATAAGCACAGTTTTTTGGATGCAATCCATTTCATGCAAAACCCCCAATGGGAAATCAATACCAGCGCCATATCAAATGTACAGTAGTAATACATTAATAGAGCAATTACATTAGAACATCATAACACTGACTGACTTCAAGGCAATGACAGAATGAGAAACTGGGACGAAGATCTTAGCAGCATCTGAAAAGATACAAAAAAAAGAAATAAGTATCAGGTCCGAGCATAAACCAATATCCTTAGTTGGTCCCTGCTCACTCTGCCTCAAACTCATCGCTTTGAAAATTGCTGATTAAATATTTTGATGCAAAAACACATTTAAGCTGATTAGAGATTAGTGTCTCTCAGTGGAAGGCGCTGGATAAGGGAGGGAGGGAGAGGACGGAGATGGTTTGTGATGAGTGAGGCATGAGGTGTGTGGAAATGAGTGAAAGAGACAGCAAGAGAGATAGAAGAATACTGAGTGTGGTTTAGGGACACATAAGCTCTAGAATAAGAGAAGGATTGCAGGGAAGAAATAAAAAGCTGTATGCCATCTTAAACTTGCACGTGATGCATTTTCCCACACCGCAACAGCTCGCACACAGCCCTGATCAAAAGATTTCAAAAAGTTAAACGTTTCAAAATATACAACGGTCCCCGAAAAGTATTTAGACAGTTAAGCTGCACTTAAAAATGTCTGAATGTAATTACATTAGACAGCAAAATACCAAACCAACTGACTTTATTAAAATAATATAGCTGAAATGCCTTTTAAGCAACACATTTCACAATAAAAGTAGTTTGTTTCAAAAGAAGATTAAATGAAATGAACAGACATACCCATTCGTTTTTTGTACAAAATTATTTTTACATGGCTCGTTGTGCTGTTACAGTATCGCAGCAGTTTCATCGTGAAATGAACACTACTACAACAACAATTACTTTTATTAGTAAAACGCCAATTATAGTAATATGGCAGATTATAAGTTGTGGCGTGGGGGCGTGGTCGTGTTGTGTTTGTGTTCTCTCTCTCTCCCTCTCTGGGTACTCTGCGTTCCTTTTATGTCTCTCTCCGCATCACTATAACAAGACACAGGTGTTATTGTTGATTATAAACCAGGTGACAAGCCTTACCGCTCTCTCGCTCTCCCGCAGACCGACACACGACCACGCCCCCATGTGGCGTGGAGGCGTGGTCGTGTGTCGGTCTGCGGGAGAGCGAGACACGACCACGCCCCCACACCACATGAGTTCATAAACGCATACTTTTCGCCCTGTTTCTTACACAATGCTATGTTATGACATCTAAACACTTTAACTTTAGCACATGACTTCTAAGGTGATACACTGTAATGTCTACACAGTATATAACATTACCAACTAGATTTACAAGCTTGTTTAAAATTGCACAGTAGCTCAACTGACTTACAATATAAAGGAGATTGGTACAAGTCCTGAAGGGCATGCAAATCAACACATGAACTGAAAGTGTCATGGAAGCATTTGCGTGAACAAATGGGTAATTTATCTAACATTTGCTTTCTATTACACTATTAGTTAGGTTTAGGTTGAAGGTTTAGAGTAGGGTGGTCAGTTTTGTTAATCGGTTTGGGAGAACATTTAACATGCTTTTAAAGTCACACAGCAGACAAATCAGCTTGGCCTTGATACATGTAATGAACTAAGTAATATAATTTAGCAAAAAACAACCACATACATTTCATGAGATCAGGTTGGACAAAATGTATTTGGACCCTTTCATATTTTCAAACATTTTGTTGTCTAATGCAATGACATTTAGACATTTTTATGTGTGGCTTTAAGGAACAGTTAACCCAAGTCATTTCCTTACCCTTATGTCATCTCAGATGTGTATAAATTACTTTCTTCTTCTGAACACAAACAAAGATTTTTAGAAGAATATCTCTGCTCTGTAGGTCCTAATAAAAAGTAATCCATATGACTCCAGTGATTTAATTAAAGTCTTCAGAAGCGATATGATAAGCGTGGATGAGAAACAGATCAATAATTTCAGTCCTTTTTTATAATAAATCTTCTTTCCTAAGAGTTCATCTTATTTTGTTTTGGTGATTTACAATCTTTGTGCATATCAACACTGTGACAGGGTGGAGGGCGGGGCCGGGTTGTGATTATACACACCTGGTCCCTTATCAGGCTAATTAAGCCTCCGAGAGGGATAAAGGCCGACTGCGGAAGGTGGTGCGACGAGCTTGTCGAACCACCTTCCGCAGTCGACCTTTAAAGCCTGATAAGGGACCGGGTGTGTATAATCACGACCCGGCCCCGCCCTCCGCCCTGTCACAAACACCTACTGGCAGGGAGGAAAATGTATAGTAGAAAAGACTAAAATATTTATCTGTTTCTCACCCACACCTATCATAATGCTTCAGAAGATATGTATTTAACCACTGGAGTCGTATGGATTACTTTTATGCTGCCTTTCTGGGATTTTTTGAGCTTCAAAGTTTTGGACCCTGATGACTTACATTGTATGGCCTTACAGAGCTGAGATATCCTTCCAAAAATCTTTGTTTGTGTTCAGCAGAAGATTGGAAGACATACACATCTCGGTTGGCATAATAAGTAAATAATGAGAGGATTTTATTTTTGGTGGACTATTACTTTTTAGGGCCATTGTATATTTAAATGTATTTATCATTTACACCACAACCAATCTAGAATGCTTCTGCTACAATCAATGCAACTGTCTACACCTCAAGCATGGGGTGTGATTGGCACAAGTTGATGATTTTAGCCACAGTTCAGCACAAACTCTCCCATTATAATCAACAAAGTGGTCAATGGTGTGTGCACTTGCAGCGTAGCCAGTGTTCATTGATTATAATGGGTACATTGTAAACTGTTGTGTAACATCACTGGTGGTGTAGATAGGGTGTCTGCAGACTTTTGATATGTGTAGGTCTTTAACAGGCATTTAGGGGTATGCATTATTCATTCTAATGTTATTCAGAGAATAGTGGCGAATTTTAATGTTTTCAAAATTATTACACGTTGGTATTCCAGTCTGTAGAAAGATAGAAGTACAGTCCGTTCAATGTATTCTACTCTTGTTTAAAGGAATTATTCACCCAAAAAATTTTATTATGTCAAAATGTTCTCACCCTCATGTCATTCCAAAAATATTTGACTTTCTTGTAACACAAAAAGAAAATGCCACTCTTGTTGGCTGAATTCAATACAATGCCAGTACATAGGGACTCACTTTAACGCTTAATAAAGCACCCGAAAATGTCACAGAAGTTGTCCATGTGTGATATTCCAAGTCTTCTGAAGACATATGATCACTTTGTATGACCATAATATAAGTTGCTTTTCTCTTGCAAATCAAATCAAATGAAACTTTTATTAACAAATTAAAAATTGCTTAATCTAATATGGCAACAGTGACATTGATAACATCCAACCACATACTGTAGGTTCTTGCACATCTGGTGACCAAACTTCATGACTTCACATGAAAAACAACTTAAACTGTGGTATGTTCATCATACAAAGTGATCATATGCCTCCAGAAGACGTGAAATATAATGCATACACTACTATTATGACACATTTAGGTGCTTTATCAATTGTTAAATTAAGTCAATGAATGTGTTTACAAGCATAATTTTACACCGATTATGCTTAATAAGCCAAAAACGTTTGAGGTTAATGTAATGTCATGTAAAAACCTTAAAGGGAAAGATCACCTAAAAATAAAAATTATCTTGTTATTTACTCGCCCTCATGCCATCCCAGATGTGCATGACATAATGTCTTCTGCTGAACACAAATTAAGATTTTTAAAATAATATAGGTCCTGTAGGTCCTCACAATGCAAGGGAATGTTGACCAGAACTTTGAAGGTACAAAAGAGACATAAATGCAGCATAAATGTAATCCATACCTCTGCAGTGGTTAATTTAATATATTCTGAAGTGATATAATAGATATGGGTGAGAGACAGATCAATACTTAAGTCCCTTTTTACTGAAAATCTACACTTTCACTTTTGCATTCAGCTACCTATTAGTTGGTAATGGATAAAAGGTAGGTAGATATATATATATATATATATATATATATATATATATATATATATTTAAAAGAAAATGTCCTAAATGTTGATCTGTTTCTCTCCTATGCATATCATATAGCTTCTGAAGATATAGATTAAACCACTGGAGTTGTTTGGATTACATTTACGTTGCCTTTATGTGCTTTTTGGACCTTCTGAGGTCTGGTCACTATTCACTTGTAGGACCAACAGAGCTAAGATATTCTTCTAAAAACCTTTATTTTTGTTAAATAGCATTCCATTATCTATGTAAGGTCAAACGCTTTAAAAAAAAACAAAAAAAAGCATTTTTGCCCATTTTTCATGACTTTGTGATGCATATAAACACCTTTACCATCATTCTTACCGGTTTCTCCATTGTGGGCAAATTATGTGCATGCCTGTTTACGGTTTGAAATAAAAGCAGAGAATAACTCAATAATTTGATGTCTCATGTAAACAAGTTTTTTTTTGCGTTTTGGTAGATATCAGCGTATTGGTGTGCATGTAAACACACTCACTATCTACTGCCATTGCATTAAATGTTCAAAGCACTGTTTCCAAGGCAATAACAGAGGAAATGTTCAATAGCCTTTATGTAGCCAAGGCTTAAATGTGTGTCCATATGTAAACTGACAGTTGCTCTTGAAGCCAAAATTTAAGTGAGGCCCTCCGGTTGAAGCAATTTATTAGCATTTTTTCACAACCAAAACCATTTCTAATCGCTCCCTTTGCACATGATAATTAATGTATTTGTTCAGTGACTCCCCCTCATTATGTCCGCTCCTCACCTCCCCTTTCAGATTTATGAAGTTATTCTGTTACCTGACAAAAAAAAAAAAAAAAAGGCACCCAAAGGCCCGTGGACAATATCCATTACTGGATTACGTGGCAATCCACAAACCTGCCCTATCTAACTCTGTCCTTCTGTTTTCTGTTTGTTATGTACTTTTTTGTTCTGTATATTTATTCTATCTATCTATCTGAGTTGTCACAGCATTATGTGGGTTGATGTGGTGATGTGACAATTAGAGTTGGCCACAGTGGATGTGTGTCAGAGGTCACAAGCAAGGAATGGACACTATTGTGCTTGTAACCAAACTGCAAGTGAAATACAATGACAAGCTTTGAGAGCAATATACTGTTATACTCCCACGCTTTTGCTGAAATACTGTGCAAACTGTTGCTGGCCTTTAAAAGAACATTCTTACATTTACATTTATTAATTTAGCAGACACTTTTATCCAAAGCAGCTTACAAATGAACATAACAAGCATACAAGAGAGTTCTTCTAACGGGAAGGAACACTCTACTTCCAGTAAGTGGTAACTTAAACTGTTCTAAAGGTCTGCACGGGCATTAAGTTGAAGCCCGTTGGATGTGAACAGCCTCTAAAGTCCGAAACAATCTCTAAGCAAGTACGTGAATGTAGACTCTTCTAGCTACGCAAGCTCGATACAAATTCTGTCAAACCACAATCCATCACAAGGGGCTCTATAGAACTCAACAGACATGTTCCAGAAGCAAAAAATACAATTCATTTTTATCGATAAATTATAAACATTTGAAGACAGACCTACCATGAGCTCAGAGGTTGTTCATTGATGGTATACACTTCTGTTGAATGTAAATCAGTCCAGAAGCTACAGTCAACACCCATTGACACTCTGTGAATGCAGCAAACGAGTCTGTCTCCCTTCACCCTCAAACTACTTAGGAGTGGTGGTGGCGTAGTGGGCTAAAGCACATAACTGTTAATCAGAAGGTTGCTGGTTCGATCCCCACAGCCACCAACATTGTGTCCTTGAGCAAGGCACTTAACTCCAGGTTGCTCTGGGGGGATTGTCCCTGTAATAAGGGCTCTGTAAGTCGCTTTGGATAAAAGCATCTGCCAAATGCGTAAATGTAAATGTTATGTATTTGTATATATCAGAGTATTTCGTAATAAACGTAAACTATTGTTTCTTTAATAATAATCAACAAACTGAAATCATTAGTTTTCTATTTCCATTGTTGTATTTTCGATTACGTAATCCGCAATGCTTCACGGGATCGTAGTTCGTGCCCTCGTGAAAGACATTAAGTATACAGGCTTGTACTTTTGTCTTTTCATACGATTTTCCAATTTTATTTATTTATTTTTTTAAATCAAAGCTTTTAATGTTGTGATTCACATTGGAGCTGGTAGGTTTGGTTCATGGCTTATAACTCTTTTATGAAGGATTTTATGAAAAGTCTATGAAATTAATTGGAAAAATTACTTTCAGAACCCAACTCTCTGGATTGGATGGTTAGACGGAGACCTGGAGAGACCTTCAAGCCACAGTGGCTCGCACCCACTGTGAAATTTGGTGGAGGATCGGTGAAGATCAGCAGTTACAGAAATACTCAAACCAGCCCGTTTGGTAAGGTAACTCAGATAACTAATCTGTACATTTGTGATGAGAAGAATAGCAGGTTGGTGCTGTTTTGGTGGAACAAGGGGGATCTATATAATATTAGGCAGGTGGTTTTAATGTTGTGGCTGATCAGTGTACATACAGACCCAAAACTGGCCTGAAATTATACAAAACGATACAACCGGAAATTCATGAGTGAACATGTGAGCATGCATGCCTCAGCCTTGAGGACACATTAACGTGAAGTGTACTGGTGAACACAAA
The DNA here is from genome assembly GCF_025860055.1 of Xyrauchen texanus. Classification (NCBI taxonomy): domain Eukaryota; kingdom Metazoa; phylum Chordata; class Actinopteri; order Cypriniformes; family Catostomidae; genus Xyrauchen; species Xyrauchen texanus. The sequence goes on along the minus strand of NC_068304.1, from coordinate 36,948,386 downwards.
ATTAATGAATGTTCCTCACCAAAGCTATTGTATCACTTTAAAAGACATGGATTACACCATTTGGGATGTATGGAATACTTTTATGTCATTTTCGGAGCTTGAAAGTCTTGGATCCCATTAACTGCAGCATCAGGGTGGGTAAATGATGAGTAAATTAACATTTTTGGATGAACTACTACTTTAAAGTCAATTGTTTGGTCAAATAGGAAGTCCCACACAAAACACATGCCATTGGTTGAGCCAGAAGTTGACATGCCATGCAACAGAGCAATGTTTTGACAGCAACACAGAGCCACATTGATCACAATATTTGTAAAATCAATGGCTTACTTAAATCCCTGCACATTAAATGGGGATGGAAGAAAGTATTTTCAAAACTCTCAAATCCCTCAGATACCATCACAGCATCAGCAAACCTTCATACTCTAAAACACTTGTCATGTGTGTGGGAACCCAATTATGAGTAATAATCTTTCTTACCGCAGGCAGTGGCACGTCGCCTCTCCAGCGCAACAAAACCCTCTCATCAACCCAATCATCAAGGTCCTCTACCGAGACCCCTAAACGCTCAGTGCTGCCCTCCAAATGATGAGGTACGAAGAGGACTCTCTCCTCTCTGCTTTTACAATCACTGCTTGCACTCCTCCTCCCTGATAACCCCCCCTCTCTATTTTCTATTTTATTTGTATTCTATTTTTTTATTATCTCTGTCTTGTTGTTGTTTTGTTTGTGCACTGAAAGCTTCTGTAACCAAGACAAATTCCTTGTATGTGTAAGCATACTTGGCAATAAAGCTCATTTTGATTATGATTCTGATACCGCCACACCCAGTTGCACTCCTGGATTACAAAAGATTCTGTGCGGAGAAGGCAGTGGAAATCTGTTCCTAATCCATGCATGCTATTTCTCGTGTGTGTGTGAGCATGCAAAAGTGTGACCTTCATTCTGTGTGTAACAGCACATTTATGTGTGCTAATAGGGTTTAATTAAGTGATAATTGGAGTGATAGTACCATGCATGGCTTATGGTTCATATGGTTCTTCTTGTGAAATGATCAATATTTGCAATGCAACAAGGGTCTCAAATCATACCCCCTTTCAGATTCTGTCGAACCCCAGTGATTTTCTGTCATCAAATTGCATCATCACAAACATGCACATGATGGAGAACCCAATGTGGGTCATTATATTTGTGTATTTTTATTAATTTGGTGTCATTATGCATACCTGTCACGTTCCTCTGTTGTCTGCCCTGTGTCTCACTAGTCTTTTGTTAAAGAACTACACTTCCCAGCATCCACCTGTCTTCATCACTGCCATTTTGTTCATTGTTCTCACCTGTGTCCAATTTAGTCATCACTCCCTGTGTATTTAGCCCTGCTTCTTGTTCTCTCCTTGTCTGTCGTTGAATGTTGTTAGCCTGGTATTTTTCCCCTGCCCGTGTTTTTCTAGTTTTATGTTTATTTCCCCATTGAGGGTTTTTCCTTTGTGTTTGTTTGTCTTATCAATAAAGTAAGTCTGCATTTAGATCCGCTCTCCTCGTCTGCCTTCGCTGCCTTCATTTATAACAGAACGACAGAACCACAAATGGATGTAGCGGCTTACTGCAAGGAGCCTTCCTGGGCTCCGCCGCGGCCCCGCCGTCCGCGGCTCATCCTTCTACGGCGTCAGCCTCTCGAGGCCTCCGAGCCTTCTAGGACTCCTCTTCCAGAGTTTCCCGGGGCTCCTTCTCTTGAGCCTCCCAAGCCTCCCAGAGCTCCGCCTCTCGAGCCTCTCTCGATCCCGGTTTCCGCCTCTGGGCTTTCCGTGCCTGCCACGGCCAACGAGCCAGCGTTGACAGCTTCGTCCGCCCGGCGGAGGAGTAGAAGAGGAAAGGCTTCTGCTCCCCAGTCTCTGCCTGCCACGGCCAGCGAGCCAGAGCCCACGCCTGCCACGGCCAGCGAGCCAGAGCCCACGCCTGCCACGGTCAGCGAGCCGTTAGCCCCCGATGTCAGTGAGCCAGCGCCTGTCGCCTCAGCGTCAGCCAGCGCCGTAGCCTCGACGTCAGTGAGCCAGCGCCAGTAGCCTCGGCGTCAGCGAGCCAGCGCCTGTCGCCTCCGACGTCAGTGAGCCAGCGCCTGTAGCCTCCGACGTCAGTGAGCCAGCGCCTGTAGCCTCAGACGTCAGTGAGCCAGCGCCTGTCACCTCCGATGTCAGTGAGCCAGCGCCTGTAGCCTCGACCGCCCCTGAGCCAGCGCCCGTAGCCTCGACCGCCCCAGAGCCAGTGCCCGTAGCCTCGACCGCCCCAGAGCCAGCGCCCGTAGCCTCGACCGCCCCAGAGCCAGCGCCCGTAGCCTCGACCGCCCCAGAGCCAGCGCCCGTAGCCTCGACCGTCCCTGAGCCAGCGCCCGTAGCCTCGACCGTCCCTGAGCCAGCACCTGTGGTCTTGTCCGTCCCAGTGCCAGTAGCCATGACCGTCCAAGAGCCAGCGCCAGTAGCCATGACCGTCCAAGAGCCAGCACCCCTCGAGCCTCCCAGGGCTCCTCCTTCCGAGATTCCTAGAACCCTGCCTCCCGAGCTTCCTGAGCTTCCCAGAGCTCCGCCCTCCGAGCTTCCCAGAGCTCCACCCTCCGAGCTTCCCAGAGCTCCGCCTTCCGAGCTTTCCAGAGCTCCGCCTTCCGAGCTTTCCAGAGCTCCGCCTTCCGAGCTTCCTAGAACCCTGCCTTTCGAGCTTCCTGAGCTTTCCAGAGCTCCGCCCTCTGAGCTTTCCAGAGCTCCGCCCTCTGAGCTTTCCAGTGCTCCGCCCTCCGAGCTTTCATGAGCTCTGCCTTCCAAGCTTCCCGAGCTTTCCAGAGCTACGCCCTCCGAGCTTCCCAGGGCTCCGCCTCTCAAGCCTCTCGAGCCCTCTACGGCCCTTCTCCCAGAGCCTCTTATGGCTCCACCTCCCGAGCCTCCTACGGCTCTGCTCCCAGAGACTCCAGAGCTTTCTACGGCTCCACCTCCTGAGCCTCCTATGGCTCTGCCTCCCGAGCCTCCCTCGGCCCCGCCTCCCGAACCTCCTATGGCTCTGCTCCCAGAGCCTCCTGAGCCTCCTGCGGCTCCGCCTCCAGAGCCTCCTACGGCTCTGCTCCCAGAGACTCCAGAGCCTTCTAGGGCTCCACCTCTCGAGCAACCTACAGCTCTGCTCCCAGAGACTCCAGAGCTTTCTACGGCTCCACCTCCTGAGCCTCCTACGGCTCTGCCTCCCGAGCCTCCCTTGGCCCCGCCTCCCGAACCTCCTATGGCTCTGCTCCCAGAGCCTCCCGAGCCTCCTACGGCTCGGCCTCCAGAGCCTCCTACGGCTCTGCTCCCAGAGACTCCAGAGCCTTCTAGGGCTCCACCTCTCGAGCAACCTACGGCTCTGCTCCCAGAAACTCCAGAGCTTTCTAGGGCTCCACCTCTCGAGCCTCCTACGGCTCTGCCTCCCGAGCCTCCTATGGCTCTGCTCCCGGAGCCTCCCGAGCTTCCTACGGCTCCGCCTCCTGAGCCTCCTACGGCTCCACCTCCCGGGCTCTCTAGGACTCCGCTCCTCAAGTCTCTCGAGCCTCCCAAGGCTCCGCCCCTCAAGCCTCTCGAGCCTCCCAGGGCTCCGCCCCTCAAGTCTCTTGAGCCTTCCTGGGCTCCGCTTCCCGAGCCTTCCAGGCCTCCGCTTATCAAGCCTCTCAAGCCTTCCAGGGCTCCGCCTCCCGAGCCTTCCTGGGCCCCGCCTCTCGAGCCACCCAGGGCTCCGCCCCAGAGCCTCCTAAGGCTCCGCCCCAGAGCCTCCATCAGCTCCGCCTCCTGAGCTTCCAGAGCCTCCCCCAGCTCCGCCTCTTGAGCCTCCCTCAGCTTCGTCTCCAGAGCCCCTCTCAGCTCCGCCTCCAGGACCTGTCCTGTGGCCACCTCCCAGGTCCCCTGAACCGGCCCTTGCCAAATGGCCAGCTCCCGGGCCACCTAAACCGGCCTCTGTCCTGTGGCCACCTCCCAGGCCCCCTGAACCGGCCCCTGTCTTGTGGCCTCCTCCCGGGCCCCCTGACCCAGTCCCTGTCCTGTGGCCTCCTCCCAGACCTCCTGACCCGGCCCCTGTCCTGTGGCCTCCTCCCAGGCCTCCTGACCCGGCCCCTACCCTGTGGCCTCCTCCCAGGGCCCCTGACCCTGTTCCCGTCCTGTGGCCTCCTCCCAGGCCTCCTGACCCGGCCCCTGTCCTGTGGCCTCCTCCCAGGGCCCCTGACCCTGTTCCTGACCTGAGGCCTCCTCCTAGGCCTCCTGACCCGGCCCCTATCCTGTGGCCTCCTCCCAGGGCCCCTGACCCAGTCCCTGTCCTGTGGCCTCCTCCCAGGCCTCCTGACCCACTCCCTGTCCTGTGGCCTCCTCCCAGGCCTCCTGACCCGGTCCCTGTCCTGTGGCCTCCTCCCAGGCCTCCTGACCCTGTTCCAGTCCTGTGGCCTCCTCCCAGGCCTCCTGACCCGGTCCCTGTCCTGTGGCCTCTTCCCAGGCCCCCTGAACCGGTCCCTGCCCTGTGGCCAGCTCCCAGGCCTCCTGAACCGGTCCCTGCCCTGTGGCCAGCTCCCAGGTCTCCTGAACCTATCCTTGCCCTCTGTGCCCCCCTGGACTCCCTGCCTGTCCTCTGTGCCCCCTTGGACTTCCTGCCTTCCCATTGTGCCCCCTTGGACTTCCTGCCTGCCCTTTGTGCCCCCTTGGACTTCCTGCCTGCCCTCTGTGCCCCCCTCGCACTTCCTGCCTGCCCTCTGTGCCCCGTTGGACTGCCTGTCTGCCCCTTGTGCTCCCTTGATCTGTCGGTTTGCCCCTTGTGCTCCCTTGGTCTGTCTGTTTGCCCCTTGTGCTCCCTTGGTCTGTCTGTTCCCCCTCTCCTTGGATGTTTTTTTTTTTTTTGGAGTATTCCCTTTTTTCTTTTTTCTGAGGAGCGTCTGGAAGCCGCTCTTTTGAGGGGGGGGGGCTATGTCACGTTCCTCTGTTGTCTGCCCTGTGTCTCACTAGTCTTTTGTTAAAGAACTACACTTCCCAGCATCCACCTGTCTTCATCACTGCCATTTTGTTCATTGTTCTCACTTGTGTCCAATTTAGTCATCACTCCCTGTGTATTTAGCCCTGCTTCTTGTTCTCTCCTTGTCTGTCGTTGAATGTTGTTAGCCTGGTATTTTTCCCCTGCCCGTGTTTTTCTAGTTTTATGTTTATTTCCCCATTGAGGATTTTTCCTTTGTGTTTGTTTGTCTTATCAATAAAGTAAGTCTGCATTTAGATCCGCTCTCCTCGTCTGCCTTCGCTGCCTTCATTTATAACAATACCAGAGTAAAGACATGGCATTTTTCATTTTTTGTGGATTCCAAAAGTGGAGTCCAAATCAGAATGTTTTGAGTTCTGAAACGATTCCTTTATATCAAAAGATCAATGCAAAGTCGATTTCACATGATATGACTGCTCTAAAAAAAAAATTGGATTTTACTCATTTCACACATTCCAGCATGCACACAACTCATCTAGCTTTCTCTCTGAGTTGAAATTCATAGCATCTATCCAGTAGCCTCATGCATGCCTGCTCTAAATCACACATCAAACGCTCAGCTGGCCAGATTAAAGTCACACTCTTTTGAACCATTAAATATCTGCACAGCAAATAGTCCAAAGCCGAAGCAGTGATGATTTTTAAAAACAATCTTAAGGCCCATTCACATGACTCATGCCATCTTTCTCCAATACATTTCTTTCTGTAGAGCAAAGAGTCAAGCTACAGCATTACATGTAGGCCTAACTTTGTTATAAAACATTCTTAAGTTCAAATAAATTCCTCATTTATCCCATTCTCCTTTAATAACTACACAGCTAATAATAACCAGACAATTTGCATGGCGTATCATTGTCAAAAACAGTGCCAAAATCAAAACAAGATATATAAATAAATCCATCACTTATTTCCACCACAGAATTCTATTCAACACAATAGATAATTTAAGATGTGGTCAAAATGACACTATGGTGGGAAGTTTTATTCTTTTCTGAAAAAAAGAAAATAAAATCCACTAAATTAAAATAAATCTCCTGTGCTACATTCATATACAGTGCTAAAAGTTCACAGTGTTAATAGTGCTGGAAGAAACAAGTTTTCAGCTAACGACCCTGCATGAGTGTGTAGTGGCCTAAATAACTTACTAATTACAGCACTACCCCCAACCCTGTGGTGGACCAACAACTGGCTGACGACCTGAATGTGTTTTACTGCAGATTCGAAAGGCCCACACCCTCTCTGACCTTCACTACACACAAACACCAACACCTACTGCAACCCCCCTCCTGCTACTCAACCTGCATTCAAGATCTGTGAAGATGATATGTGCCATATCTTCTGGAAGCAAAAGATGAGGAAGGCTTCAGGCCCAGATGCCGTCTCACCAGCGTGCCTTTGATCCTGTGCTAACCAGCTGGCCCCTATCTTCACACAGATCTTCAATGATCACTGGAGCAGTGTGAAGTCCCATTCTGCTTCAAATGCTCAATTATTATCCCTGGTGCGTATTTAGAGTTTTCAATGATAGTTCACTAACTTGTTAGTTTAGCGGTGTTGTGCTATACTAATAGCTCAGCGGTGTTATGCTATTAGCTTATCTACGTTGTGTTTACAATATGGCAACGGCAGGTTGTGCATGTGCGGTAAATTGCCCCGGAAGAGTCTCTTTAGGACTTCCCATGAACTTTCATCGCCATAGCAACCAACACCATTGATTTGTGTTCTGGATCAAAAATAATGAAAACAGTTTCCTCGATGCATATGAACGTCAGCGTGTTCCACATTGGACAAATAAACAGTAATCATTTAAAGTGCCCAAATTCTCACACCAATATATGTAGCGAATTTGGTATGATAAATGTACACTGCACGGGTTAAAGTGTCATGCACATTACCATTATTTGTAAGGGAAACAGTATGTGTGAGCTAGGAATTAAATTAAAAGGTCCTATTTCTAAATTACTATGTAAGGAAATTTATAATGGAATCAGTTGCGTTTGACAACCGTTATAATTTAGATAAATGACAATTAACCAGATTATTTGTCTGAATAAAATTCTCCACTTTTAAAATTGTAATACATCTCGTTGTATCAGCTCACATTTTCTACTGTAGGGAAGTAGCTTTAATAAGAGAATTATGATTAATTCTCTTATTGGAGTAATATTATTCTCATGGCTTATTGACTATAATATTACACATATAGGTATAGATTTGAAGCGAAATCTTTTAGAAACAGGGATGAGATTATTTATTAAAATATACCACAGTCAAAATAACTTTAAAAGAGAAACATGAATAATTAATCATAACTTGTTATAAGTAATTATGAACATTTGGATCAGTTATTAGAATTAACTTGAGGTAGCTGAATTAATATTAAAATCAATTAATCTGTTTGTTCAGCGAACCCTCAGTATTGATTGTCTATCAATTCTCAGAAATCATATTTTTCATGGCCACACAAAAATAACTCTTTCTTAGCATGTGACTGTGATTGAATTGTTACATTGACATTGATTTACAAGCAGACCAGAATCAACTTAAAAGAATGTACACAAACGTTTATTTAACTAAAATACGAACACTTAACTAATCTAAACAAAAACATACACACAAAATCACTCATACATGGGAAAGGGAAAAGTGGAAATTAAATTAAACAGGAACAGAATAGGGCAAATGCAGTTATGGAAAAAGTCATCTTGACCATCTGAGAGAACCATCAAGTTCCTAAGAGCACCTTTGTTACAAAGGGTTTTCATCTTATACTAAAACTATGTTCAGTTAGTTACTGGTACGATACTTGCAATTGCCTTGGCTGTTGAGAGAGCCTAGATGCAGTCGCAGGAGTTTGGCTTGATGGTTCCTCGAGTTGATGGTGTTCAAGTTGCAATACATTTCTTCCACTTTGAATGAAGAAATTATGATGGACTGTGGTGTTCATTGACTCTGTGGTCGAGGTAGTTACACATGGCTTTATGTGTTGAGGCCTGCAACCTCGTGGTCAGCACGACCGGGGACAGAGGGAAGAGAGAAGAGTCAGGGGAAAGAGAGTGAGTAAGATGCGGGATGTGTCTTTTAAATTCAGCTGGAGGTCCCTCATCTCGAGTCTGACTTGGCCAATGAGAAAGGTACAAATTCCAAGTGGGAAATGTTCCTTTGTTTGGAAGCTGACTGTTTTGCATGATTCAGGTTAGTTTAAGTGCCTTTATGCTCTGATTAATATAGCAAGCATACAATGCATGCTGTCAGAATTATATATATACCATTGTGCAGGATGTCACACAAGGATTCATGTGGAAGGAAACATGATACTAAATAATTTTACATTTGCTGGTAGTCCTGTCATAACTCATGCAAAAAACACTATACAGTAAAAAAACACTTTACAAGACAGCAATGATCCTATACACCATGTCCTGGGGAAATACATGTGAAATTATAGACAGTTTGTGTAAATTTAATGAAGAAAAGTCTGTTGTTCTGGGCTTTGTGTCCATTTCTTATGGGAGAAAGATTGTTCTGGCATGCAGCTAACCTCCCCCACTTGGAATGTCACTGATGTCAACTAGTTGCTGGAGGATGTAAGACAGTGTAAAGGCTTGATAATGATCAGTGGGGGAGCAGACATAACAGATTTGGCTTACAGTCTTGAGACATCTGTTTGCTTATTCAATAAATAATGAATAATTGTGTGTCTGATTGGTCCAGATGATACATACCTGTCCCTAAGATACCAAAAATCACAGGACTTAATGACTACAGACCTGTCGCCCTGACGTCTGCGATCATGAAGTCATTTGAGATACTGATGTTGGCCCACCTGAAGGACATCACTGGACCCTTTCTAGATCCCCTTCAATTTGCTTATCGTGCAAACAGGTCTATGGATGATGCAGTCAACATGGGATTGTATCATATCCTGCAACATCTGGACAGACCAGAGACATATGCAAGGATCCTTTTTGCGGACTTCAGTTTGGCTTTCAACACCATCATCCCACCTACTCTCTGGACTAAATTAAACCAACACCCTTTTCCCATGTCAGTGGATTACCAGCTTTCTGATGGACAGGCAGCAGCTTGTGAGACAGGGGAAATTCACTTCCAGCACCTGTACAATCTGCACTGGTGCCCCCAGGGATGTGTGCTCTCCCCACTACTCTTAACCCTCTACACCAATGACTGCACCACCAAGGACCCCTCTGTCAATCTCCTGAAGTTTGCAGATGATACAACTGTCATCGGCCTCATCCGAGATGACGATGAGTCTGCATTTAGAAAGGAGGTTGGACGGCTGGCTTCAGAGCTCTGAGCACCAGAACCGTCAGGCACCAGAACAGTTTTTTCCCTCAGGCTATCCATCTCATAAACAGTTAAAGCCACCCCATTGAGCAATAATTATGCGCAATACACAGTTTAGTCTATTTATATTATCCAACATATTCTCTTCTGCCATTACATACATTGCACTGTACATAACATACTGTATTTTTGTACTTTATATAATGGATTTGTGTTAAATGTAGGCCTACACTACGTATGTGTATGTGTGTATGTATGAAGGTGTGTGTCTGTTTGTATGTACATATATGTATACTTTTTGTTTTATTATTATATGTGTCTTGCTTCTGTTTTTGTATTGTTTTTTGTATTGTTGTGCACTGGAAGCTCCTGTCACCAAGACAAATTCCTTGTATGTGTAAGCATACTTGGCAATAAAGCTGGTTCTGATATATGTTGCCCACAATTTCACAATTTTCACAGTGATTTTACAGTATGCACTCTTCGTGTTCATCTGTAATGCTATCTGCAACACCACTTTCCACATCGAGTTCAACACCACTCTAATTTTCAGATGTGTGTTGAAGCCCTGACACGGTACATGTGAAAGTGTGTTTGTGCAAGAGTGTGCATTTGAAGGAGGAGTGTAAACTACAGGTGGAGGTAGGTAAACATTGTTCAAGTAACAACACATCCACCTTTGCCTAGTTTAACTTCAAAGACGATTATGGGCTATTTTTCCTCTAATGCAAGACAGACAGAATGAGACTTAGAAATAAAAAAATAAAAAATATATGACAGAGCCATGACCCAGCTGAAAAACTGTGTAAAAGACGTACAGAGAAAGAGGAATAAGAAGACATACTGTTAGAAAATAATGCGCCCACTCATACATATGGGAGCACTGCTAGAATTAATCTCCTTTGGCACACAAAGCAATAACATTTGCCTAACCAATTCAAACAGTTATCACCCTGTGGAGACCAGGAATTAAATTAATAAATATAATGAGCTTAGTGATGCCATTGTCACAAGTTGTTCAATGTACAGTACCTTAAACAATCACGGCATCTTCCTCATTGCTTCTCTCCCTCCATGTTTCGCCATCCCAGCTTGGCTGAACATACTTTCTTCTGGTCCTTCTGTATCTCTGCTGATTTCTATCTCCATTTGATGACACTGAATGGTCCTTGACGGCAAAGGTCAGCTTTTACTGTATGTTGCCATGGCATTTCAGAAGTATTTACTTTTCACTCTTTTCCGGTCTATCACCATGCCTGTGTAGAGGATTGTCATGGGGAAGAAAGTTCTCAAACCTCTATCTTTAAGAAATTAAAGAGGACTTTTTGAAAAATGAAAGGGACAACACTCTAAATTAGTTAATTCATGGTGAATGTGGGAAAGAACACTCAACTTGCAATTAAAGCTGAAGTGTGTAATTTTAGCACCACTAGCGCCGCCAAATGGAATTGCAAAAATAAACATTGTTTAGTGGATTCCTAGGTTTATGACGATTCGCTTTGACAATGATCCGATTATGATTCTCTACCTAACAATTACGATGCATCGTGAAATCTGAAACCAGTAATTACAGATTAAATGTCATATGCAGGCTGATACGATCCTGGTTTTGGCTGAACAGACTAAGCAGAGTCGTGGAATGAAAAACTGTCTGTTAGTAGCATGTAGTGTAAAGACGGTAACACTTGAAGTGGTAACCGTAAATTCCCTATACATTATGGGATAGTGAAAGAGGCACCAGGTGGCCTCCTCTTGTCAAGCCCGTTCATGAGATTTCAATCACATTTTCATGCAGGAATGTTTGCGCCACACACTATGAAAGATAAAAATGTGTTATCTTTTATTGGCTACTGCGTGACATTGACCAATCACAGGTGACTGTAAACAAATGGTTAGTTCCCTTCAGAACAGTTTGAAATCACTCTTTATTCTGTAGCATTCACAATAAAGAGAATTCATTAACAAGTGAGTGTTTTCATTCACAGCAAATATTCTGCCCACCAGTCATATTTATTTCTTTATTAAATACATTTTTTTTTTTTTTTTTTTTTCTGGACAAATTACACATTTTATGTAGATACAAAAGCAATATTTTCATAATATATATCGTAATAGGGGAAGAAGGTAACAACAATGAACTTTTGTTGTTCAAATGGATGCAAACAGATTTGAATAATGACAGAGAAAGGCGAACTCGGAAGTATCCATCCGGATTTTCATCCACCCAATCTCATCTACGTGGGGTCAACTCAGCTACATAAACTTATTTCAAAGTACGCTTTCTTTCCCTTTAATCTTGCGTGCTCTGCTCCGTGTCTGTTGCGAGATGTTTATTTTAAAATGAGATGGACACATTGGGTATTAGCCTAATATATAATGATAATTGATTCTTACATTTCATAATCGATGCATCACAATTTATTTGATAGATCGGTGCACCACAATGAATTGATGCATATTTCCACCCCTACATTTTTCTGAATACGCCCCCTGTTTGCTGTTGATCAATCAAACAGATAGTCCCGCCCCCAGCTTAAGCCATTGGTCGAGTCATTGTTGTTGTGTCTCATGAATATTCAGAGCGCTACAGAGAAGCAGGATTACAGTTTTCAAGACAAATTAAACCATGAAAGGCTTATTTATAGTTCTCTCTGCATATTACGGTGGGATATGAGGAAGTATTTTAGCACCAAAAAGGTTACACAATTAAGCTTTAAAAGAGGAAATTGCCTTATTGGCAAAAGCATCACCTTTTCCGTGGCACTCCTGCGTGAGATGACGAAAGAACAGCAATACACAGCACAACGAATATAATTGAACGCATATAATTGAACTGTCTTGTCTCAAGACATTTTTAAAGGATGCTCAATGTGCATGTATACAATATTTGTTTACATTTTTTTTGTCCATCTTGGTTTTAGCAGGTTTTAGCATTTTTAATTCAGTACAATTATGAATAGTACTTATTTTAAATAATTTTAAGTCATCTTGAGGCCCGCTTGGATGTTTTGTGGGGCATCCTGGTTGAGAACCACTTCTCTATATGGAAGTGTACTATTCAAATTTCACCAGATTTAACCTTCCCAGAAAAAATTAAGTTTGAACAGGAATTAACACATGAAAGAAAACTGTATTTTTATAGCCTTTCTATCTGATCTGTTATGGGATATTTTTATATTTAATTATTTATTTAGCATGTTTTTCTTTCTTTTTTCTGTACACTTGGGATAAAAAATACCACACCTCTCCTCAATCAGCCGCACAATTTGTGGTATCATTCAAACAGTGCAGGAAAACTTCAGTCCATACCATAATACTTCAGCTTAGGCAACAAACACCTAAACCCAAGTATGAACAATAGTAATAGAGCAGCACTAATTATGTTTGGACTCTACACCACATTACACATCAACAACAACACCTGACACATACATATGGAGGCCTTATTGTAGGGTGCCATTCTCTAAATAAGTTCAAAAATGTACCAGCATTTGGACTGGTGTGTCTTACATTTCAAATGATTGCTGTGGGTCTCTCCTGAGGCATACAAGAACATAAGTGGGGGAGAGAGAAAGAGAACTCAACCTAAATCCATCTCCACTTTGGATTGCAATTAACACTCTAATTAGAAACACAGCAGCAGTTTTGTCCATGTTGCACAGTGCTGGGCCTCAGTGGAGATCTGCAAACAGAATGTATTTGCGCTACAGGGGTGGGAGACATGGGGTTTGTGTTTGTTTGTGAAGCTGCTGATCAGACTGCTGGAAGACAGAAATGCTGAGAGGAGAATTATGTGGGCAGCCACTGTGTTGCTTCTAAACATATTGACCTCCATCCAAAACATTTCACAAGTAGGGTTTGGAATCGTTGTCCGTTTTTTTAATAAGATCATATAAAAAAATAAATAAAAAAAAAGGTTAAAAAAACTATGCTTAAAAGAGTCATTACTTCCAGAATCAGATAACACTGGACGTGCCAAATGTAGATTTAAAAGAATTGGCTCAAAAGAGTCATTCATCAGGAATCTGACTACACTGGTCGTGCTGGATCTTTCACACTGTAGATTCAAAAGAATCGTCTCATTTCAGTGATTTGTTCAGAAATCGCCCTACACTGGTCACGCTATATGTTTTACGCTGAAGATTGAAAAGAACTGCCTCAAAGTAGTGATGCGTTCATAAATTGCTCTACAAGGGTCACGATGTTTGTTTCGCATTGTAGATTCAAAAGAATCAGCTTATAATAGATATTTGTTTGGGAAGCGGACTACACTGGTTGCTGGTATGTTTCATGCTGAAGACTTAATAGAATAGCCTCATAGGAGTGATTCATTCAGAAATCGCTCTACACTGGTCACTCTGCATGTTTCACAGTGAAGAATCAAAATGAACGCCTCTGTAACATTCATAACATTCCACGTTAGTCCAATTTTATTGCCAGAATTTAAACTCAAAATGCTTTCCAGCAATGGGTTTTTACTTGGCCTCTCTGGCATTTCACTAACCTTTTTCAAGCCTGTCTCCACATTTATTAAAAAGATACACAGTTGTTTAGTATCAATAAAAACGAGGTGATGACTCTAACCTCTTCTTCTCTCCCCACTAAAAGACACATGACCACGTCCTGCTCCCCATACCACCAACACCTGACTCAGACCCCGTCCGGCCTGCTAACTCCCATTCCTGGAGAGGAAATCAGCCACAACCATCTGCGGCCCCGGCCTGTGGACCACCTTAAACTTGACCGACTGAAGTGCCAGGTACCAAGGAGTGATCCGCATGTTTGTATCCTTAATGCGGTGGAGCCACTGAAGCGGGGTGCGATCTGAGCAGAGGATGAAGGCCCACCCCAGCAGGTAATAGCAGATGGTTAGGACAGCCCATGTGATGGCCAGGCACTCTTTCTCGATCGTGCTGTTCTTAGTCTCCCTCAGAGAGAGCTTATGACTAAGGTACAGCATGGGCCACTCCACCCCTTCACCTCCTGTGAGAGCACAGCCCCCAACTGATGCATCCATCTGCAATATGAAGGGGAGAGAGAAATCTGGAGCATTTAAAAGCAGCCCACCACAAAGTGCAGATTTCACATTCGTGAAAGCCTGTTCGGCACGCCTCTGTCCCCTCTGCAATTTGCCCCCAGAATTGCTGGATCGGTGAGGCGTGAATTAACTGTGGCCTCCACTATGTGCTTTTTCCCCCGGAGCTGAATAATGGCTGTCACTACCGGATACTTATGAACATCCCCATGCACACACCAGGGCTTGGTATGTATGGCCCTTATTCTTACCGGTATGCAGAATGTCTCAGCTCAATCGGGGCTGGTCTGTGGTGTGTCGGGGACCCAGATTCATGTCCCCACCTCCATTACTGGACAGCCGTCTTGGAAGTGTCCCGGCTCCCCGCAACTCCAACAGACCGGCCCAGGCTTACCATCTGCACTCGTGGTAGCGGAGACATTATCCTTGGAAGGGGGCCGGTGCATAGTGCAGCCCGCGGAAGTAAGATGCCGGTTTAGGTGGAAACACTCACCATTTTCGGGGAGCGGGTATAGGGCAAGAGGGTGGAGAGGGAGCGACAAGAGGGGGAGCAGCAGCAAGAGGAAGATAATGATAGAGAAACAGATCTGGAAAGTTGCTCGCCAGCATCCATGTAGTCTGCCATGTAGGCTTCGGCTAGCTGGACGGCATTATCCACTGACATGGGGCAATGGACCCATTCTGTGGTTCTTCTGGGCCACTCCGGTCATTAGCTCGATGACGTCCTCCATGCCCCTGGTGGACGGAACACCCCACCGCGTTTTTGGTGGACAGTAGGGGTCTCCCCTGCCCCTGCCAGTGGTAAACGCTCCAGGCGATCAGCCAGGCTTCTCCATCCTCCAGCAGATGGCAGCGGCTGCTCCTTGTGGTGGACGCTAGCGGCGAGAACTCCACTAAGGCGCATCCCTCCTCCTTCCCGGTTTTCGTCACCAGTGTAAAGGGATTAATGAAAAGGAGGAGGCGAGATCCAGCTTGACAATATAAATGATATTTTAATTATAAACTTAACCAAAAAGACAAACACACACACAGCTGTCTGTAAATCTCTCCTCTCTCTCTCTCTCTCTCTGTCCCACTGCAGTCTCCAGTCAGCCCTTATCCCTCTCTGAGGCTTGATTAGCCTGATTTGGGTCGGGTGTGTGGAATCACAACATGGACCTCCGCCCTGCCACAAATATTTATTTGTTTGGGAATCGGACTACACTGGTCACGCCATGTATTTCACACTGAAGATTACAAAAAATTGCCAATTTCCACGATCCAAGTGAGTCATATTTTATTAAAATAAAACAAATCGTTTTCCAGTGTATATCAAACAAAAGACTGCTTTTCAGCATACATTTAAACCAAGTCCAGCTTTTCAGCAATTATCATAAAAAGTCTCTGATCACAAATACACAGTCTCTGATGTGTCACTCTCCTCTCTCTCTGTGGGTTGGCCATCCTTTATCTCCCCAACTCTCACTGTGAACATAGAGATGGTAGTTAGTCACAATTAATCTCAGGTGGATGTCATTACCGCTTCCTCCCCAGACAGGTGCTCGACCATGCCCTCACCTCCACCTACCCCCACCACCCGACTCAGGCTGGGGTAACTGTCCGGACAGCCCCCCTTTTCTGGAGAGGAAGTCTACGACAGCCATCTGTGCCCCTGGTCTGTGGACCACCTCGAACTGGCTGGAGTGCTAGATACCAACGGGTGATCCGGGACGTCTGAAACAGTTGCCATAGTTCGATAGTATCCGGCCAGCCCCAGAAAATGTCTCACCTCCTTTTTGGTCTTGGGTCTCGGGCAGGTCGCAATTGCTGTGGTTTTATCAATTTGGGGTTGCATATTCCCATAACCCAAAAGGAACCCTGAATACCTTACCTCCATCCGCCCATCGCACTTCTTTGGGTTTGCTATGGGCCCGCTCATCGCAGCAAACTCAAAACTGCCCTCAGATGCTGCCTATGTCATTGGCGATCATTACTGTAAATAAAGACTCAATCCATAAGATGCTAAAACATAGCATCAGGCCCCAAACAAACCGAATGGAAGGGTCACAAACTGGTGGAGTAGGCCGTTTTCTCATTGACATTGGCTTTAAGGGGATCTGCCAATATCCCTTTGTCAAATCTGTCTCACTGTGAACATATGGTAATTAGTCACAATTAATCTCAAGTGGATGTCCTTACCACTTTCTCTCTCCCCAGACCCTTCCATGCATGGTTAGGGTTATGGAAAGGGTTAGTTTGGGGGCTCTGTATATTTTTTGCTGATGGATCACACACCAGACACACACGTCACAAAGATTAGTTGGTGTTTTGTAAGTGCACAATTATTTAGCAAAACTGTGATCTTTGAATAATGATATAGTGAAAAGCCAACAGATGTGAGCGCGGATGTCACAATAGCCCAGCAGGTACAAACACCAAAGTTTAATCTGTAACTAGAAGTGAAAGAACTGTAAGCTGGCTTGACAAAACATCAGCTTGGTGAACAAGGGGGATCAAAAAAGAGAAAGGGTGCAAGACTTTCATGACTAAAGGGACAATAAGAGAAACTCCACAGAAAGTTTGGTGTTAAGATTTTCAGGAAGGAAGTTTTAACTGCACCTAGGCCAACTGGTAAAAAAGACTGGAATAGGCTAAAGGTAGGTCAGGCAACTGATATTAACACACACGTTTTACATGTACTGTAGAAAAATTTACACAATTTGCTGATTTTAAAGACCCCATTAAATCACAGGATAGAATGTTTTATCATTAGAAAATGAAAAAAAAAAATGTGTCATCAATATGAATGGAAAAGTCATTTGAATGCAGGCAGACGACCAACAAACTCAGTTTAGTGTCTTTAGGGTTGAATAATTGCCATTTATTCTGCATAATTGCACATATTTTCACCCAAAAAAGAAAGATACCATAAAATCATATTATAGTGACTCCAAATTATCACTGTAACTTAAAAAACAAAAAATAACATTTCACTTGATTTCCATTTAGAAGAATTTTGCAAATGTGCCGTGTAAATACTGTAATGTATTATTAGTTGAAGGAACTTTGTGTTCAAAACACTCCATTAATCTTGTATTTCATCATGAAAAGAGAATTCCCACATTCATTTGTAATTAATTCACTTAACTAGAATAAAAAGTATTAAAATGTGCTGTTTTGAAGACAGAACAAGAAACAAGTCTTGGGCAAATCTTGAGAAATATTCCATATTAAACTAAATCAGATTCCACAAAGAGTACCCCAAATTAATTTAATGAGTTAGTACATTTTACTTTCTATTATTATTCTCAATGATAATGATATATTCTGGATATATTGCATTGCTGTTATGAGAATGAGAGTTTTATATTTTATTTTTGGTATTGCAGTAATGAGAATTTGGAGAGAAAAATGTGCTTAATAGTAATGAAAATAATGTTACAATGCAAATAAATCTTAATGGTCCTAAACGATGGCCTCACTTTCTGTGCAAAATATTTAAAACGTATTAATTTCTTTTCATTTTTTTTCTTTGAAATATGACCTGCATGTGTTCTTGACAGGTTTCATGAGATTCACCCAATAGACATTCACCATGGTACCCTTAATATGATGGACTCTTTTTTTTGAGTTAAAAAATTTTAAATTCTTCCACATGATGACCTTTTGAAAAAAAAAAAACAGAAAGTTGTGAAGATATAATTGTTCAGAAACCACAGAGTATTCATGTGTGAATAGTGAAATGCACTGGCCTGTTTTTGGGGAAAAAAACAGACATTTAAAATGTTCACAATGTTGCTTTTTTGACAGTCATAGTCATTAAATTGATTCATCCAGTCCAGCATGTAAGAAAGCCAATGGTGTGACTGAGTCTTCCACTGTAGGCAAGGCCTTAATTACCTCGCCAAGCTCCTCCAAGGTTATCTAAGAATCAAGATAATTTTTTGTCTCATTAGGGAGTTCTAATAGTTCCACAAAATGTATAATATCTTAATCAGTAGACGAAGAACTGGAACTGTAAAGATCAAGATAGAATTCTTAAAAAGCATCATTGATATCAGTGGCCGAGGTAAACATTTCACTACCAGCAGATTTCACTGAGGGAATGGTAGAAGAATACTTTATCTGCTTTATATATCTTGCCAAATGCTTCCCTGCTTTGTCCCCTGACTCAAAGTATGACTGTCATGCCCTGAATAGCCAAAATTCCACCTTCCACGACAAAATAGTATTATATCTGTATTTTAATCAGGCAATTCTCTAAGGCCATCGGATGACATACAGCGCTTAACCAATGCCTCTGCACTTTTAATATTCCCTTCCAACTCCACGAGTTCTCGTATTTAAATGTTTTAAATCACAAATTTTAAAACTATATGATTTATTTTTTTCATATGTGGCAACAATTTTAAACTCACAAGGGCATGATCTGAGACTAAGATGTTTCCAATTTAGCAATAAACAACAGATGAAATTAGGGAGTAAATACAGATATATATATATATATATATATATATATATATATATATATATATATATATTCACACAAAAATCTATTCTAGAATAAATCGTATGTACTGATGAAAGAATTTATAGTCCCTACCAGATGGGTTCAAAAGTTTCCAAAGAACAAGATTTTTACACACTTTTGCTTCACTATGATCATAGACTGAATCCATCAAAAGATTAAAGTCTCATTCCTAATATTATATCTTGAGCGGTGTCAGTGGCTTGCTTCATCCCTTCAAGATCTATAAAACGCCCTGATCATCAACGTTAGGTGCGTAAATATTAACCAAAATCAACATTTGCCCCTGAATTTCTGCTAAAAGAATAATGACTGTAATTTATCTTTAATCTGTTTGAGACATTTAAATTGTAGATATTTACTTATCAATATAATAACTATCCTGCTGTTACTTGATCCAGCACTAAAGAAGACATGTCCACACCATATCTTCCCACATTTTTCAGCTTTCTGCAGGGAAAGATGTGTTTCTTGAAGAAACACTATATCATATTTATTACATTTAAGACATGAAATAACCTTCTTTTTTTTATGGGGTGCCCCAACCCATTCATATTCCACGTGGAGAGAGCTAATCTACTCATACTAAAATCTGACATTTTGACAAAAAAAAAACTGTGTATCAAAACTACAATTATAAAGACGACATTCCAACATTAGTGCCACAGACAGACCCCGAACTGCTCCCCGAATCAAACAGAAAAAAAACGTACGCATTAAACCCGAGCACGACGGCGCCAACCGGCGTCCATCCCTCTAAACTCAAAAGGTCCATGTACGCCTACAAGAGTCCCCACAACAACTTTACCACTGGATTGCTCAAGTCCGGTGTTCCTGTACAAATTTTGAGAGACAGAATTACATAACAGAATATAATCTATAAAACAAACTCCAGCCAATAGACAGAATAAACACAAAGAATGTGTAGATGCATTCACAAAACTGTCTTGAAGGAGTGTTACTTCACAAAACAAATTCCAGTCTATAGTGGGACCAGCATGCAAAAAAAAAAAAATAAATAAAATTATATATATATATATATATATATATATATATATATATATATATATATATATATATATATATATATATATATATATATATATATATATATATATATATATATATATATATATATATATATATATATATATATATATACACATGTATATATATATATATATATATATATATATACATATACACATGTATATACACATGTATGCCCAGCGAGTCAATCCAGTTGGGGGCCACATGAAAATCACCAAATGGCTTACTCACTCCATTTACTTTATGAAGGATATCGCTTGCTGTGGCCATCCTTAGTATCTATTCTCAGTTTGGCTGGAAACATCAGTGCAAAAGTGATCTTCCATTGATATAAGAGTTTCTTGCATTCCTTGAATCGATCACGTTTCTCTTTCATTTAATTTGCAAAGTCTGGGAAGAAGAAAATGCTGTGATTCTTCCAAGAAAGCTTTTTGCACAATATGAATTTTTTATCGGATGAGACAGAAATTTGGCCAGAATTGATCTGCGAGCCAGGATTCTGTGAGCTTGCTCGATTTCCAGCTTATGGCATGTTATGTCGAGCAGACACAATAGGAGCTTGTCTAGGAAATTCACCATATCTTGACCTTACTCATGCTCAGGAATTCCAACAATTCAGATGTTTTTCGCCAGTAATGATTCTCCAAATCCTCCAGTTTTCAAAAATGCGTTCCAAATCTTTTTGGGTCGCTAGAGTATTAGCAGCTAATTCCCTCTCCGATGACTCCAGACAATCGATCTGTCTCTCCACGTTACCGGTTTTTGTAACCAACAAGAATTTTGTTTCCATCACGGTAATCGATCAACAACAGTCGTCAGCATCACAGACATGCTCACCAGATTGTAGGGAATTTAGTAGTATAAATGTAGATGGGATTAGTTAAAGTTCCCACATTCTCTCACAAAATATGTAGGGAATTTGGTAAATTGAGGAAGGAATTAAGTTAAATATTCCTCTACATTATTATGTAAGGAAATTTATAAAGGAATTAGTCATGTTCGACAGCTATTATAAATGAGATAAATGACAAATAACTAGATTATTTGTCTGAATAAAATTCTCCACCATTAAAATCGTAATACAACGTCTTGTATCCACTCATGATTTCTCCTATAAGGAATTAGCTTTAATAAGGGAATTATTATTAATTATACATATACGTACATACACACAGACACACACTTTCATAAATACACATGTACACATACGTAGTGCAAATCTAATATAAATCTGTTATATAAAATATACAAATATACAGTATGTTATGTACAGTGCAATGTACGTATTTAATGGCAGAAGAGGATATGTTGGTTAATATAAATAGATTAAACTGTGTATTGCACATAATTATTGCTCAATGGGTCGGCTTTAACTGTTCATGAGATGGCTAGCCTGAGGGAAAAACTGTTCCTGTGCCTGATGGTTCTGGTGCTCAGAGCTCTGAAGTGTCAGCCAGAAGGCAATAGTTCAAAAAGGTAGTGGGCTGGGTGAGTGGGATCCAGAGTGATTTTTACAGCCTTTTTCCTCACTCTGAAAGTGTATAGTTCTTGAAGGGGGGACAGGGGGGAACCAATAATCCTCTCAGCAGTCCGAACTGTCCTCTGTAGTCTTCTGTTGTCTGAATTTGTGGTTGAACCCAACCAGACAGTTATTGAAGTGCAGATGACACACTCAATGACTGCTGAGTAGAACTGTATCAACAGCGCCTGTGGTAGGTTGAACTTCCTCAGCTGGCAAAATGGAGTCAATGTTTGTCTCCCTCTTCCCAGGTCCTGTGAGATAGTAGTGCCCAGGAACCTGAATGACTCCACTGCTGCCGCAGTGCTGTTTAGAATGGTGAGGGGGGTCAGTGTTGGGGGTGTTCCTCCTAAAGTTCACAATCATCTCCACCGTTTTGAACGTGTTCATTCACAAAAGTCCACAAAGATCCTTGCGTATGCCCCGGTCTGTCCAGATGTTGCAGGATATAATGGGATCCCATGTTGACTGCATCATCCACAGACCAGTTTGCACGATAAACAAATTGAAGGGGATATAGAAAGGGTCCAGTGATGTCCTTCAGGTGGGCCAACACCAGTCTCTCAAATTACTTCATGACCACAGACATCAGGGTGACAGGTCTGTAGTCATTAAGTCCTGTGATTTTTGGTTTCTTAGGGACAAGGATAATAATTGTGCGTTTGAGGCATGCTGGTCAGACACCATCTGGGCCTGAAGCCTTCCTCATCTTTTGCTTCTGAAAGACATGGCACACATCATATTCACAGATCTAGAGTGCAGGTTGAATAGCAGGAGGGGGGAGGAGGGGGGTTGAAGGAGGTGTTCGTGTTTGTGTGTAGTGAAGGTCAGAGTGGGTGTGATTGGGCCTTTCGAAACTGCAGTAGAACACATTCAGGTCGTCAGCCAGTCATCCTCTTAACAGTCCATACTACTGGCTTTGTTGATTTTAATTTCTGACTGTAGGTCGGAAGAAGATGAACCACACAGTGATCAGAGAGTCCCAAAGCTGCATGTGGAACAGAGCGACATGCATCCTTTATTGTTGTGTAGCAGTGATCCAGTATATTCCTGTCTCTGTTGGGGCATTTAATGTACTCTTTGTATTTGGACAGTTCATGTGTGAGATTTGCTTTCTTAAAATCCCCAAGAAAATAATATATATATAATAAATATTCTATTTAATCATTCTTAGTATTTAAATGTTTAAATGTTATTATTTTTCATTACTACTAATTATTGTATTTATTATTGTTTTATTATCTCATTTAAAACAGTTTGTATTTAATTAACCTTAAAATGCTTTGGCAATACTATACCCCAATCGCCATGCCAATAAAGCTGAATTGAACTGAACTGAATTGAGAGAGTGAGAGAGAGAGAGAGAGGGGGAGAGACCCCATATTACCATTTGAGTTTGTGTAGTGGTGCATGTGTACATTGCCGTGGAAACAGGCCTAATAAAAAAATAATATACTGTACATAAATATGTTTTCACCATGAAGCTGTATATCCAATTTCCATAGACAAAACCCTAACCTCAATTAAATATTCAAAGCTTTGCTCAAGGTTATGGCCTGTATACAGTAATAATTTATCGGAAACTCAAAAGCATGTTGGAAATATTCACTGATGGCTGTTAGGCTGTTATTTGTGATGGTAGTTCAGTCTACACTGTATAAGAAAAAATTGTGGCATTCTTGAAAAAAAAAAAGATAATTATAGATAATGTTTAAGGACTAGTTTACCCCCCAAAACATTATTTAATCTGCAGCTTTTTTCCATCCAGAACACATCTGTCAAGCTCCAAAAAAAGTAAAAAGTAATTAACATTCGGTCTCTGACTCACACAAAACTATTGTATGGCTTAGTTTTCATTGTATATAAAAGAGCCCTTTTTGAGACATTTTTAACATTCTCCTACCAAAAATTCTACTTTTTGATTGATTTGGAACAACTTTTTTGGGTGAGATGTTCCTTTTCTGAGTAGCATACCAAACTACTTTCACCAACTTAATCATGTTTCAAACTACCTAGCAGAATGACAATGTAAATTGCACAGGCCTGGAAAAAAAACACTTTTAAGACACCTCACAATGATGTCAAACTTCTCACAGGAGGTTGATGAGAATGGCACAGCATTATCAAGCACAAGAGGTTTGCAAATTTTTGCTTGAACTCTGAATGTTGAAATTTCTCCAACAATGGTCATATACAATGGGCATCTACACTCACCTAAAGGATTATTAGGAACACCTGTTCAATTTCTCATTAATGCAATTATCTAATCAACCAATCACATGACAGTTGCTTCAATGCATTTAGGGGTGTGGTCCTGGTCAAGACAATCTCCTGAACTCCAAACTGAATGTCAGAATGGGAAAGAAAGGTGATTTAAGCAATTTTGAGTGTGGCATGGTTGCTGGTGCCAGACGGGCCGGTCTGAGTATTTCAAAATCTGCTCAGTTACTGGGATTTTCACGCACAACCATTTCTAGGGTTTACAAAGAATGGTGTGAAAAGGGAAAAACATCCAGTATGCGGCAGTCCTATGGGCAAAAATGCCTTGTTGATGCTAGAGGTCAGAGGAGAATGGGCCGACTGATTCAAGCTGATAGAAGAGCAACTTTGCCTGAAATAACCACTCGTTACAACCGAGGTATGCAGCAAAGCATTTGTGAAGCCACAACACGCACAACCTTGAGGCGGATGGGCTACAACAGCAGAAGACCCCACCGGGTACCACTCATCTCCACTACAAATAGGAAAAAGAGGCTACAATTTGCAAGAGCTCACCAAAATTGGACAGTTGAAGACTGGAAAAATGTTGCCTGGTCTGATGAGTCTCGATTTCTGTTGAGACATTCAGATGGTAGAGTCAGAATTTGGCGTAAACAGAATGAGAACATGGATCCATCATGCCTTGTTACCACTGTGCAGGCTGGTGGTGGTGGTGTAATGGTGTGGGGGATGTTTTCTTGGCACACTTTAGGCCCCTTAGTGCCAATTGGGCATCTTTTAAATGCCACGGCCTACCTGAGCATTGTTTCTGACCATGTCCATCCCTTTATGGCCACCATGTACCCATCCTCTGATGGCTACTTCCAGCAGGATAATGCACCATGTCACAAAGCTCGAATAATTTCAAATTGGTTTCTTGAAAATGACAATGAGTTCACTGTACTAAAATGGCCCCCACAGTCACCAGATCTCAACCCAATAGAGCATCTTTGGGATGTGGTGGAACGGGAGCTTCGTGCCCTGGATGTGCATCCCACAAATCTCCATCAACTGTAAGATGCTATCCTATCAATATGGGTCAACATTTCTAAAGAATGCTTTCAGCACCTTGTTGAATCAATGCCACGTAGAATTAAGGCAGTTCTGAAGGCGAAAGGGGGTCAAACACAGTATTAGTATGGTGTTCCTAATAATCCTTTAGGTGAGTGTATATTCATAATATATTTTTAATTATTTTGCTGTTGAGCTATCCTATTATCAAATAGACAAATAGCTAATTAGATAGCTAAATAGTTATAGCTTGCTAGATAGATGGACTAACAATTACCTAGCTAGCTAGCAGATTGCTATTTATCTAGATAGCTAGCTAGTTGATTGCTGCTTATCTAGATATCTAGCTGGCAAAAGGCTATTTATATCTAGCTATCTAATGATCTAACTATCTAGTAACTTTTGTGAAAATAGTTTTGCTTGTTTGTTTTGTTATCTGAAAGACATACATTATTAAGTGTGACTTGATTTATACTTTTTGGGGCTCAATACTTGAGTTTTGATATTTACACTGATCAGCCACAACATTGAATAACATTTTGTAGATGGGCATTCATCCCCATGAATGCCCGGCCAATTAAAGTGGGCCATTAGACGGTGCAGTGTTCATTCTTGTCCTAAGTGACCCACCATAGGATTGTGGTGAGCCGCCTAGAAAAGTGTTTCCCGATGACTCCTTGGGACTAAGAAATGGGTTGTATTTTCATGGGTTTGAGTGTCCTGCATCACTCGATACAATGGTCCCTAATAATTGAAAAGTATGGATATGTGAGGGCGACATCCAGCTGGAGCTACTGGCTATCGATTACTTTAACTTGGTCAAAGGCATGTCTAAGGGTTTTGTGATGTGACTGCTCTAGAGTGAAATCCCTAAGAGTGAGAATGGTGGTGGATTCCCCTCCTGTGTCATTCTAGTGCTGAGTAGATGTGGACGGCCCTGGCTCCGCCTCCCCAATGCGTCACACATCACACACTGAAATTTCTGTTCACAGGACCCATCCACATACAATGCTTTTATTAACCTGGCCAATTTGTCCCCAGAATCGGTGGATGGGTGAGGTTGGAATTAATCGCGGCCTCCACTCTATGCTTTACCCCCCGAAATTGAATGAAGGTAGTCACTACCGGATATCTGTGAACACCTCCGTGCACACACCTCATCATCACCTTGTGTTTTGTACCCAAAGCCCCATCATGAACCAAGCCGTGGTGGCTCGAGGTTTGATTACAGCCCGAATCCACCAGGGTTTAGTATGTACTGGAATCCTGTAAGTCCCTGCTTGACCTGGGGCAGACTGTGGCGTGTTGGGGACCTGACTCATCGTCTCCACCTCACGCCAGTCTTGGATACGACCAGGCTCCCCGCAACTCTGACAGAACAGCCCAGGCTTCCTGGCTACATAGTGCAGCCTGCAAAGGCTGGGCTCCAGTTTGGGTGGAGGATAGGGTGAGAGGGAGGAGCAAGAGGAGGAGGAGGAAAAGCAAGAGAGAGAGGGTGAGAGAGATAGCTGGACTGCTCTTGGCTTCCAGGTAGGCCGCCATGTGGGCTTCGGCCAGCTGGACGGTGTCATCCACCGACATGCGTCAATGGCACAGGACACATTCCGCTGTTTTCCTCGGGGCAGGCTAATGGTTAGCTGCTCCAGCACCATCAGATCGATAAGATCCTCCATGCCACACGGTGCCTCAGCCAGCATCCATCTTTGGCAGGCATCACGAAGCTGCAGTGCAAAAGTGAATGAGCAGCCAGCGTCCCTCAAGGTGAGGGAGCAGAATCGCAGATGGTGTTTTTCAGGGCTACAGCCAACCCGTTGCAGGACAGCGATTTTCAGCTTGACGTAGTCCAGGCGGTCCGCAGCTGGTAGTTGCTGCTTTCCTCCCCGGAAAGGGCCCAATGAGTTCGTGGCAAGCCAGAGGCGGTGAGATCGTGGCAGCTGTGGCTTTGTCGCTGCTTCTAGGGCCATGGTAGAGGAATTGCCTGGAGCTAACCAGCTCCACAAGGCCTGCCGATCCTCGGCTTGGGCTTGGAGCAGCTCCTGGAAATGCCATTCTTGCTCGAGGAGGGCTTGGTGGTTGGAGGTGGTAGTCCAGGTAAATCAAGCTTTAATGCATTTTCAGTCTAACAAACACAGTCTTTCTTGTTTCAGCTCCACAACAGTGTGTGCACTTTAGCTTCAAAACAAGATACACTTCAGCTTCATTACCAAGCATGCTTCATAATCTTAGCTTCACAACTTCAGCTTCATTGTTTCTGTCTCTCTCTGTCCCTCCAGCGTCCTCCGCAGCCTTTTCAAGACCGTCTCCATCATCACTGTAATGAGACACAGGTGTTAAGCATCAATAATCATCAGGTGATGGCCCTTACTGCTTCCTCTCTCCCAAATGACAGACACATGTCCCACTCCACAAATGTATTATCTCGTTACAATGGCACCTGTCAAGGGGTGGGATATATTAGGCAGCAAGTGAACAGTAAGTTCTTGAAATTTAGGTGTTGGAAGAAGGAAAAAGAGCGACTTTGACAAGGGACAAATTGTGATGGCTAGATGACAGGATCAGTGCATCTCCAAAACAGCAGGTCTTGTGAGATGTTTCCAGTATGCAGTGGTTAGTACCTACCAAAAGTGGTCTAAGGAAGGACAACCGGTGAACCGGCGACAGGGTCATGGATGCGCCCAAGATGCGTTGTCCATGTTATAGCGGTGCTGTTGTGCCTGATATTCACAACAGCATTGTTAAAGATATATTTTACTTTTTACAACATTCACATTGCATTCCTTCAAAAGTGATGGGAAGTTTACACTGAATTGGTGTCCGGCAATGGAACACAAGGACAATTGCATTTCAGACTGTAAATGCAATGCTGATTTTTCGCATACGCAGTAAGGGGGAATTAAGCCTTTTCATGCGTTTCAGTGTGGATGAGCAACTTTTGTAAAACGCTTGAAAACTGCAGTGTGAACGTAGAGCTTTGCGAAAATGAAAATATCACAATAAGTGGTATTATTAGATCTAACGGCAGAAGTATGCAAGATAAAAAAATTAAAAACTGATTGAGGCAGGAGGCCAAACACCATAAAAAACTATGCTTTTCACAAAACACTAAACACTGTCCATTATGGCTTTTTAACTATTTTGTGCATGTTTTTAAGCCTTTTGCAATTACTACTGCATATTTTACGGCTTTATGTTTATTTAGAATGCCTCAAAATACACAGTTTTAGATGTAGATGCATTGAAACTATCGCGTTATTCTGAGACTCATGGCATACCATATGGAACGCTGCCGTCTCGTGTTGCGAAAATGGCTTGCATTCGCTGCACGAGTCTGTTGAGTATACTGCAGTTTTGTCACATTTAAACTTTTTGTTTAGCCTCCCATTCAGCTCACACAAACATGCTGCGGGATGAGGAATGATTTCATCAAGATGTAGATTAGAATGCAGGTGCAGAACTGCAATGCCAGTGATTATCACTGGCAACGGCGTAGGACATACTAATGCTGGCATGTGTGCGCCATAGGATGCCGACTCCTGGACTCGGAGAAGATACCTGTGCTGTCCAGGCAAGGTTGGAGAGACAGGTAGAAGTAAATGTGTTATGACTTGCTTTTTTTTGTGTGTGGTGAGTGTCACCTGTAACATACTGCAGTTTTGGCAGGAAGCTGTCCCAGAACTTGCACTGCTGGGCTCTAAACATACAGAGTGTTTGTGATGGGCTAGTGTTGAGTGTAACATAATGCTGATTTTCCGACGTGAACCGCAGCCAATCTGCTTCCTTGACACTGTAACATCAAGCAATGAAATAAAGCAATAAATTCAACTTAAAGGTCAGTTTATGTATGGAGCAGAATGAATCAATACAATACTGTCCCAAAACAACCCAGCCTTATGAAGAAAATCAATGAAATGACTCAATAGCTACAACGTTTACATGCTCTTGTAAATAACAACTAGCAGTCCTATAAACTGTGGTTCTCAACTGTTTTTTGTTTCTTTTTCTGAACAAGATTATACAATACATTTGAGATCCAACACATTAGCAATATTGTTTATTGAAGATTTACAAAAGTAAATTAAAATGAAAAAAAAAAATATATATATATATATATATATATATATATATATATATATATATATATATATATATTATTTAGCCTATCAAATAATTTATTATGCCAGTCATTTACTATGCAAAACAAATGCAAGCAAACCCACATTTATTAGAGCCTGGTTAGTATTTTCTTTAACCTCAAAATACAGTTGAGTTTGATAAGATGCAAAACTTTTGAAGTCACCAATAAATAATATGCCATTTAAATAATAATCTATTATAATAAACAATAAATAATAATAAGTGTTTTCTCACCATATTTTTTTTTGCTATCCTAACTTTGCACAGCTATATAGTTGAATTGTATTACTTGCATTTAGCATTGTTTTTCCTTGTTGTCCAAGACAATATTCGAAAAGATTGCACGACCCATCGTTTGAGAACCACTTCTTTAATATAGGTGACCTTGAATCTCAATTCACAATCCAAGTGATGTAAGTCTTCACAACATATTGTAAGCTGAAGTTTATTACTTGTATTTACCATACATTTTTCCTTGTTGTCCCAAACAGTAGTCAAACAAATTGTGAAAAGAAATGGTCACAAACCACCATTAAAAAAAAACATTGCTTTAAAATATGAGTACTTGAACCTCAATGCACAATCCTAGTGAAGACTTCACAGCACACCATTTACAGAATTTCACTCTTTCAAAATATAAGAGAGCAATAAATGTCATGTTCCATTGTAATATTGTTTCCTGGTCATGTTCTTTGATGAAATAGCATATAGTGCAGGCCGTTCGCCTGCAGCGTGAAGAGTGTATAAAGTGTTAATTGAAAGAAACTAAGCTTGCTCACAGCCACAATAAAGGCTATTGGTGCCTTCCCATAATTTATGCCAAACAAATGGAGGATGCTAATCAACACTAGCCTGCAAGCAACAACAAGATTTATTTTATCACTTCCACTGAAATAGTGTGAGCATATTATAGACTGTCTCATCAAGATATTAAGGATTAAACCTTTCCTTCTCAAAGCAACCTGTACTGATTTATACTCCTCATTTAGACATAAATACAAACAATTCCCTCAATGATTTGCATAAATATATATCAACAAATATAAATTATCTTGTAACACAATTATAGGCATGATATTCTGTGTATTAAAGGAAAAGTTCCCCTGAAAAATTTAAGATGCACTTTACATTTCTCAAGCCATATACACTCACCTAAAGGATTATTAGGAACACCTGTTCAATTTCTCATTAATGCAATTATCTGATCAACCAATCACATGGCAGTTGCTTCAATGCATTTAAGGGTGTGGTCCTGGTCAAGACAATCTCCTGAACTCCAAACTGAATGTCAGAATGGGAAAGAAAGGTGATTTAAGCAATTTTGAGCGTGGCATGGTTGTTGGTGCCAGACGGGCCGGTCTGAGTATTTCACAATCTGCTCAGTTACTGGGATTTTCACGAACAACCATTTCTAGGGTTTACAAAGAATGGTGTGAAAAGGGAAAAACATCCAGTATGCGGCAGTCCTGTGGGCGAAAATGCCTTGTTGATGCTAGAGGTCAGAGGAGAATGGGCCGACTGATTCAAGCTGATAGAAGAGCAACTTTGCCTGAAATAACCACTCGTTACAACCGAGGTATGCAGCAAAGCATTTGTGAAGCCACAACACTCACAACCTTGAGGCGGATGGGCTACAACAGCAGAAGACCCCACCGGGTACCACTCATCTCCACTACAAATAGGAAAAAGAGGCTACAATTTGCAAGAGCTCACCAAAATTGGACAGTTGAAGACTGGAAAAATGTTGCCTGGTCTGATGAGTCTCGATTTCTGTTGAGACATTCAGATGGTAGAGTCAGAATTTGGCGTAAACAGAATGAGAACATGGATCCATCATGCCTTGTTACCACTGTGCAGGCTGGTGGTGGTGGTGTAATGGTGTGGGGGATGTTTTCTTGGCACACTTTAGGCCCCTTAGTGCCAATTGGGCATTGTTTAAATGCCACGGCCTACCTGAGCATTGTTTCTGACCATGTCCATCCCTTTATGGCCACCATGTACCCATCCTCTGATGGCTACTTCCAGCAGGATAATGCACCATGTCACAAAGCTCGAATAATTTCAAATTGGTTTCTTGAACATGACAATGAGTTCACTGTACTAAAATGGCCCCCACAGTCACCAGATCTCAACCCAATAGAGCATCTTTGGGATGTGGTGGAATGGGAGCTTCGTGCCCTGGATGTGCATCCCACAAATCTCCATCAACTGTAAGATGCTATCCTATCAATATGGGCCAACATTTCTAAAGAATGCTTTTAGCACCTTGTTGAATCAATGCCACGTAGAATTAAGGCAGTTCTGAAGGCGAAAGGGGGTCAAACACAGTATTAGTATGGTGTTCCTAATAATCCTTTAGGTGAGTGTAATAGTGTACAGGCCAGAATTTAAGCTGCAGAACATTTGGTAAGGAGTCAGGCAAGAGCCAATGTTATTTGGCATCAATGAGCTTGTTTAATAGCAAAACCTTAAGATTATACTTAACAAGCCAACAACTTGTAAGGTCGTGTAAAAGCCATTTTTAAGCATTTTTACACATACTCTGCATGTAGACACGTTTACTGGTGTTCCTACCGTCTTATCCAGTGTATGCAAGTGTTGTATGCTTGTATGTTCACATTTTGATGTCAAATGCAGAGAATAAACCGACATTTTCAAATCTTATGTAAACACGGTTTCCTTGCATTGTTGGATTTTTTGAATAGGCTGATTTTTGGTAGTATAATGGTGGCAAATTTGCCCCCTGGCCATGGATGTTGTCATATAGAAAATTAATATTTTAAATAAAAAAAAATATTTTTATAAATGTTCTTTTCCTTTAAACACTGAAAAGATTTAAACTTAACCAACTCTAGCAAAGATGCTCCAGTGCTCGTGATCTCCTCCTTCTCAGAAAATCCAAAGGACTTGTTCAGAGGTATTCCAAAAACAAACGATCTCATTCCCGTGCATTACCCCCATCCATTGGCCAGGGGTTGAAGCTAGAGTGAAGCTAGCACACTACCCCATGCTTAACATACCTTTGGACAAAATCCATTAAGGAGCACAAGAAATAGCGGTCGCCCATCAATTAGGAATCTCTGTTGTTTTGCTTGCTTTGCTCATCTGTCCAATCTGTGTACTGGAATCTAGCAGCCTATCTGGCTATATCACTGAAACCAGGGAGGCTCAAGGATACACCCTTGAGGAACTGGTCTTGGTTGATAAGACTTTGGTTATGGATGCCAAATCTGAGACTAACTTCTCAGGTTCAACTGCCCTTAAGCAGGCCTCCACTTCAGTAGGTCCAAGTGGACAGTTCAGAAGCTGAACCAGAGTCAGGGTATGGTTCCAGGCCTAAGCTAACTCCACGGCCACCCACAGAGCATTAGGACTGCCACTCTGGAGAATTGCACATGCAAATATGCCATGGCTACCCTTTGAAAGCAAATGGAGTCCTACAGAGCCAGCTCCAGCACTCTCACCAAACAAGGTTACGGAGGATAGGTCACCCCCATATGAAGAAATTTTCTTTGCCACCCAGCTGAGAGTGAACTGTTGGTTGAAAAGACCAGCATTGCACCTTAAGCTCTTGCTTTCAGGTAGAGACAGGAATCCCTATGGTCCTACCCTGTAGTTCATAGATACCACCACCACCTTTTGCGACTGGCTGAGGAAACGCCCATCACAAATATCCAGGGAGGCAGTACCTGAAACCTCAACCGTAGATCCACACCATAACTGGAGCTAAGGGCTTGGCTAGGTTATGCAGGTTAATCGAGGGAGTCCATACATTGAGATACAGGCAATCTTCACTAATCCTGCTGTTGGGATTCCACAACTCAGCTACATATCATGACTCATGATCTTGATATGTAATCATATTAAATTATGTGCACTAATATAAACAATACAATATAATATGAATTATATAAACCTCAATATTTGCCTACAAATCAGGACTTCGACAGACATTTTTGATAGATAATGCAAATCATTAAGTCAGTTCATTAAAATTGACACTTTGAATTGATTTGGGTAAATGAATCAAACTAACCAAGTCTTCTGCCACTTTTGCTATTGAAGTTTAAATCAGAGAAACTATTTAAACATCTCGGTCTTAACATTAGCCGTCATTGATGGGTAGAACATGTCCCCACAACTTTTTGTTTTGGATAATTTTGTCACCACCACATTTCTGAAATAGCTTTTGTCAATGCATTTCTAATACAAAGGTAGCATCTTCATTTTTGAATCAGAAGTTTCCATGTGTGTTATAATAAGTGGCAGTCCAGCACAGGAATTTCACTCTAATTGTCAGCAGTCCACACTCCTTTCCAGTGAAATCGCAAAAACAAAATCCGATCATATATGTCCTCGCTCATGATATATGTCCTCTGAAGTACAGATGCAATGTTGGTTTATTAAAGAAATATGTTATATTCTGGCAGATTGGAAGTCTGTGCACACCCCAAAACTGCCCCATCACTCAAAAAAAAGAAAAAAAAATATTAACGGCCATAATTTGAATGTTCTCATACTCATGAGAAAGGAATAAATGTGAAAGTAGTATAATGATGCAGTCCTTAGTAAACATAAGGTCCAAATAAAAACTGCTGTTCACAATGTTGGTTAATTTTATATCAGATACAAAATCATGACTAATGTATCCTGAATATTCCATATATCGCACAGCCCGTTTCCCAACTCTATATAAAATGTAATTTAAGTAATCTTGCTCTAAATGTTGGATATCCCCTGTGACAAACCAACATATTATAACATTACACTGCTGCTCAACTGAGGCAAGTGCAGGTACATTCAATATTCAGAAAGCTATTAATGACATTGCAGTTTCAGCTAACACCAGATGGCTAGTAAAGCTCAGACAATCAAAATGTTCTCTCTGACTCATTCAGTATGATGAGACACCCGACAACCATGTCAACCCTTCTCTTTTTCCAGATTACTCAGCTCCATGTTTGGAAAAAAGAAATCTATTTCTAAAATTAGACACCCTGATTGCTTGTTGTGATAGTGGGTAAATCCCACTTGATTATCATGACTTGCCTGCACCAGACAGACTGACCCAAAACACTGAGCTTCTATGTTATCGAGAAGAACTGCTTTCCTTAAAAGAATAGTCCACCCAAAAATAAAAATTCTGGCATCATTTACATCATGACATTTTAAACCCATAAGCTGAACTTTTGGTTATTAAATTATTTGTATTTAATGTAATTTTTATATTTGATATTATTTTTAATGTAATACTTTTTTGTGGAAAGTAAATACATTTTTGTGGAGTAAATACAATAATAACAATATATAATACCATCAAAAGGGTAAAAAGATCCGGGTATGTATTTTTTTTAGTTATGTCACATCCTTGAAAGAGGTATAAAGAGGGAACAAAGGTCCATCCATCCATCTTCTTTAGCCGCTTGTCATATGCAGGGTCATGGGTGGTGCTGGAGCCTATCCCAGCTGTCTCAGGCAAATGCAAAGAAACACCCTGGACAGGTGGCAAGTCCATCACAGGGCAACACACACAGAAATACACATTCTATGTCACATCATGTGGGGGGCTGTGGCTCAGGTGGTACAGTGAGTTGGCCACTAATCGCAGGGTTAGCGGTTCGATTCATGGCCCACATGACTCCACATGCCGAAGTGTCTTTGGGCAAGACAATGAACCCCTAGTTGCTCCCAATGGCAGGTTAGCGCGTTCCATGGCAGCTCTGCCATCATTGGTTTGTGAGCGTGTGTGTGAATGGGTGAATGAGTCACAATGTAAAGCACTTTGATGCACTAAGGTTAAAAAACGCTATATAAGTGCAGACCATTTATATTCACACTCTTATTCACAGCCACAATCAATTTAGGGTCTCCAATTAACCTGAATGTCTTTTTGGACTCTGGGGGAAACCAGAGCATCCATAGGAAACCCACATGCACATGGTGAGAACATTCAAACTCCATACTGAAAGGCCCAGTTGAGCCAGGACTTGAACGGAACTTCTAGCTGTGACCCACTGAGCCACCATGCTGGAACAAAAGTCAAACCACCAAAAAAGGAAGAGATAACTTGTGGGAGCTATATCAGAGAATGAACTAAAGATGGCTTTCTCCATCAGATAGAAGCATCATAACATCAGCATTAGGTTCATGTTAATGGCATGCTTAATGTCAAGAGATCCATAAAGACTCACAGCACTTTATTTGCCCGACAATGGAAAAAACTAAACAGTGAATCTCTGGTCTGAGTAGGTTGAAATGAGAAGATAAGACTCTCTCCTTCAGTCACGTGCACACATAGACATCAAAGGAGGCTTGAGCACCTGCCCTTTTTCTTCCTCGAGAGAAAGTGCCCTTTTGTCTGGGGTATTTTTTTTTATTTCTATAAATGAATATATATATTCCTGTTTGTGCACAGCTTCCCTGTCAAAAAAATATATGTCTTGAATAAAAAATCGAAATATCAGATCGGAAGATGAGACTTTGTCGAGTTCTGATGCCCTCCCTCTCTCTCTATCTTTCTCTCTCTCTCTTTCCCTCCATGTCTCCGAGCAACAGTGCAGCACACATCGGCACAACAGACACACAGACAGGCAGGCTGCAGCCCCTCCCAGCTCCTGTTGTGTTTTTCTTGGCTTGTGTGGAGGTGAGTGGTGATGAACAAAAAACTAAGCTACCAGTGTCTCCAATTTACAACTAATTAGCCAAAAGACACATTTAGTTAACTTGCTAACATGCATGACTCATTTTCTACTAGATAATGTTATAAGTTAGATAAAGTTCAGCTAAGGCAATATATCATAGCCATACTACATGCTAATATACTGTATTTAATGGAGACACTACCGGTAACAACATCACAATCACCACATTGATATGAAAATTAGGCATTAACTACTTCAAATGCGCTAATTTGCATATATTTGACAAGGCACTACAGGTGAATAGGATAAACAAAATAACTAAAGCATATCACCCATAAAGCATATGGTGTATTCCAATAACACCAAAATAATTCAAACGATTTATTGCCTTGTGCAAAATAAACAAATTATTAGTGAAACTATGTCCCTCTCCTTGGTGAAGTAATTTATTCTAAATATAAAC
Source organism: Xyrauchen texanus (assembly GCF_025860055.1). Classification (NCBI taxonomy): domain Eukaryota; kingdom Metazoa; phylum Chordata; class Actinopteri; order Cypriniformes; family Catostomidae; genus Xyrauchen; species Xyrauchen texanus. Next base: position 36,912,440 of record NC_068304.1, on the reverse strand, counting down.
TTGAAACTAGTATACTAGCATAGTTTCCTTTGCTGTTGCCTGCTCTTGTGATAAACCTAGTGAATACTGAAGAAGACCATGGTCTCTGTGAAATGATTATTTTGTAGAAATCTGTTGAGAATGAAACAATTGCTTGAGTGTGGGAATTACAATAAATTGGCAAGGAAGTCAGAGTTGTGTTAATATATTTAGTGTTTTGTTAAAAAAAAAAAAAAATATGAGAAGTGCCCTTTTTTTCCACTTGAGCTTCTGCCCCCCAAAATGTCTGTGCACGTCCTTGCTCTCCTTGCCTTTTTCAGCTTGTCCCCTTGGACCCAAGCCTTCAGACAAGACAAATCTTTGTCTTATCTATCACACACACACACACAGGTTTCTTGTCTGAAAGAAATCAAACATTTGGAATGAGTTGTCAGAATTCTCTGAAGCAGCTCTCAATGACAGTATTGCGTTTGGGGACATCTGTTGGAGTTTTTAGGGTTGGTACCAACACTATTCAGAAGACCAATCTGAAAATTTGGCTTTCACAACCTATTTTCCTTACCTAATGTTACATATTTCCCAGTGAAATTGGATATTCAGTGATATGGTGCCATAATTTAGTCTATCTGGAATTGACTGGATGGTGAAAAGTGGCATTCAAAACCAAAATGGAGCAAGACCCGAATGTGAGTTTGTAGTCAATTCTGGAGGATTGCAAGATGGCTAGATTTTATAAATGCAGATGTGCCTAAACTGTAGTCTAAAACAATATCTTAAAAGCTATTATAGCTTTGGGGACACATTTTGTCACATTTTAGTAACTAAATTCTGATGAGAGATTTTACAAAACACAGACTATAACATAGATCTCAAGCCGAATTGTATTTATTTTTTTCCAGATGGTTTTAAAAACAAACTGGGCACGATTCCATAAGTCGATATATGTTTTCCTTCTAAATCTATATCAGATCCGCATGAGCTGAGGAAACCGGCAAAAATCCACCCACATGTACACATCATGCACAGACAGGGGACATTTGTAATGTTTTTAATAACGGAAACTCCTATGAAAAGGCCAGAGTGTCGTGGCAATGACGTCTGCCTGTAGTATTAATAGTGCATCACGTCATACCTGCAACTGTGACTCTCCCACTATCCCTCCACTACGCGCCCCCCCCAGGGGGCACTCTCAATGGGCTGCCTAACAGGAATAAGATATAGCACATATCTACAATCTGACTCACTCCGATCACACCATCTCTGGTTATTCATATAGATCAGAACATAAAAACTGGCAAAAACTTCTTGAGTGAGTCAGCAGAGCACAATTTTTCTTGTCTTAATAACCTTTTAGGAAAACTTATGCAAATTTCCATGAATATATTATCTGTTTTGTACTGTTGAGGAGTGCCGATTAAATTAAATAATCCCATAGTTATATATTTACAAATATATAGCCCAATTAAATAGCTTCAATGTTACTAGCAACTTTTTGAAAGTAGCTTGAAGAGTAGTAAACTACTTTTTCAAAAGGGAAGCTATTGTAATTTAAGTAAATTATGAGCAATTTAAAGTTTGGCAGTCTGCAGTTTCAAAGCAGCATCCCCACCAATGCTATTATGAACAAAATAACAATTTTGAACAATTCCACCATACTCTGGAAACAAACAATGCCTGTGAAAACATCCATTCAAACCACACCCATTGCTTTTTTTTAAATGAGAGCTAATTACTTTAGCGACACAACTGAGAAATAGGTAGTAAGTCTTTAATTTTGCCATTTAAAGCACACTGAGTTGAAAAAACTTGCTTTTAAATTAAAGGGTTCACTCCCTTTAGAGTGGTGGGTTAATTCATTTTTAGCAGTGCCTTTAGTCAAGGTGACTGTACAAAGCCATGGGAATCAGAAGTACAATCACTCATTTACAGACACCAAAAGATGGTGTTTGGCGACTACAAAGCTAGTTCAGAAGTTCACAAAGATCGCTGGACCTTATGGTACAGATTAAATCATGTGAGAGAAAGAAATGGACCTGGTGAGAGGGAAGCCTTTCTATCAAGGCAACTCCTGCTCTAAACTCCTATCTAAGCTCTGTGGAGGGTCTTTTGATCAATAAGCCTCAAGATAACAACACTTTGACCTCCTACTTCACATAGTCCCCCCATAAGCACATTACTTCACAGTGATCTTGTTTATTTTGGCCAATTATCGAAGATAATATATGAAGCAATCTATCTAAAAAGTCAACGCATTTAGAATTAAACCATTCCTATTGAAAGGATAATTTCACTGGCAACTTAAAATGTTTTAAATCTATTCTTGTGCAATAAACTTAACACTCCTGATCTCGTTTATTCATCTATAAATTCATTAAAGATGCCAAAAGTGAGTATAATGGAAATCACATCATTATCATGTACCTTGTCAATATTGGTCACTCATCCATAGTATTTACAATCATTGAGACCCCAAAGATTTAATCCGATCGATATTTGCCTTGACACACACTGCCCCTGTGCCAGCCGCTACAATGGGGCCAATATTACAAAGTGAGTTGACGAAAACTGGCAGCAGACTTTTCCATATAATATCAATGATGCCACATTCATAACTAAGATGCTGCCAGACAGTACTTACAAACTCTGAGACTTAAAAGTGATCTCAATAACATAACAGAAATTGGGTTCAAGAGAAGCGATATAAAAAGATTATTCATTGTGTTCTGGGGAAGGAATATTGAAGCTTGTCCAAGTCTCAAATGCAGTACTGCTCAGTGATAGTTATACATAGGGTTGTCAAACCCCACTTTAAAGATAAGTGTGCTGGTATCCCTTAGACTTCATGATCCCTGTTAATTTAGTGACAGAATGTCAAAAGTTTTGCAGCTGTAATCAGTCTGTGCTCACTTAAATTCAAATCACTGACTCCAGTGGCCAAAGCTGGAAGTATTGTTGAATGTATGGGTACATGCACGCTCCAGTTTTCAGGTGAAATGTCCACAGAGTGGCGCTAAAAGCGAGTAGTATTTTTAGTTTTAATTTATGTCAACAGGAATGCATATTTTATTAACAGTAACCCAAACCCCAACCCTAAACATCACCATCAGCAGAGTAAAAGTGTAATTCTTGAGAGAAAATGCAACCTTCGAATCGCGCTCACAAGTGTTTATTTGAACTCGATATCATCCTGGTTCCAATGGGACCTCAAGTCATGTCTCTGAGGCTGTCCGAACAAAGCACTATCAGTAGTGCAAGAGGGAAATGTGATCATACTCGAATTGACGCAAAAATGTCTGATGGGGGATGGCGCTTGCCAGTAATTTGGCTGAATGGGGTTGATTTCAAGGTACATGAAATTTCGGAAGCAACATGTTGATTTAGTAAATATATATTTAGTAAATTTCATTCTGTTCCTTGCAGGAAGTTATTGTATTGCTTCAGAATATGGTGCACAAGTTGTACAGTCTACTTTTATGGTGCTTAACCGCAATTACAAATACTCACGTTACTGTAATTAAGTAGTTTTCCCAGGAATTGTACTTTTTAAGTAGTTTGTATACTTTAACCTTTACTTGAGTACATTTTAAGTGCTGTAACAATAATTTTACTGTGCTATTTTCATACCGTCTGTTTTCACTACTTCTCTGTCCTATAATTGGCGGCGCAAGATGGCGGCACGGTAGCACGCAGCAGCCACTCCAGATCCAATATGGAAATGGTGCTATTTTTGTTAGTTAGCACGACTTTTACAGCACATGGACATCGTTGTTTGTGTTTACCATTGCCAGACACTACTAAAATATGAGATTCATGCAACAACCAAGCTGCATGATGATCTGCAGGAGAAGCTACGCGACCTTGGCTTGCTGTGGAGACCAGGCCTCAAATCCTTGGCGTTTGCATTTGAGAGTATGACTTTAATTCAGTTGTTTGCGTTAACTGTTTTGAAAGCATGAATTTTATTCAAAGAAATTTGAATGTAGTGTTTCGAGAAAATTTGGAAAATCGAACTTTAGGTCAATGCACAATCAGTTTAGGTCAATTATAAAGTGTTCAGATGGCTGTGTTAATTGTTTTGAGAGCAGTGACCTGAGTTTAGAGAAATGCGTAAAATCGATTGAGAAAAACTGTATACAAGTATAACAAGGAAACCACTCACTACTTCTGGCAATATAACTCGAGTAGCATTAAATGAATTAATGTAATAGAATAAAACAGTGACATTTTTAATGATAATATTTTTTTAAATAATATATATATATATTTTTTTTTTTAATAATACCAACCCCTGATGTAGAGATAGAGATAGTGTTAATTTGTATAATAAATTACCGGGAAAGTAGAGATGATAAATCAATATTTATACTTAGCCTTTATCGTGTTTTTTCTAATGTCTGATTGAAAAGTATCAACCTTTGCAGATCAATATTTAAGCAGAACATTCCACAACTCACAAACTTCAGAAAATTGTGCATCATGCATTAGAATAAGAACACAGCTATTACTGGGCTTAAAAAATACAATAACTAAATCAATGTGGGACATTGTATCTTAAAAGGAGGACAATGTGTCCCCCATGTGCTACTTGGAAATAGTTCACTCAAAAATTACAGTACTGGGAGGAGGGTCATGTGATTTTTGGAGCGTCAAAATTTTGGCACCCTTTCACTTGCATTGTATGGACCAAAAGAGCTGAGATATTCTTCTAAAAATCTTAATTTGTGTTCTGCAGAAGAAAGTCATACACTTCTGGGATGGCATAAGTGTGACTAAATGATGAGATAATTTACATTCCCCATCTGTCGCTGACTTCGACATTGTGTCGAATGATGTGACACTAGGGAACTTCTTTGAAGGCCTTGGTTACCTCTGAACTTGAGATAAAGGCCAATGAGAAATCGGCAGACAGAATGTCCCTCCTCTGGACATACGGGTATAAAAGGAGGGAATCATGCATATATCATTCAGATTTTTTCTTCGGAGCAGAGCAGTTGTGCGATCAGCGAGCTGAGATCACTTACTGTTCCACTCACCTCTGTAGAGCGTATGCTGTTGGATCTACGGCGCATAACATTGGCTTTCTCCTTCTCTGCAAGGTAGTGCAGCTTTGCCTCATGGCCAGTCTGGTTACTCCCTCGAGCCCCCCGAGCTGGATGATGAGTTTGCCGCTGCATCGGAGAGCGTTTCGGCATCTGACGCAGAAGACTCGACTGCAATGCTGCCTTCGGGTCGGCACACCCAGTCTGAGGCTGACGCCCAGATGGCCGACATGCTTCCCGGGCCACCGTCAGCGTGGGGCTAGACTGGAACCCTCCGTCCTCCCCACAGCCTTCACGGCTAGAAGATTGGTTCCTCGGGTCCGGGCGGCGCTCTTAGCCAGCCACCCCCCCTTGCCTTCGTGTCGGCACGCCCAGTCTGAGGCTGATGCCCAGATGGCCGACATGCTTGCCCGGCCGCCATCAGCGTGGGGCTGGACTGGAACCCTCCGTCCTCCCCACAGCCTTCACAGATAGACAATTGGTTCCTCGGGTCCGGGTGGCGCTCATAGCCAGCCACCCCCATCCCCCCACCCCGGTTCCTTACTTCCCAGAGGTGCATGATGAGCTGACGAGGTCGTGGAGGGCTTTCACTGCCTGTAATTGACCTCCTCGCTCATCCGCTCTCACTACCCTTGGCGGCGGGGTGGCCCACGGTACTCTGAGGACTCTCAGGTGGCCAGAGCAGTTGCTATCCACCTGTGTCCCGTGAATGACGCCACCTGTAGGATGACGTCATCACTGACCGCCAAAACCTACATCGCCGCTGGACAGGCCACCTCCGCCCTGAATTCCATGGCCCTCCTGCAAGTTCACCAGGCCAAGGCACTCAAAGATCTGCACTTGGGTAGTCCTGACCCCGGCGTGTTGAAGGAACTGCGCTCTGCGACCGACCTCGCCCTCAGGGCCACGAAGGTCACAGCATGGACACTCGGGCAGGCAATGGCCACCCTTGTGGTCCAGAAGCATCATCTATGGCTGAACCTGGTCAGATGCGGGATGTGGACAAGGCACACTTCCTCAACACCCCTGTGTCTCTCTGTTCGGTCTATTCGCCTACACCGGTGAGGACTTTGCCCAGCAGTTCTCAGCAGTGAAGTAAGAGATGGAGTAAGAGATGAAGATCATGCCCCACCACCGCACCAGCGCGGTCTGTCTGCTCGCCTAGGGTGTCCCCCTGTGGCTTCCAAATGACAGGCAGCTCCGCCTCAACCTGGGCCCAGCTCTCAGCCCCAGCCTCGAGCACCCGGCAGGAAGTGCACGCCCCCTTTTGAAAGTGACGTCGCCTCTGCTCCTGAGGGATTATTGGATTGTTAAGTGTCCAGTTGATCTGTACTTCAGATTCTCACAGGAAATAGTAGGACATCCGTTTATTTTTACACTTACTGTTTCATGAAATCTGAGGATTCGGACTCACTACAACATTGGCATATTGTTTTTGGCATACTATATATTAGGGAAGTATGGATATTCGGATGCAGCTTCAGTCTCTCTTTGCTTACATTATAAGGAAAGGAGCAGCCTGGGCATTCTTCAGAAATCCACCTTTTATGTTCAACAGAAGAAGACATTCATACAGATTTGAAACGACATGAGAGTGAAAAAAATTAATGACAGAATATTCATTTTTGTGTGAACCTTTAACCATTTGACTAATAACACTTCCTTGTTAATCCCAGCTTCATCCAAACAGAGCATATTGCTTTGGAAGACATGGTTGAACAAGTCAGAACAACTCAAGTCATATGGATTACTTTTATAGTGCCTTTTTGGAGTTTTGGGCTCCATTCACTTACATTGCATGGACAAACCTCATATATTCTTCAAAATATATTTTTTGTGTTCCACGGTAGAAAGTCAAGAATTTCAGATGACACAAGGTGAGTAAATTAGAGAATTGTCATTATTGGATAAACTATCCCTTTTACCAGAATAAATCCTCTTGGATCAGCATGTGGGTAGTCTGCAGAAAACAGAAGCGCCATTTTTAGGTTGAACCAGCTCGAGAACTCATCATTTCCTTCACCTGGGAAATCATGACTCACGTTACCCTGACCCTACTTGACCAGCCTGACACACTGCCCCCACGACTCCAACAGGAAGTGCCAATGCAATGCCTCATGGGTCTGCCGAGGCCAAACCTGAGCACAAAACACACTCTATTAGCATACTATTATCTATTCAGTGCAGTGTGAGTGGGCAGGGCAATTAAAGGCACGATAAGAGAGAACTTGAGCCTCAGCGTGTGATCTGACCTAATCTCTGGTTTCGTTCACAGTGCATTCTACAGACTCTTTGATTAATGGCGAAGAGCTCGTAATGAGAAGCTGGACCATGTAATCAGAGCTCTTGAGGGACAAGAGAGAAATACAAATGTATTCACAAATCCACATGGACGACAGTGGCAGATGCCACACAGCCAATAGAAAGTTCTTTAATGAAGCCACACTATGTTGCAAATTCACTTTCCTGATGTACCTTACTTCACAAAGGGATGGCCTACATATAGGACCATTAAGATTTTTTTTTTTTTTTTTTGCATTGTTACATTATTTTCAGGACTTAAGCACAGTTAACTGCCAAATTCCTTTGGTATTTGAGAAAACAAATACCAGGACATTTCTAAGACAGATTTTGTGAGAAAAGTCCAAAGATTAAATAGTGATTATAATGTAACTTTAGAATGTCTAAGTAAAATAGTTAGGTATTACTGATCTAATACATTTTTTACAAAAAGCTACTAAACATTTACACTGTTTTTTCCCAGGAAATACCTTGTGACCTTTTTTTTCCACAGTGAAACTGGCCATCAAAGAGGCTAATAGAATTGTACAGGTATTTATGTTAATCTTATATAGCATTTGTAACTTCCCCATGTAACAACCAGCCCCAGTTTCCCCTGTTGAGTGAAAAATAGGCATTAGGTCTCCAAAAAATAAAAGGTATTACTTCTGTCTCCTCTGGGCCTCTGAGGTTTAAATCAGATGTATTATATTTCTGTGTTTCAAGCATATTGTATGTTTTAACAAAGATCAGATAACTTTTTATTTCCAGTACATTTGAGTCTGCCAGGGAATGCACTTTTGATGTGGTGTTTTGGGATTATTTTATACCTGGTAGTTCATTATCATGCATAAACTATTGTGCCACTTACACACAAAGGACAAACTAGGAGTAATTTTTCAAGTCTCTTGTAAAGCAGCTTCCTCCCACCATGGTACGTTAATTTAGCTGTTTATTTGATCTACTGTATTTCATTCCAAGAGAGGCAATTTGTAAGTGGGTTTAGATATGGTTTGTGAAATGACTGGAACACTCTATACTGTACGTGTATTTAATGCTGATGTATTTTCTTTTATTATTATTATTTTTATTTCCTTGATGATAATGATTGAAGTAAATTCTGGTTTGACTTTCCCCAAAGCAGAAATAAAACTTGTCATCACATATGCAGCTCATCACTCTAGATGTTTTAACAAATCTTATAATATGAACCAATTAAATTACTTCCTGTAGTTTCTGTTGTTTAGCCTGTTTATATTTCTCATCTGCAGAAATAACCAAATTAAAAGAATGTGTTCGTATGTACATTTATTTGCAATCTCTTACTGTCTATTTTTCTACTTTTGTTCTTTATTCACAGACAGACTTATGACAATTAGAACAGTTATTGCTGTCGGCAGTTTGCTGCATCTGAATAATAGGATGCATTTTCATAACCTAGCCTAAACTAGACATGAATCTGAGTGGATTCAAAGTGGGTGTGCATCTCATGAATGAATGTTAGTTCTTTTCTGTAACAATATAATATAATCAGCTGCCAACTACATAAAAAAATAATCATAAACCTGGATCATTTCATGTGTACACTGCTTTCCTTCACTGTTTCACTGATCGGATCCGTAAAAGTACAGATTCTGTTTAACTTTTCTGTATTTCTCTTTTGGCCAAACATCAAAAACAGCATTTTTGACTAAATATTGGGCGCATTCCTAATAGTCAACATTATGCATGTTCTGTATGTGTACGAGAAGTGTTATGTGCAGGTACACAGTTTGACAAATTAAAGCATCAATCCTCTCGCAATCATCCGCATCCTCATAAAACTAGGTTAAGACCCAGAACGCCACATCGCTGAATCTCTCAAGGGCTCCTAGTTCCCTTAGAATGCAAATAAATGTCAATTCAGCATTTTGAGAAATCGCCTTACAACTTAGGACTCCTAAAGGTCACCAGGGGTTATTTCTCCATGGAATCACCCCAGAAAAAACCAAGCGAACCTGAAAGAACTTGAGTCATATGTACTTAAAGCTGAATTGTGTTTTTTTTATGTTACAAAACTTCTCTTATCCCCGCTTATACTATAAGTAAACCGTTTGTGTGAGCATCCCAAACAGCCCAGGCCCCTGTTGGCTCGCTCAACCATTGGCATGCGTTTGGGGCCAGACAATCTGTTTGTCCAACCACTGGGATACAGTGGGGTTTTCAGGAAACTGGTTTAAAACCATTGGTGGAATTCCATTTGGTATTTGTGGAAGCAGGGGCGTGGTCAAGTGCCCATCCAGAGAGAGAGAAGTGGTAAGAGCACTTACACCTGAGCTAAATTATGATTAACACCTGTCTCTAATTACAGTGAGCAGGGGGAGAGCGGCATACAAAGTGCCACACCACCAGCAGTGGAGAGAGAGAGTAGGGGTCTGGAAGTTAATTGTGAAGCTGAAGTTAATTGTGAAGCTGAAGCTGAAGCTGATTGTGAAGCTGAAGTTTATTGTGAAGCTGGCGTTTTGTGGCACCCCTGTAAAAGCCAATAAAAGCTCACGTACCTGAGTTGAAGGAACCTGTTTTCCTGTGTCCTCTTTGAAGTCGCTACAGTGTTGCTATGGTCACAGAAATGAAACTCTTCACCTATAATCGAGTGGACTGGGAATGTGAACAACCTGAAAGAAAGAAGAGCTTAATCCTTTGAAATATGGAAATAATAAAAAAAAAAGTGAAATAAGATACAAATTCAGGAGTATATTCAGAGGCATGTTTCTTGTGGAAGTGGCTGCTATATGTATACACTGGCAGCCAAATGCTTGGAATAATGTACAGATTTTGCTATTTTGGAAGGAAATTGGTACTTTAATTCACCACAGTAGAATTCAAATGATCACAAAGTATAGTTAGGACAATACTGATGTAAAAAAACATCATCATCACTATTTGAAAAAAGTCATTTTGATCAAATCTAGACAGCAGCCATCACTCCAAAACCTTACCCTTGAGTAATCATCCTAAATTACTAATTTGGCACTACAAAATCACTTGCAATTATATCAAACACATTTGAAAGCTATTTGGTTAGTTAAATGAAGCTTAACATGGTCTTTGTGTTTCTTTTTGAGTTGCCACAGTATGCAATAGACATGGCATGTCTTAAGGTCAATATTAGGTCAAAAATGGCAACAAAAAAACATCTTTCTCTAGAAACTCATCAGTCAGTCATTGTTTTGAGGAATGAAGGCAATACAATACTTGAAATGGACAAAAAAAAAAATGAAGATTTCATACAAAGGTGTACACTACAGTCTTCAAAGACAAAGGACATCTGGCTCTAGCAAGGACAGAAAGAGATGTGGAAGACCAGATGTACAACTAAACAAGAGGATAAGTACATCAGAGTCTCTAGTTTGAGAAATAGACGCCTCACATGTGCTCAGCTGACAGCTTCATTGAATTCTACCCGCTCAACACCAGTTTCATGTACAACAGTAAAGAGATGACTCAGGGGTGCAGGCCTTATGGGAAGAATTTTAAAGAAAAAGCCACTTTTGAAACCGATTAACAAGTAAAAAAGATTAGAATGGGCAAATAAACACACATTGGACAACAGATAATTGGAAAAGAGTGTTATGGATCTTAACCCCATTGAGCTTGTGTGGGATCAGCAAGACTTTAAGGTGCATGAGAAGTGCCCAACAAGACTCATCTATGGCAAGTGCTACAGGAAGTGTGAGGTGAAATGTCACCTGAGTATCTGGAAAACTGAAAGTTAGAATGCCAAGTATATGCAAAGTTTTCATAGCTTCACATGGAGGATTATTTGATGAGAACTCTTTGAAGTATTTTAAGAAGTTTTAGTCAAGAATTTTATTTTTCAAATTGTAATAGTAATTTTTCAAGATATTAAAGTCCTGACTATACATTATGATCAGTTGAATGCCACTTTGCTGAATAAAAGTACCAATTTCTTTCCATAAGAGCAAAGTCTGTACATTATTCCAAATTTTTGGCCGCCTGCCTGTGTGTGTGTGTGTGTGTGTGTGTATGTGTATAGATATATGTGATAGGGCAGAGGGCGGGGCCGGGTCGTTATGCTGCACACCCGGCCCCTAATCAGGCTAATCAAGCCTCTGGGAGGGATAAAGGCGGACTGGAGGCTGCAGTGCAAGAGAGAGATAGATTTCCGGGCAGCTGTCCGACTCCTTTGTGTGTTTGTCCTTTCGTTTCTTCATTAAAATATTATTTATATTGTCAAGCCGGTTCTTGCCTCCTCCTTTCCATGAATCCCTTTACAATATATATATATATATATATATATATATATATATATATACACAGTATATATTTATATAAAATGTTTTATCATAATGTGGCATGTGCTAGACCAGCATTTACAGGATCTTTAAGGTTCTGATCCCTTATTATGGTGAGAAATCCTCTATAATACATGCTAAATTGTCCTGACCACTGTCATTACAGTGTCTAACAGGGAACTGTGGAGGAGTGCGGTTACACACTGCTGCATGCCTGTAACGGTTACCCTGTCTTGTCTCACTGTTGCCCTTTGTTTGTAATTTTGTCACTTTTGTTATTCCTTAGTTTTCACTTTTGTCACCCTTGTACCTCCATAGTCTTGTTTTCCCTCGTGTTCACTGTTCATTGTTTTCACCTGCCCTTGTTAATTTGCCTTTGGTTTCTGTTAATCACCTTGTCACCTAGTTTGTGTTCTGTTTGTTCATTGGCCCCTTTTTCCCATGTTTTTGTATTTATATCCTGGTTTTTGGTTTAGTCCTTGTCTGTCGTTGAATGCTGTTGTACGTAGTTTGTGCTCGCTCCCATGCCTGTGTTCCCGTGTTCCAGTTCCTGTGTTTTCGTGTTTTGTTTTCATTTGCCCATCGTGGTAGTTTTGTTTATTCCATGCCTGTGTTCCTGTGTTCCAGTTCCTGTGTTTTCGTGTTTTGTTTTCATTTGCCCATTGTGGTAGTTTTGTTTATTCATGCCTGTTTGTTTCCTTCAATCAAATAAACCCGCATTTGGATCCTCATCCCTTGTCTGACTCCGGCCTCATTCGTTACAGAACGACAGACCACACAATGGATCCAGCGGTTATTCGGGCCAACTACTGGTTGCTCAGCCTCAAACAAGAGGACCGCCCTGTTGAAGACCACATCAGCGACTTCCTCGCGCTGGCGACGTTCACGGACTTCCCGGACTCAGCCCTGGTGGTTTTCTTCAGGGATACTTTACACGTTTCGCTCAGGGAGCGTTTGCCGCCGGCTACGCGTGACTGGACTCTCCACGACTTCCTAGAGGCGACCTTACTGGTCTGCGGCTCGCCGTACACCGTGGGCTTCGCCGAGAAGGACCCTACCTCTCCACCCACTGTGGAGACCCTTCAGCCGTCCGGGGCTCCTCCTGTCACGCCTACCCCGGTCTGCAAGCCAGAGCCTACGCCTGCCCTGGCCAGCGAGCCTGAAGTCACGCCGACCAGGAACAGCATTCCAGCGTCGCCAGTCGCCTTCCATGAGCCAGCACGGCCCACTTCGTCTGCCCGGAGGAGGGAGAGAAGACGGGCTTCCGCCTCCCGGCCCGCGCCAGCCCCGGTCTGCGAGCCGGAGCCCACGCATGTCACGGTGAGCGAGCTAGAGCCCACGCATGTCACGGTGAGCGAGCTAGAGCCCACGCATGTCACGGTGAGCGAGCTAGAGCCCACGCATGTCACTGTGAGCGAGCCTGAGTCCTCGTCAGCCACGGTGAGCGAGCTAGAGCCCTCGCATGTCACGGTGAGCGAGCCTGAGCCCTCAACCGTCCCAGAGCCAGTGCCTGTAGCCTCAGACGTCAGTGAGCCAGTGCCGATAGCCTCAAACGTCCACTGAGCCAGCGCCTGTAGCCTCGACCGTCCCTGAGCCAGCGCCTGTAGCCTCGACCGTCCCTGAGCCAGCGCCTGTAGCCTCGACCGTCCCTGAGCCAGCGCCTGTAGCCTCGACCGTCCCTGAGCCAGCGCCTGTAGCCTCGACCATCCCTGAGCCAGCACCTGTAGCCTCGACCGTCCAAGAGCCAGCGCCAGTAGCCAGGTCCGTCCAAGTGCCAGCGCCAGTGGTCGTGCCCATCTTAGAGCCAGCACCTCCCGAGCCTTCCAGGGCTCCTCCTCCCGAGTCTTCTAGGGCTCCTCCTCCCGAGCTTTCCAGAGCTCCGCCTTCCGAGTTTCCCGAGCTTTCCAGAGCGCCGCCTTCCGAGCTTTCCAGAGCGCCGCCTTCCGAGCTTTCCAGAGCGCCGCCTTCCGAGCTTTCCAGAGCGCCGCCTTCCGAGCTTTCCAGAGCGCCGCCTTCCGAGCTTTCCAGAGCGCCGCCTTCCGAGCTTTCCAGAGCGCCGCCTTCCGAGCTTTCCAGAGCGCCGCCTTCCGAGTTTCCCGAGCTCGGCCTTCCGAGTTTCCCGAGCTCGGCCTTCCGAGTTTCCCGAGCTCGGCCTTCCGAGTTTCCCGAGCTCGGCCTTCCGAGTTTCCCGAGCTTTCCAGAGCTCCGCCTTCTGAGCTTTCCAGAGCTCCGCCTCCTGGGCTTTCCAGAGCCCTGCTTTCCGAGCTTCCTGAGCTTTCCAGGGCTCCGCCTCCCGAGCTTTCCAGGGCTCCGCCCTCCGAGCTTCCCAGAGCTCCACCTCTCAAGCCTCTCGAGCCTACCAGGGCTCCACCTCTCGAGGCTACCTGGGCTCTGCCCCTCAAGCCTCTCGAGCCTCCCAGGGCTCCGCCTCTCAAGTCTCTCGAGTCTTCCAGGGCTCCGTCTCTCAAGCCTCCCGAGCTTTCCAGAGCTCCTCCTCCCGAGCCTCCTGGGGCTCCACCTCTCAAGCCTCTCGAGCCTTCCAGAGCTCCGCCCTCCGAGCTTTCCAGGGCTCCGCCCCTCAAGCCTCTCGAGCCTCCCAGGGCTCCGCCCCTCAAGCCTCTCGAGCCTCCCTGGGCTCCGCCTCTTGAGCCACCCGAGCCTTCGACGGCTCCGCCCTCAGAGCCTCCTACGGCTCCGCCTCCAGAGCCTTCCTCAGCTCCATCTCCTGAGCCTTCCTCAGCTCCATCCCCGGAGCCTTCCAGGCCTCCACCTCTAGAACTGCCTACGGCGCCACCGCCCTCGGCTCCACCTCCTGAGCCATCCTCGGCTCCACCTCCTAGGCCTCCCTCAGCACCGCCTCCTGAACCTCCCTCAGCTCCGCCTCCTGAGCCCCAGAGCCTCCCTCAGCTCTGCCTCCTGAGCTCCCAGAGCCTCCCCCAGCTCTGCCTCCTGCTCCTCCAGAGCTTTCCATGGGTCCGCCTCCCTTGGCTCCGCCTCCTGGGCCTCCAGAACCTCCCACAGCTTCGTCTCCAGAGCCCCTCTCAGCTCCGCCTCCGGGACCTGCCCCTGTCCTGAGGTTGCCTCCCAGGCCATCCAAACCTGTCCCTGTCCGATGGCCACCTCCCAGGTCCCCTGAACCGGCCCCTGCTCTGCGGCCATCTCCCAGTCCACCTAAACCCGCCCCTACCCGGTGGAAGCTTCCCAGGCCACCCGACCTGGTTCCCAGCACACATCCCCAGAGACTGCTAATCTGCCCTCTCGCCCTCCTTTGTCTGTCTCCGTGTCCCTTGTGCCCCCCTTGGCCTGCCTGTCCGCCCCTTGTTGCTCCCTGGACTGCCTGCCTGCCCCTCGTCGCCCCCCGGACTGCCGGTCTGCCTCTCGTTGCCCCCTGGACTGCCTGTCTGCCCTTTGTGCCCCCTGTCATTTGTCAGTTGTTCTTCCTGTTTTTTTGTTTTGTTGATCGTCTGGTATCCGATCCTTGAGGGGGGGGGGCTATGTAATGGTTACCCTGTCTTGTCTCACTGTTGCCCTTTGTTTGTAATTTTGTCACTTTTGTTATTCCTTAGTTTTCACTTTTGTCACCCTTGTACCTCCATAGTCTTGTTTTCCCTCGTGTTCACTGTTCGTTGTTTTCACCTGCCCTTGTTAATTTGCCTTTGGTTTCTGTTAATCACCTTGTCACCTAGTTTGTGTTCTGTTTGTTCATTGGCCCCTTTTTCCCATGTTTTTGTATTTATATCCTGGTTTTTGGTTTAGTCCTTGTCTGTCGTTGAATGCTGTTGTACGTAGTTTGTGCTCGCTCCCATGCCTATGTTCCCGTGTTCCAGTTCCTGTGTTTTCGTGTTTTGTTTTCATTTGCCCATCGTGGTAGTTTTGTTTATTCATGCCTGTTTGTTTCCTTCAATCAAATAAACCTGCATTTGGATCCTCATCCCTTGTCTGACTCCGACCTCATTCGTTACAATGCCTGATAATATTTGATAAGCTGCATGCCGAAGGGCAAATGCTCAGGGCAGCAATTAGTCATATGGAGGGAAACACTGTTACAAATGAGAAAAAAATCCTACCTAATTATCTGTCTAAATATAAAATATACATTTCATTTTTAAAATAATGTACTGTATATAGAATGGTATGCAATTGTTATAAAGACGCAATGGTAACTAAGGCCACATCCACTAACTAAGTTATTGTTTCATTTTCATAACATCATGGTTTTACAAAGTGTGCTGTCATAGAGTGTTTTCAACTTGTGGTAGTGCGCTAAACTGGCCTGGTAAGCAGAAGGTTGCCGGTTTGATCCTTGTGTCCTTGAGCAAGGCACTTAACTCCAGGTTTCTCTGAGGGTGTTGTCCCTGTAAAAAGTGCACTGTAAGTTGTACTTACAACTATGGATAAAAGCACCTGCCAAATGCATAAATGTAAATGTAGATTACTATGGATGTAAAAAAAAAAAAGAGTTCTGATTTTTAGTTTTTTTATTCTCTCCTAATAATTATTTGTTGGGTACATGCCTGTTTGTACAAGATGTCCTTAATGAGAAGCACAAGAACAGACCTCACTATCAAGAAACAGACTCACAATGGCATCTTTATCATTAAATGGTTGCATTATGAGTTGTAACTAGGCGCAACACAACGCGTAACTTGTAAGTCCACCCTGAAAGCATACACAGTGACAGCCAATCAGAATAAATATGATGTTAAATATACTTTATGTCCTAATTTTTAATCTTCCTTTGTTGTTCAGACATCTTTATAAAGTCCAGCTTTTGTAACACAATTTCAAAAACAAATAATGTTTTGCGATCCACCTTTCTTCAACACACAAAAACACACACACTGAAGTTTTCATCTGAATGGTACTGTACACCTATATTGAGAACTTAGAAGACACTTAAAAATATAAATAATTTACAGTCTTGAAATATGAAAATGAATTCCAGCATTGCAGTCTATCTTTCTTGTGCCTGGATTAATACATTTGCAGCTCTTAAAGAAATCCACTAAAGCTCTTCTTACCTCATGGTCCGACTTTAGTGCTTATCAGTTGCAAATAGTGTCAAATTGTCTTCTCTGAGAAGAATAAGCATAATATATTTGCCAATCTCATGCTTGACTTTTGACCTTTTTGCCTTATCACTTCTGAGAAAAACATAATAGAAAATGTTTCTAAAATACCTGTGAAATACCATCTAAAGTCAATAGAAATGAAATTGTAACATCTAACTGTGTTTTTCTGTTACACAGGCATGCACACACACTCACTGGACTGTATCAATGCTCTGGATGCAGTTCTGAGCAGTATTGATTGGACACCCCTATGCAATGGGCTTTGGAAACAAGAATGCTTTGGCTGGGCAGCAGTTCAATCAAATGAAATCTGTGAGGGGAAAGTCCATCACGCAAAATTCACAATCGTACTGATTCCCATTGAGATGACTGTTTTTGCTCATGAGAGTCTTACCTTAGGAATTGGAAATTAGCTTGCCATGTTGTATGTTTCGCACTGCTGATTCAATAGTGATATTGCATTGTACCATCCTAAATCCCTTTGAATTAGTGGCATATAACTGCTCTGTTTGAGCGGCTAGGCCGCCAATATGTTGCACTGCTTTCAGGTCATGTTTTTTCGACCAGCGTCAGTGTTTGTTGCAGCAGCAGCTACATAGTGCTGACCCAGGATCAGCGGGAGAGAAAACCCTCCTTTGGCTAGCTCCTAATAACACACTCAACCAACTAACACGCTGTTTAGTGCCCTGCCATGTATACACTTGTGCAGGTTTTATTGCCCATGTGCATTTGAAGTGTTGGGGGATTTTTATTGAGGCCATATTTCATTTTGGCCTACATTCCATAAATTGCCTATGGGACTTGGTGTGGGGAGTGAAGCGTAGCTGTTTCTAAATGAGATGGGAGGAAGAGAGACAAAAGAGAGAGCGAGTGAGTTCTTCCCTTTCTTGTGGTTGTGACTTGTCAAAATGACATAGAGAAAAAGCTGAAAAGGGGGAGAAAAGTCAAGGATGCTAGGATGGACAGGGTAAGGTCTTACTAAATGAGGAAACTGTCTTGGTCATTATGGAAAGTAATGATGGTTATTTGGCTAGAGTTCAGGCATGTGATTAGCAGGGTTGGGGGTAAAGCGATAAAATTAACGCATGTTATGTAATCAGAACCCTTTTTTGAGTAACGAGCAAAGTAATCTAAGTATCTGAGTTACTTTCTAAATAAAGTAACGTGTTGCATTTGCACACATCTACTGTCCATGTATTGTGAGAAATCAGGAGTAAAAGTGAGAAAACTTCGGGAGGAGATGTAGTGCATGATTGACATTAATGTTATATAGAGTTTGAGGCCAGATACTATTTAGCAGAGAGAGGAGTCACTTCTATTTAAATGAATGGGGAGGAATTGGAACTCCCAACCAAGAAGCTCTAACACCCAATGGTCAATGGATGTAGAAAGAAAGTCCCACCTTGCAGGTAAAAGAGCCAATCACCTTTTATATACAGACATCACCTGTCAATCAACTCACTCACATGCATGCACATTTCATGTCAAGTCAAGTCAAGTCAAGTGGTTTTTATTGTCGTTTCAACCATATACAGTTAGTACAGTACACAGCAAAACGAGACAACGTTCCTCCAGGACCATGGTGCTACATAAAAACAACAAAGGACCAACATAGGACCACATGAGACTACACAACGAAATAAAATACCTATATAAACTACCTATATATACCTATATAAAGTGCACGTGCAAACATGTGCAAAAAGTACAGGACAGTACAACAAATTACTGACAATGAACAGGACAATAGACAGTGCAGCGCCGACCAGTACTCAGTAGTGCAAAAGATGACAGTTTCTAAAAATGTAAACATAACATACTATGAGATAATGTTCTATGCACATAGCAGTTATTGAGGTAGCAGACAGTTATAAAGTGACAGTAATTAAAGTGCAACTCAGGACACGTGTGTGTCAAACCAGTCTCTGAGTATTGAGAAGTCTGATGGCTTGGGGGAAGAAGCTGTTACACAGTCTGGCCGTGAGGGCCCGAATGCTTCGGTACCTCTTGCCAGGCGGGAGGAGGGTAAAGAGTTTGTGTGAGGGGTGTGTGGGGTCAGTCCACAATGCTGGTTGCTTCTGTGGATACAGTGTTTTTTGTAAATGTCTTTGATGGAGGGAAGAGAGACCCCAATGATCTTCTCAGCTGTCCTCACTATCCTCTGCAGGGCTTTGCGGTCCGAAGCGGTGCAAGTCCCAAACCAGGCAGTGATGCAGCTGCTCAGGATGCTCTCAATAGTCCCTCTATAGAATGTAGTGAGGATGGGGGTTGGGAGATGTGCTTTCCTCAGCCTTCGAAGAAAGTAGAGACGCTGCTGGGCTTTCTTGGTGATAGAGCTGGTGTTGAGGGACCAGGTGAGGTTCTCCGCCAGGTGAACACCAAGGAATTTGGTGCTCTTGACGATCTCCACAGAGGAGCCGTCGATGTTCAGCGGAGTGTGTTCACCTTGTGCTCTCCTAAAGTCAAAAACCATCTCTTTTGTTTTGTCGACATTCAGGGACAGGTTGTTGGCTCTACACCAGTTCGTCAGCCGCTGCACCTCCTCTCTGTATGCTGACTCATCGGCGAACTTGATGATGTGATTCGAGCTGTGCATTGCTGCACAGTCGTGAGTCAGCAGAGTGAACAGCAGTGGACTGAGCACACAGCCCTGGGGGGCCCCAGTGCTCAGTGTGGTGGTGGTGGAGATGCTGTTCCCGATCCGGACTGACTGAGGTCTCCCAGTCAGGAAGTCCAGGATCCAGTTGCAGAGGGAGGTGTCCAGGCCCAGCAGGTTCAGCTTTCCAATCAGGTGCTGGGGAATGATTGTGTTGAATGCTGAGCTGAAATCTATGAACAGCATTCGAGCGTATGAGTCCTTATTGTCTAGGTGGGTGAGGGCCAGATGGAGGGTTGTGGTGATGGCATCGATCCGTTGAGCGGTTTGAGCGATACGTAAACTGCAGTGGGTCTAGTGAGGGGGCAGCTGGGTCTTAATCTGCCTCATGGCGAGCCTCTCGAAGCACTTCATGATGATGGGTGTAAGTCGCGACGGGGACGGTAGGCGTTGAGGCAGGACACTGAAGACTTCTTTGGCATGGGGATGATGGTGGTGGCCTTGAAGCACGTTGGAACAACAGCGCTGCTCAGAGAGATGTTGAAGATGTCGGTAAGAACATCTGCTAGCTGGTCTGCACATCCTCTGAGCACTCTGCCAGGAATGTTGTCTTGTCCAGCAGCCTTCCGTGGGTTGACTCTACGTAGAGTTTTCCTCACATCTGCCGTGGTAAGACAGAGCACCTGGTGCGTTGGGAGGAGGGGTGGACTTCCTCGCCATCACGTCGTTCTGCACTTCAAACCGGCGTAGAAGTCGTTCAGCGCATCTGGAAGGGAGGCATCTTTGTCACAGGCAACTGATGTTGTCCTGTAGTTGGTGATAGCCTGGATGCCCTGCCACATGCGCGCGTGTCACCGCTGTCCTGGAAGTGACTGTGGATTCTCTGGGCGTGTCGCGCTTTGCCTCTCTGATTGCCCGTGACAGTTTGGCCCTAGCTGTTCTTAGGGCTGCCTTATCGCCTGCTCTGAAGGCGAGTCTCGGGACCTCAGCAGCGTGCACACCTCCGCAGTCATCCACGGCTTCTGGTTGGAGCGTGTGGTGATGGTCTTGGAGAAAGTGACATCATCAATGCACTTGCTGATGTAGCTGGTCACTGATGCTGTGTATTCCTCCAAGTTGGTAGAATCGCCATATGTTGCAGCCTCCCTGAACATGTGCCAGTCAGTACACTCAAAACAGTCCTGAAGAGCAGAGATGGCTCCTGCTGGCCAGGTTTTCACCTGCTTCTGAAGCGGTTTTGTGCTTCGAGAGGCGAGAGGTCTGTATGCTGGAATTAACATAACAGAGATGTGGTCTGAGTAGCCGAGGTGGGGGCGGGGCTCCGCCCGGTACGCGCCTGGGATGTTTGTGTAAACAAGATCAAGCGCGTTCGCCCCTCTCGTTGCAAAGTCCACATACTGATGGAATTTAGGGAGCGACAATAAACAGTCCGTCGGGGTGAGCGTTCTGCAGTTCGCTCATAGCCCCATACAGTTCACAGAGCGCTTCCTTAGCGTTAGCGCTGGGGGGAATGTAAACTCCGGTTATGCAAACAGTGGTGAATTCCGTGGTAGATAAAAGGTCTGCATCTAACAGTCACAAGCTCCAACAGCGATGAACAGTAACTAGAGACTAGCATAGAGTTCTTGCACCATTCCGTGTTGACGTAAACACACAAGCCACCACCGCGAGTCTTACCGCAGAGAGCTGTATTTCTGTCGGCACGAAACGAGGCGAGCCCGTCTAGCTGAATGTTTTAGGGTAATATGAGGTCAACATTCAGCTGAGTGATACGCAGTTGATTCATGTGTTAGTACACACTGCATAAAAAAAAAATCAGTAAATAAGTTTAGGCAAAGGGATTATAAGACTAGTCTTCCACTGGCACGACATGATACACAGGGTGAAATACTCGCTCAATTCACTGACTTATGCAACTGAACTGCTCCGTGTTACAGATCCCTATAAGTGGGAGAATGGGATGTGTCATGTCTAGATGTGTTTTCTGTCATGTTTTGTTTTCTGGTCTTTTATTTTGAAAAGTTTTGTTCCCATTTCCTGATCATGTGAGGTCCTGTTTTCCCTCCATGTTTATGTGTCTTGTTTTCATTGGTTCTTAGTCTTGTTATTGGTTCTTTCATGTAATTGGTTTATGCTTATTGACTTGTTATCTTGTTTAGAGTTCTGTTTGTTCATTGGCTTATGTTTCCCTATGTTTCCCTATGTATTTAAGCCCTCATGTTGCCATTGTCCAGTGTCAAGTATTGTTTATTGTAACTGAGTTCGTGTCGTGTCGTGTCGATTTTTCAAGTTCATAGTCATGTTCACAGGTATAGTTAGGGTTTTTGGTTTTGCATGTCTTCTAATAAAACTGCACTTGGGTTCATCTTCACGTCTTCATCATCGTCTTCGTCATTGCCAGCAATGTTACAGGATGAGAGCTGAATCTGCATCAGTGACTCAAAGCAACGTTCTACATCGATTGTGTACGCAGAGAAAATTTCATCCTGTTCATCACACAAAGTGATTGAATTGCTTCAGAATACTTTGAATATGGTTTACGAGTCGTATTAATTAAATTCACTGGTTTTATTTTGTTTATTTATTTTGTCCCTCTTTTTCCAAATAAACCCTGTGAAGATTGTATACTTATTTTGTGTTCTTTGGAAAAAAGAAAGTCCTATGAGTTTGGAACATACCTGCCAACACTCCACACCTTTTATCCACACCTCCACCTTCCGTACTCCGATTTACAATTTTTCCTGATAAACCCATGATTTTCCGCATCCACATTTTGCTTATGAGAATGTATTAGACCTCCAGGTAGCATCGCTACCTGTCCCTCAAAATACGGGTTTGTCCTTTTTTATGATGTGTCCCAAATCAAATTAATATCTTACGGGATGCGATTTGTCCGGTAAGGTTCCAGATCGTTAATGTAACATTGCTAAGTTGAAAATGTTTCATATGGTGAGTAAGGGGTCTTCTGAAAAGTCCACACATTGTGCTGAAACACGCTAATACTATGTTGAGGATGTGGTAAGTGACTGTCTGAAAAGTTCACACATTGTGATAAAACTGTAGATTTTTTACATTTTTATTGAAGAACAGATGGTTCAATGTAAACGTTCAATAAGATGTACATAATTACACAGACCCAAAAATTTATGAATACAACCATAAAGACAAGAAGTATAGGTGAAGGAAAAATATATAAATCATTAAAATGAATAATGGAAAAAAAAAAAAAAAAAAAACATAATACACACCCCAATGTTGGCAGGTATGGTTTGGAATGACATGAGGGTGTATAATCAAAAATGTTCATTTATTAATGAAATGTTACTTTAATTGTAAACACATTAGTTGAATTTGGTTTGCATGTCCTAAAATAACTCTGGCTACATAACTGGCACACAATCTGAATAAATTAGTTCAGGTTTATTCAAATACACTCACATGTACACTTGTACACTAATCCAAACCAATCAACAGCTGTATGTCTGAGCAGCTTCATTATTTCCAAATGATTTGCAACACTGACATAAACTGTGTTCTCCGTGAGGAAGGGCTGGGGCAAAAATTGGAACGCTTCATTGTAATAAATAAGAAAATGAAACTGGATGCATTAAAATGCTGGAGCCTCTAAGTAATTTCATTTCTCTGCGTGGATGTAATATCTTGATTTTTTTCAATGCTATTCTGGAATATGAGATGGGATGTGGGACTAAAATGAAACTGAGCTAAATTTGAAAATATCAGATTTAATCTATCTGTCAGGAGAGAGGCGCTGTCAGATTTGAAAGCAGTGCTGATGGAGCGCAGGGTCATGTGGATGTGCTCTGAGATGGTTGTGTCAAACCATAAGTTGACTTGCGATGAGGAAACATTGTGATTATTCCATCATCAGCGGAGGAGTCATTTACATTCTACATCTTAACCATACAATTAAGATGATCGTTAGACATGCCCACACACTCCCCTGCCATTATGACACAAGCAGACATCCATTGTTCCATTATCAATGATGCAGTCATTAGTAGTGTTTGCTAAGTATGAGTTAAGGTTCTGATTTGAACACCCCTAATCCTAAGTATTACATTTTGCATGTAACTTTCCCCGTACCATTTGTGCTATGGACACGAACAGGGTCCCAAATCATGCAGATTTGATGAGGAAGTGTGATATTACTTGTCTAAGCGATTGGACTAATGAATATTCAATAGACAAGCATTGTCAGGGAGATCAGAATATCATAGAGACATAGGGGTAGGCTTTTTTGACTTGGGCCAATAAACAACCACCTAGCAATCACCCAGAAAACCCTAGCAACCAGACAGTAATGTATTGGCAACCACCCACAAGACCGTAAATTGTAGCAGCAAATTTTGCTGGGGTATTTTCTTAAAGGGATAATTAAAAAAAAAAAAAAAAAAATGATTTCATGATTTGTATGATTTTCTATCTTCTCCTGAACACAAAATTATTTAGAAGAATATATCATCTCTGTTGTACCTTACAATGCAAGTGAATGCATTGCATTCTTCAGAAGTGATATTATAGGTGTGGCAGAGAAACAGATAAATTTTTAAGTCCTTATTTACCGTTGATCTCCACTTCACTTTCAAAATTGTGAAAAGTGAAAGTGGAGAATTATAGTAAAATATATACATATAAATAAATATATTATTTATATATAATTTGAATAAAATTAATAAAAGACAAAGGTAATGAATTAACTCATCCCATGAAGCATTAAAGTATGACATAATCGTAACTGATGATTAAATATAAAACTGTTAACTAAGCCATTGGCTTAAATTAAATTAATTAAAAAAAAATTAAGTATATACAAATCTAGAAGTTGTTGGAGAGTGTAGCTAGACTTAAATAAATCACAATGCTCATGGGTGTGGTCAGCTGGTGATGTGCTACAGAATTTTGGTTAAAATGTCACATCTCTGATTGCTGAATCTCTTTTCAGGATTGTGTAGTTCTTGGGGGGAAATTCTGCTATTAAACTTTTTTCTTTTCTTTTTAAGTTGAAATCATGCTGACTCAGAGTCAGAGCTCTTGGTAGGTCTTGTGTTAAATAGTTTATCAATAAAAATCTTTAGCTGTATGGAGACTAATTTTAATAATGTTTGCGATTTATGCTGCATTCATGTGCTATCAGAATGATCCTACTTCCCACTTCTGAAGTCATAATTACACGTATGCCACACAAGTGTTTTGTTGTAGGAGAATAGGAAACATGGAGGACGCCAAATTCTTTCTTATACATTTCTTGGGAAACTATTATTATGTAATACGTGTTAGTCAGCTTGCTGACCATAATTACATTTTGTTTCAATGTTTGTTTCTGCTTTAAAGTGATGTCACGTTAGAGCAGGCCTTGCTTCCACCCTCCTCCCCTGAGTGATCTACACACAGTCCGCCATTTTTTTCCACGCTGGAGCAGATACAGTGAGAAGAATAATGTCTTAGCTTCGTAAGCATCATAAGTGTTCTGTTAATGGCTGTAAAACTGAACAAAAGAGTCTTCATGTACTCCCAGCATCAGAGCCACTGAAGACATAGTGGACAAGTTTTTGAAGGAAATGTGCCCCAAAACATAAAAATAAAATTGTATATTATAACGGCTAATGCAGCTAAAGTTACCATTGTCTCTGATTGTATTCACAGAGACCAGAGCTATGTCGTTATTTTAAATTTTTAACCCGAAAACGCTTACTGTCAGTTAACATTGTCTCTGATCCTATTCACGGAGACAATATTTACATATATATAAATTTTTCATACATATATGCCTGAACTGCGGTATTTACACTCTCAGTCATATTGGTTCTGAATTGTTGTTGCTGTAGTATCCGAACCACAAAGTCACAGCCCCAGGTGGGGAGCAGCAACTCGCATTTAAATGGTAAATGGTCTGCACTTATATATCGCCTTTTTACCCTTAACAGTATTCAAAGCGCTTTACACTGTGACTCATTCACACACACATTCATACACCAAAGGTGGCAGAGCTGCCATGCAAGGTGCTAGCCTGCCATTGGGAGCAACTTGGGGTTCAGTGTCTCACTTCAACACGTGGAGTAGTGTGGGCCGGGATTCGAACCATCAACCCTGCGAGTAGTGGCCAACCCCCTCTACCAACTGAGCCACAGCTGCCTACATTTAATGAGACACTGGTTACATGGCATGACATGGTAACATGGTACGGCAGGATCCTGACTTGGCCGTAGTAGGCATGGATGTTTTTGCATTGGCCATGGCAGGCATGAGTGCTGGACTATGGAGCAGAGGCAGGCCTGGACCGTGGCGCAGAGGCGGGCCAGTACAGTGAAGAAGAGGAGGGCCTGGACCATGGTTCGAAGGCAGTGCTGTGACATGGCATGGAGTAGGCTGAGGCATGGCTGTGACATGGCATGCAGCAGGCTGAGGTGTGGCTGTGACATGGCATGGAGCAGACTCAGGCTTGGCTGTGACATGGCATGGAGCAGACTTAGGCGTGGCTGTGACATGGCATGGAGCAGACTCAGGCGTGGCTCTGACATGGCATGGAACAGACTCAGGCGTGGCTGTGACATGGCATGGAGCAGACTCAGGCGTGGCTCTGACATGGCATGGAGAAGAATCAGAATGGGACCGGGCCCGGCGACCATGACGTAGGACGCTGGCTCTTCAACCAAGATGTGGGACACTGGCTCGTCAATCACGACGTGGGACGCTTGCTCGTCGACCACGACGTGGGACGCTGACTCGTCGACCACGACGTGGGACGCATTGTGTTTCCATTTTGGGTTTCCATTTTGGGACGCTGGCTCAGCGGCCACGACTTGGGACTCTGGCTCGTTATGCGCCTCCCCCACAGTGAACGGTGAACCACTTATCTGTACGGCAAGGTCGATATACTGAGTTAGGCTGTAGGTACTCCAACCGTCAGGCATCAGGGAGGAGACCGGCTCATTCAGCCCAAAATGGAAACAGTCCTTGATGGCAATCTCATTAAAGTCGACTCTGCAGGCCAGAGCACAGGAGCACAGAAGTCCTCGACATACTCCTCCAAGAGATGATTCCCCTGACATAAACGAAGAAGCTGAACTGCTGGGTTCATTTTGCAGTCAGGTATTCTGTAACAATGCTGGCAATGACAGGTAGACGATGAAGTGTAGAACCCAAGTGCAGTTTATTACTTGAAGGGTGAAAACCAAAAACATGACTACAAAACATGCACATGAACTAAACTAGACTTGACATAACTAGACTTGACATAACATAACATGACCTGACCTGACCTGACCTGACCTGACCTGACCTGACTTGACTTCCAAACAACATTACAACACACTTGAACTGGGTAATGTTAGTTTTAAAAGTAACTCATTTGAATATTGCGTTCCTCCTTAAAAAAGTTACTTTTACTTTACTTTTTTCTCACAGCCACTTTTTCTTCTACTATGCTATGCATTCCAAAGTAATAAGCCATGCATTCCATACAAGAGACATTGTGCAACACTCGTGTCAAAACAACATAGTAAACAAACAGATATTTAGAAAGTAGTTCTACACGTCATATATATAATATAGAATTAATACCATGAATATGCATTATTTGTTTTTCCAATATGTAAGCCAATATGAATAATAAAGAAGTCTTAGCTACGGTCATCAGCTTTGGTAGTAACCGCGATTACAAGTGGATGAAATAAGCTTACATTGCAGGGTGTCTGGGCTCACCCTAAGAGATAGTTTGTGAAGCTCAGACAGGAGAGCTTGGAGTAGAGCCGCTGCTCCTCCATGTTGAAAGGAGCCAGTTTGATGTGGTTTCCGGCGTCTGGTCAGGATGCCTCCTGGGCGCCTTCCTAGGGAGTTGTTCCGGGCATGTCCAACTGAGAAGAGAGATTATATCTCTTGGCTGGCCTGGGAACACCTTGGTATCCCCAAGTGCTGGAGGATGTGCCCAGAAAAAAGTACGTATGGTCTGTCCTGCTGAGTCTGCTGCCACCACAACCACGATAAGCAAAAAAAAAGTGGATGGGGTTTTTATTTACTTTACCTTTATTTTACCAAAAATCTATTTTACAAGAGAGACCTGGCCAAGGTAGTAGCCATACAATCTCACAACATATTCACCATATTCTTTATGATGCCCTAAATTAAAAAAAAAATACAATAATTTTAGATCTTTCTGTGGATTATTCCATGCCCAAGGAACATTCCCAGATCTACATTAAAAAGCAACCACTTTAAAGAGTGCAGTTGATAATTACCAAAGCTGAGACAGAGAAGGTTACAGAGGTAGGCTTGAAGTTTACCTTGAAGTAATTAAACATTGAAAAAATGTAATTTATGGAAGAATGAATCCTTCAAAGATGCACTTGATCATTTTCA
Source organism: Xyrauchen texanus (assembly GCF_025860055.1). Taxonomy (NCBI): domain Eukaryota; kingdom Metazoa; phylum Chordata; class Actinopteri; order Cypriniformes; family Catostomidae; genus Xyrauchen; species Xyrauchen texanus. The sequence goes on along the minus strand of NC_068304.1, from coordinate 36,884,803 downwards.
AAATTTCCCCTCTGCTGCAGCTCTCCTTCTCGGTTAGAGTTACCTGTTGTACATTTTACTCAATATGATCTTTATTAGCTTTGTAGGTAACATACCTGCTGCGCCTGGAGGTTATCATTCCAGGGGTGGCTGCGACCTGCAGGATTTGGATCTTTGACTCATGCCATTTTGGGCTATCCTGTCCCACTTGCTGTAATTAAAGTGATCTGTTATTTTGGAGTTCTTTAAAATCACCCCACAAAAATGTGGCTTGTAATTACTTTAAAATATCGGTTTGTGTGCAGAAATATTGTTGTTAAACATCTGCCGGTTCATCAAGGGGAGGTTAATTGTGTAATCAAAAACGTCTTAATCCGACGCTCGACTGGGGTACGTCGAAGAGGGGCTGTTGAAATTGGATGCTTGCATGCTTGTTTGAGAGAAGAGTAGTGAAGTGTTTTAGTTGTTTTTTGCCAATACGTTTCATTGTAATTTAGCCCGGGAAAGGTTAATGAGTTTTTCAATTGATAGAAAAAAAGAAGATTCAGCTTCTTGAGAAGAAAAGAAGTGTTAAGTGTTTGCATTGGTTATGTTTTGTTTGTCGATGGAGCTTTTGTACACAGAGAGTTAATTAAAATATGAGGGTGTTCCAATGTGTCTCATGCTCCCGTTAGTGATAACTCAGCAGATTAAAAATTTATAGAAAAAATTAAGGGAAATACAGTATTGGATCATACCATTATTAATCACAGGAAGGGGATCGTATGCAAAAGTAAAAACATTCCCTCTCAAAGTTAGTCTGTGTAACACACTCACTTTTACTAATGATGTGCAAAACTTTGGAGGGTTGTATGAATAACTAGTTGACTGGTTGGTTTAAAAGGTGCACTCAGCATTTTCTTTAAGTATGTCGAAGTATGGCTTACACTGACACCTAGTGGCCTGGATGCTTTATCATTCAAACACAGTAGTTTTCAGTTACCAGTGCCATTGTAGAAATTCACTATCTACAGTAAGCCAGGATTAATTTAATCCATGATTGAAAGTGTCCAATAACAGGGCAGTTACTGTGATTTAAGTGAGTATTATTCAGCTGGTCTATGCTAACATGGCTCCATGAGGCTCCCCTGCTCCATGAAGAATAAAAGAGCTTTTATGTAGTTACTGATTTGACTGAACTCTTCATCTCATATGAGTGGTCATGATTTCAAACATCTTTCAAAATTACTATTCATTTCTTTAGGAGTAAAACTTTTTTAAATTAGGAATAAAATACTGAGTGCAGATTTAAGGAAACCCTGCATAATTATGTTGTTTTTGGGTCAAGTCCACAAGACACAAATTAGATGTGTTGTTCACATAAACTGTGTTCTTGCATTACAAAACAGTTTATGTGAACAGTACAGAGCTTAACATAAAACCCATGGCCAGAGTTTCTAAAAGCATTAGATGTGATATAACGACCAGAAACTAAAAGACCGCAACAATGTCCATCCACTTTTTCAGCCATCTTGTTTCCAGTAATATTTTCCATAAGAATTTCACAAAACCAGATCAGGGGTAAATCACAACATTAAATACTTTGATTTGAAGTAAAAAAAAAGTACTTTAAAATCAAACAAAATTAACTACAAAAAACTTAACTATAATTAGCATTGCAAATTATGTAAAATCAAATAAAATTAAAATCACTGCCCCCAGTGGCCGAAGCTGTAACTGTTATTAAAAGTATGGTCACGCTTGAGCTTCAGTTTCCGGGCAAAATGTCCATAGGGTGGCACCAAAATTAAGTTGTATTTTTAATTGTAAATGATGCAATACTGTCAACAGGAAGGCATATTTTACCAACTCTAACCCCCCCCACCCCACCCCACCCCACCCCACCCAACCCAAACCCTAATACTAAACCTAACCATCAGTGGGGTAAAAATGCCACTTAGGGCGAAATTACAACCTCTGACACACGCTTTTCATTGTTTATGTAAACACAACTACTTCCTGGTTTCTACAGGACCAGAACCTGTGTCTCTAAGATTGCTCATGCAACATGCTCAGTTGTGCTACAGGAATAAATTTTTTTTTAGCTGAATGGGATTGATTTCCCGTGAAATAATGTTGTTTAGTGTTAGTGCATAATACCTAAAGCATTAACTAACGCATACATGTTTATCCTTATTCTGAACCAACATCTTGAGATAAATTCCTTGTCCATTTAGTAGTTAGCACCTCTCTTTTATCTCCACAGTCTGTTCTCATTTTTTGCTCTGTCCTCCATCTGTTTTCCTTGCAAAGAGCCATTAAAGTTGACTTCAGGACATGCCTTGATTTGTTGAGAGTCTATGTCTGTTTTGGATCCTCAGTGTTTCGTAACAAGCTTATTCAGACAATAAAACAGAGATGTGAACTTACAGTAGATGGCAGAGTCAGATGCTGCACACAACAGTCAAATTTATAAGCTGGACTGTGGCGGCTTCTTGAACTGTCCCCTTGATAATATGAAAGAACATATGAAGTTATAAAGATTATTAAGCCACGGTCTCTCACTGAGGATGAACTTCATTATCCACAACAATTTTGACCGTATTGCCCTTGTGCCAGTTGAATTGCTATCTGTCTGTCCGCCTACTCGCCCGTCCATCCATCCATCCATCCATCCATCTAACAAGCATTTGTCATTACCTCTTATTTTCATCATGGCAACAGGCCCAGGTTCCTCTAACAATGTACGGAAGGACAATCAAAGAGAGAGAAGGCCACAGGGAACGTCTCAGAGGCTAATGTGTTTTGGAGCCTAAGAGATTTCCACCTTTTCTCTTCTCTCTTATTCTTCAGTATCATTAGGAAAACACATCCAGGTGCTTTGGAAGAGAAACTTCAAATTGTTAGTGGTGCACTTGCTGTTAGTGTGCTGAATGTGACCAACACAGTAAAGTCAAAAGAATTCACCCCATATGACTTAATTTAACTTGTTTTGATTAACATTGTAATGGTGGTGGCCGCCCTAACATAAGCATTTTAAAGAGCTCTTCGGGCGCCAGACAGGATTATTCCTGTCAAAAATTTGATTAACCCAGGACAGCAAAAATAAAGAACCACCTGTTACACAATAAATCATAATAATAGTCTCAGAATATTTCAGTTCACAGGGGGAATTTATTCCATAATGTCCAAAACAATAGTAAAAAGTACTGGGTTATAATCCAAGCAGAATTCGGCAGACATCAAGATATGTGGATGAGCAGCATTGACTTGTCTTCAGGACAGCTCTCCTAGAAAAACAGTCGATCTGGAAGTGCAACGCTTGAGTCGAACCTCGCGCAGCACCAGACATCACATTCCAGAAGCATCCGATTGACAAGCTGCCGTCTTTTCATAAACACCTAACCTCTCTCTACTGGCAAACCTTGCATCCAAACCAACCGATGACCCCCTCTTCCAGGTGCATCACACTTCCTTATACATTTTTTCCCTCCGCCGTTAATTTAATTACTCCACCCATTCACGGCAATGGAAAGTGAAAGTAAAACGTAACTGCTGATAGTGGCACAGATTTTCTGCACTGCCACACATTTTGTTGCTTTTATGCAGGGGTGTAAATTAACGAATTACAAATACTCATGTTACTGTAAGTAACTACTATTCCCCAAGAATTTCACTTTTAAAGTAGTTTAAAAATTATATACTTTTACTTTTAATTGAGTAAATTTTTCGTGCTGTAACTGTACTTTTACTGCACTATTTTCCCACTGTCTGTGTTCGCTACTTCCATGTCCTGAATTTATTTTTATCTATCAACATGATTAGCTAGCGAGAGTCTCGTGACTCCAGTCAAATCAAATCACACATAAAAACTTGATCGGCAGCTACAGATCTGGCACCAACTGTGGAGGATGCATAAAACACAGTTCACCTGAACATCACAGCAGCACCTGAAAGGGTTTTTAGCAGTGAAAAAGGCCACTAGCTTGATCGTGTCATGTGAGTTTAACTTGCTCAAGCCACATATCAGCATTAATCCTGCCTCTAATTTGAAGAAACATATCAAGTTAAATGTCATATTTCTGTTTACCAGATTCTGTGCTAGAATTGAACAATCTATCACTGAGATTATTGGGTTGCTGTGAGAGATTAATGCAATGTTATCAATAGGGTTGGGCAATAAAATTATCTAGATGTTTATCGGAAAAAAGAGATGTCCTTGATCAAACTTTTGAGTAATGTTTTATATTAATCCTATGTTCTACATCTAGAACAGGGGTGTTCATTACAATGATTGCGATAGCAAGAGCACCACTGGTTGATTGATCTAAATGAAATATAAAAGATTAACTTTTTATTTCCTGACGTCTGTAGCTGCGCAATGTTTGCTATTGCTATTGCTATTGTTACGCGCCTAAATGATCAAATACACTTGGTGTAGGATTTAATGTAAATGCAATCGTTTATGTCTAAAAAATATTGCAAGAATTAGATGCTTTGTTTCCAGTCAAGACCTAGAGAAACTTGTGCATGCTTTCATCACCAGCAGGGTGGATTATTGTAATGGACTCCTCACTGGCCTTCCCAAAAAGACCATAAGACAGTTGCAGCTCATACAGAACGCTGCTGCCAGGATTCTGAGCAGAACCAGAAAATATGAACATATCACACCAGTCCTCAGGTCTTTACACTGGCTCCCAGTTACATTTAGGATTGATTTTAAAGTATTATTACTGGTATATAAATCACTCAATGGGCTAGGACCTCAATATATTGCAGATATGCTCACTGAATATAAACCCAACAGATCACTCAGATCATTAGGATCACATCAGCTAGAAATACCAAGGGTTCTCTCTAAGCAAGGAGAGTCTGCTTTTAGCTTTTATGCCAGCCGCAGCTGGAACCAGCTTCCAGAAGAGATCAGATGTGCTCCTACAGTAGTCACATTCAAATCCAGACTCAAAACACATCTGTTTAGCTGTGCATTTACTGAATGAGCACTGTGCCACTGTGTGTCCGACTGTTGTACTGTATTTTATTTTATTCTAAACTGTTTCAATTATTCTTATTTTTTTATTCTTATTTTAATCTCTTCTGTGTAAAGCACTTTGAATTACCATTGTGTATGAAATGTGCTATATAAATAAACTTGCCTTGCCTTGCCTTGCCTAAAGTGAATTTAAATATTGGGACAAAAAGCATATTTGCATCAAAATGTCGGACTTGAAGTGTACATGTAACTGAATTGAGCACTCTCTAGTAGGCTATGTCATATAAAGGCTATTAATCAAACAAAAATAACAAGGAAATGAGAAAAATACTCAATACTTTTGAGCCAAATTATTGTACAAATTATTGTAAAAATTCCTTCAAAGAAAAATCCTCATTAATCCCTCTTGGAAATACACTTTTAAAGTCAAAAATCCAAAAAGTAAAATAATCAATATCCCCACCTCTTGTACTCGGTTTTATATGTTCAATATCCAAAAAGAAAAAGGATGATAATGGTTAGATAATTAGATAATTATTAGATTCATTAAAGTGTCTTGCAACAGGACTGTTTTTATCATTCCTTTTTATTGCACTTCTATGTTCTGTCATTCACTCATTTAAAGGGTGACATGTTTCGACAACATAAAGCTTCTTACATGGACATTGAGTAATATAGATCACATTTCTAGTTTTATGTTATAAAACTGTATGTCTATACATTTATCATTTATAATATGATTGTAAATCATTGGTAAATTGACAGTTATTACAATTTCCACATTTAAAATAACATGTTGAAATTTGACCTGTAAAAATATTAAAGTTTCCTTTGATGGACAGGCTTTTACAACTCTATTTGTTATGTTTTTGGCCCTTTTATAGGTAAGCATTGGTATATAATTGAATGTATCAATCCCTCCACCTACTGCATTTCTCACTATTGTGGAAGAGAACAGCCCTGTGCTGATATAGTATCATAATACTTAAAGTGATGGTCAATATAGCCCAGAGGTGTGAATTATTCATGTGCACATGAATGCGACTAATCTCATTGTTAGTGTTATTGAACAGTTTCCAACATTGGACCCGTAACGCTCACCAAGACACTCTCATCTGTCCGTTTAAAAAAAGCGGCCACTCGAGGAATGCCCTTCCTATTTTGTTGAGTAGTTGTTTAATAAATAATTGCTCTGCTATGATCTTCTATGAGGCCCAGTGGAGTAGTTCTATAAACTGCATATTTCAACGTATTCCTATACATTAATCTCTGTTAACCTTAAGCAAGATTTTGAACAGAAAACAGAATTCACATTGTTTGGTTGTGAATTTTAGTGTCAGTTAAATTTTAAGTCCAAAGGTCTCTTTGTTTATTAACTGTAAATGCATTACTGTGGCCTGAGGGAATCTTTAAATGTGCTCATGAATTTTAATGCACTTGAAACACTCTTTATTTTAAGTGAACATTTGTTCAGGTGAGTGAAATTCATGTTTCAGCCACAAAACATTACAGAACAATTATGAGTCAGAGAGCGCATCAAGACTTACATGCACACAATGGCGTACACATACAAAAAAATACAATAAAAATAATAATAATATTTTAACACACGTCATTTTATTCACTGCTGACTTTTCTTAAACATACAGAGATATTAGAGAAATATTAGGCTCTAGACTACAGTAACAGCAGTTCTCGCAAACAATAAAACTGTAGTAAAAAATGCCGGTGCATTCAATTGCAGGCATAGAGGGTTTGGGAGAAAGAATATTAAAGAAGGAAATATTGTAGTTCCAATAGTATTTTTCTATAAATACATAAATATATACTGTATATGTAGTGTGTGCTTGTGAATTTTAATGCACTAGAAACACTCGTACGGCAGCCAAAAGTTTGGAAATATTTACAGATTTTGCAGCTTTGAGATAAATTGGTACTACTATAGTATAGTAAAGTATAGTCAGGACATTACAGATGTAAAATAACAGCATCATCAAATTTAGACAGGCCCCATTTCCAGCAGCCATCACTCCAACACCTTATCCTTGAGTAATCATGCTAAATTGCTAATTTGGAACTAGAAAATCACTTGCCATTATATGAAACACAGTTGAAAGCTATTTGGTTCTTTAAATGAAACTTAACATGGTCTTTGTGTTTGTTTTTGAGTTGCCACAGTATGCAATAGACTGGCATGACTTAAGGTCAATATTAGGTCAAAAATGGCACAAAAAAAAGAAACAGATTTCTCTAGAAACTCATCAGTCAATCATAGTTTTGAGGAATGAAGGCTATACAATGCTTTCATTGCCAAAATGAAACTGCCAAAAACTGAAGATTTCATACAAAGGTGTACACTACAGTCGTCAAAGACAAAGGACAACTGCTCTAACAAGGACAGAAAGAGATAAACAAGAGATTACAAATAAACAAGAGGACAAGTAAATCAGAGTCTCTAGTTTGAGAAATAGACGCCTCACATGTCCTCGGCTGACAGCGTCATTGAATTCTACCCGCTCAACACGTTTCATGTACAATAGGAAAGAGAAGACTCAGGAGGCCTTATAAGAAAAATTGCAAAGAAAAGGGCACTTTTGAAACAGAAAAACAAAAAGAAAAGGTTAGAATGGGCAAAGAAACACTGACATTGCACAACAGATAATTGGACATGGGTGTTATGGATCTTAAACCCATTGAGCTTTTGTGGGATCAGCTAGACTGTAATGTGTGTGAGAAGTGCCCGACAAGGGTGAAATGTCACCTGAGTATCTGGACAAACTGACAGCTAGAATGCCAAGGATCTGCAAAGCTGTCATTGCTGCACGTGGAGGATAAGACGTTCTGATTTATTTATTTATTTTAATTGTAATACTAGTTTTTCATGTTATTATTTTCCTGACTATACATTGTGATCAGTTGAATGCCACTTTGGTGAGAGCAAAATCTGTACATTATTCTAAACTTTTGGTCGCCAGTGTATAGATGACAGATATGTGTTACACCACCCAGAATAACCAGCAACCTCACAGTAATGCACTAAAAATCACTCTAAACACCTTTAGAATATCTAAGTGCTCTGGCAACCACCGTCACCACCTAACATCATGTTGGTGAGTTTTGCATGGACAAGCACCACTCAAAATCTATTTCATTATGAGTAATTTGACCATAACTGCTTGTTTTTATTGACGGCATGAAAGCAGAGCTGCAGAGTAATATGAGCTCTAATATTCGTTTTATGATTGCATTATAACATAAGATAAGATGTCATTGAAATCAATTTGCAGCTTCATGCAAGTCATTTAATTAGTTTCAATTTAAACCCACCTGTAGGGGAATAATGAACTTTCGATTTAATACATTTCTCACCAATTTCCCCTATTTACAGCAAGACCGACAAGATGGTTTTAAGACAATTTACCCCAACAACGTGATTTTTTCATTTCAGGTTGTATGTTTGTTTGTAGTTTGTCTTTCATGAAAGTTCTAGCAAATCAGAAATGCATTCACCGACCCTGTCTCATCTTTTGAACCTAAATGTATTATTCCATAGAGCAAGTTTGATCTCCAAACTATTTTCTTAAAACATTTTCTATTCCACTGCTATTGTACCAGAAATATACTGTTTCTCTATAACTCTTAAAATGTATTAATTGAATTGCATTATATAGCAAAATATCAAAGCAAATGTCATCTGTAACAAATTATGCTAGACCTTTTCTCAGAAGCAACGTCACTTTTCTGACTATTTTTTGTTATTTATTTTTGCACTTTTTTTTTTTTTTTGCAATGATTTTAAGCAACTGGTGTTGACTTGATTTTATTGAGGATGTATTAAGCAAGTCACCCTCATAAGTAAGTGTAGTTCAGCATATTAACTAGTACACTGTTATGTCCACTAATATTTGACAACTGCAAAGCATCCAAAGTTTTCATTTACAAAGCATTTTATTTGTCAACAATAACAAATAAAAGACAAAAAAGATGCATCATGGCAATAATCATTTTTTTTTATTAAAACACTGTTGTCAAAAATATGACAAGAAAAAAATAGTACTGCAACAGATAATAACAATTAACTGTTGGGGGGAAGGAATGAGACACATGAGCCACAGCACTAGACCTACTACTGTAAACGGCCGTACCTTATTTTCAGCTCCTCAGTGCAAAATCCTGACTGGCACTCGCTGCCCCGCTTCCCTTTATACCCGTATGTCCAGGGCGGGGCATGCAAATTCTGTCTGCCAACTTGACATTGGCATCTCAGGTTCAGAGGTACATTTGGCATCCCAGGAAGACCCCTTGTGTTACTTCATTCGACGCAAGTCTCGTTCCTTCCCTCGGGGAACGGAGGTTACAACAGTAACCATGACGTTCCCCTTCTGTCACTCACTCGACGTTGTATCGAATGAAGTGACACGAGGGGTCCCATATAAAAACGCCACGCATTGACCTTGTTACGTGAACTGCCGAGACAGGTGCAAGCAGGCTACTGCGTGCTAGAGGCAACTGTGTCGGCAGCCACGCCTTTTCTCTCACCATGTCTCTCACATAGAACGTGAAGCGGCTGGTGCTATTGTAATGCTGTGAAATGCGTCGGGGAAGGCGTCTTTCCCGGTCCTATTCTTTCAGGGGGGAAATGACCCTGCGGAGGCCACATCCTGCCCAGTCTAGGGGGAGGTAACATGTGGCAAATACACCACAAGGGTTGTAAAGCCGTACGTGGGAAATGTTGCGGTGGTAGGACCAGCCTAATGAGGGGGGACTCTACAAGCACGGTGACCAGGGCAGGGGGGTTGCCCAAGGGAAATGCAGGTCCGCCGACAGGAGGATACATCACAGGGAGTTTGCCTGAAAAGGGAACAAACCCATGGAGCCCGACCCCAGTACAGAGCACCTGTGACTCGTAGTGGGTCTGGCCGCGAATTGCTCCGCTCAAATCCAGAAGGCTAGAGAGTAGAACATCCAGGGAGCGATGCTTAGTGGCTTACCTGGGATATAAGGTGCACTGGATCAACTTGGAGAAAGGCGCTGTGTGCAAGCGGAACACCTGGTCGGTTGTGCCACTTTACCGAGTTCTACCGGCTCGGACCAGACAAAACACGGGACGAGACCGACTCAACACTGAGATTGTAAAATCTGGCAAAGGTATTGGGTGTTGCCCAGCCCGCTGCTCTGCAGATGTCTGCTAAGGAGGTACCATGGGCCAGTGCCCACGAGGATGCCACACTTCTCATAGAGTGTGCTCGAACCTTCAAGGGGGCGGGCATGGCCTGGGTGTGATAAGCTAAGGAAATAGCATCAACGACCCAGTGAGCTAACCTCTGTTTGGAGACGGCATTCCCTTTCTGCCGTCTGCCGAAGCAGACAAAGAGCTGCTCAGAACATCTAGAGCTCTGCGTGCGGTTCAAATAGATACGCAAAGCACGTACCGGACATACCGGACATTGTTTGCAGGCTCACGTCCTGGTCCCTGAGGGGGTCGTAGGAACCTTGGGCACGTAGCCCGGTCGCACCCTCAGGATAATGTGAGAATGTGCTGGACCGAACTCCAGGCAGGTGTCGCTGACAGAGGACGCATGCAGGTCCCCAACCCTCTTGATGGAGGTTAAAGTGATCAGGAGGGTCGTCTTCAGGGAGAGGGCCTTGAGCTCAACTGAATCAAGTGGCTCGATGGGGGGTCTCTGAAGGCCCGAGAGGACCACAGAGAGATCCCAGGAGGGGAACAGGCTAGGCCGGAGAGGGTTCAGTCTCCGGGCACCTTTCAGGAACCTGATAATCAAGTCGTGCTTACCTAGGGACTTGCCATCTACTGCGTTTTGGTGGGCTGTGATAGCAGCTACATACACCTTCAAGGTGGAGGGGGACAGCCTCCCCTCCAGCCTCTCCTGCAGGAAAGAAAGCACTGACCAAACTGCGCACCTCTGTGGGTCTTCGGCTCAAGAAGAACACCAATTCGTGAACAAGCGCCACTTTAGTTTGTAAAGTTGCCTGGTGGAGGGAGCTCTGGCTTGGTTGATCGTGTCTACAACTGCAGGTGGTAAATCCACTTGATCTTCCCGATCCTGTCCAGGAACCAGACCTGGAGGTTCCAGAGGTCTGGGTGCGGGTGCCAGAGGGTGCCCCGTCCCTGAGAAAGAAGGTCCTTCCTCAGGAATTTTCCAGGGAGGTGCTGTAGTGAGGAGTGTAAGATCCGAGAACCAGGCCCGGGTGGGCCACCAGGATGACCTGTTCCTCGTCCTCTCTGATCTTGCACAGCACCAGTGCAAGAAGGCTCACTGGGGGAAATGCGTACTTGCGCAGCCCTCGGGGCCAGCTGTGTGCCAGTGCGTCTGTCCCAAGAGGAGCTCCTGTCAGGGAGTACCAGAGTGGGCAGAGGGAGTTGTCTTGGGAGGTAAAGAGATCGATCTGTGCCTTGCCGAATTGGTCCCAAATCAGCTGGACCAACTCGACCTGAGTTGCGGCTGACTCCAAAGGAGGAGATGGCGGGCGAGTTGTGACATATGACGAGAGCACACGCAGCCTTGGCGATTTATGTACGCTACCATCGCGGTGCTGCCTGAACAAATCAAGACGTTCTTGCGCCGGCTTAGTGGGAGAAATCTCCCTAGGGCAAGAGATACAGCCAACAACTCTAGGCAGTTGATGCGCCAACGCTGCCGGGGTCCTCTCCAGAGGCCAGCAGCAGAGTGCCCATTGCACATGGCAACCCAACCCTGTCCATAGGCGTCTGTGTCACCACGACACGTCTGGACACCTGCTGCAAGGGGACTCTGGTCCGTAGAAAGCAGAGGTCTGTCCAAGGCTTGAAAGTCTGATGGCAAGAAGGGGTGATTGTCACACGTTATGTGCCGTGGCGCCATACCCATCTCGGGACTCGAGTCTGAAGCCAGTTCTGAAGCAGTCTCATATGCATCAACACGAGCATCGTGCCCATGGCTGAGGATGCCATATGACCCAGGAGCCTCTGGAATTGTTTTAGAGGAACCGCTGTGCTGGGCTCGAAGAGAGCGAGGCACCTGAGTACTGACTGAGCGCGCTCCTCATTGAGACTGAGACGCATGGTCGTCAAACACGAACCGTAAGAAGGGTCGGTGTCGAGGCAGAATGGAGACGTGGAAGTATGCGTCCTTCAGGTCTTCAACCGCAAACCACTCTAGCTGTCAAACGCAGGTAAGAATCTGTTTCTGTAGAAACCCTTCTCCATCTCGGTTTGAGGGACAGGCTCTATCGCATCCTTGAGGAGCAGGGTCGTGAACTCTTTTCGTAAGGCGCTGGCTTTCTCGCCGTGCACGGAAGTGGAACGAACACCGCTGAAACGAGGCGGAAACCGGGCGAACTGAATTGAATATCCAAGTCGGATGGTCATGGCCAGCCAGCGCAACGGATTGGCCAGGGTAGTGAGAGCGGATGAGTGGAGGAGTCGGTTCCTGGCAGTACAAGGTGCACTCCACGACCATGTCAGCTTGTCATGCACTTTCAGAAAGAATGGAACCGTGGCTATGAGCGGCGCCCTGACACGAGGAACCGTTCGAGTAACCATGAGGGGGGGCGGAGTTTTCCAGTCTAGCCTCGCGCTCACGGCGGTCCAGGAAAGCATAGCGGACATCTGCGAGTCAGCCTCAGACTGGGTGAGCAGACACAAAGGTGGCATCCCAGACGAGTCATCAGCATCAGACGCCGCTGTGACGCTCTCCAATGCAGCGGTGATGTCGTCATCCAATTCCGGGGGCTCAAGGGAGAATGCAGGCTGGCCGCGAGGTGAGCCAGACTCATCCCGAGCTCGGACGGAAGCAAGCAAGTGTGCCGGGGGGCTGGTGGTTCGTGGGGATTTACCAGGCAAATGAGAGTTCAATTCTATAAAATTTCTCCATTTGGCTACATTATGTTTGGTTCATGTTTAAATATTTTTAAGTTGTTAAAGATTTTTTTTATATATATTAAAATATAAGGTTAAACTTTGGTATGTTGCAGTTTGATCCTTTTTATTTTGTCCATTCTGCACATTATTGGCAACTAAAACGTTACTTTCGACAACTAAAATTATGTGCCATTTTAATCAAAGTAAAACTCACTAATTAAGAAGTAATATTGACTGAATTATTTGGCAATTTTGTCAAAAGCCAAAAAATAATAAAAAAATATGACAAACATAAATCGTGGGGAAATTAACACTGCAGTACTTGTGTGTCTAAATAATGAATGGAGCCATTTTATAATAAGACAAATAAAATTATTGTGCTTGATATGTCTTTTGTGGCCATGACTTCATAGACACTGTACTATTGTTAACGCCGATAATTTGGCTTATACTGTGACAGTGCAGGTGCACACACTGAGTTACAATGCTGAGTGTTATAAGAGAAGGAAGTAGAAAAGATGAGGGTGGATTCTAAAAATTCACGTATGTTTGATTATAGCTTTGCAAAAGATGAGTCGGCTGAACCGATACCACAGAGCAGGAATTATGTGATAAGATGCTACTATGCCAGTGAAAACAAATCAGATACAATACTTTAATGTGAAGTGTGTCACTTTCACTTTTACTTTGAGTAAATGATGACAGAATTGTAATTTTTGAGTGAACTATCCCTTTAAGTAATATGATGTAGATTAGAAGTTTCAAAAATAGACACTAATAAGACAATTGTTGACATACAGTAAGAGGTAAAGAGAGCAATGCAATTAATGTAGGTAGCATAGCTAAGATAATTTGGACTTGGAAGAATTTGACCAGAAATCTTTGAATTCATATTGATATGCAAGACTTGATCAAAATCTTTTCAAATCCAAGCACAGTTGAAGACATTGTTGACATCTCCTCTAAAACTCTAAAGGAAACACATGTGAGATAAGTGGAGTCTCTTTGGGATTACTAGGGAGAAGCATTTGTTCTCTATTTAGTCTCATAAATCCAAAAAGCTTCTAAATATGGAATATTTGACGGAACAAGCAACGATTTCTCAAAATCTTTTTTCAGCCTCCCGTGCTAACAGACTCTGCCTCTTACCCATAGGTAGACGGACCGAGCCGGGGAGCTGGGGTGGCTTTCCGTCTGGCAAAGGAAAGCCGCGACCGCAATGTAGCCGTGGTCATACTCTCACAATGAGGGCATGAACTATCCACATACGCCGTCTAGATTTGATAAAAAATTATGTGCTACAGTTTTTTACATCAGTAATGTCCTGACTATACTTAAGAAGAAAAGAAGAAATTTTATTTCCTGTATTTTATTAAAAGATTATGAAAAAAAAATGACATTATATATGGTGTAAGGATTTGGTTTGATTTACATTTCTGAATTCACAAATCTATACTCAAAAAGCTTTGAACAAAGCCTGAATCATCAAAGATAAGTTTGAATTTATTATTATTAGTACTTTCAGGACATATGCGAAACTTAATGGTCATTAAATAGTAAAATGATCCACAGGGCATTGAGTGGGACAAAAAATCAGCCCAGCAGAGGAAATAGTGACACAAGAATAGAAATATTAATAATTCTGCTCAGCTGAAAAAAATTTAATTATGTTAGATACATATGCTTTTCCCCGCGACCCTGTACACAGGATAAGCGGTTGACGATGGATGGATGGATGGACATATGCTTTTACACTGTCACTTATTATATACATTTAAGTATTTTAATATTATTATTTTTAAAATAATATTTTCACAGATTACATGTTTCTAAAAGTGTCTTTTTCCAGCAAAATAATATTTGCCACAGTATAAACGTACTTGTTAGGATTACCATGTCTTGTCTCACTGTTGCCCTTTGTTTGTCATTTTTGTCACGTTTGCAGTTCCTTAGTTTTCACTTTTGTCACCCTTGTAGCTCCATAGTCTTCTTGTTAGCCCTCGTGTTCACTGTTCATTGTTTTCACCTGCTCTCGTTAGTTTCCCATTGGTTTCTGTTTATCACCTTGTCATCTTGTTTGAATTCTGTTTGTTCATTGGTTCCCGTTTTCCCATGTCCATGTATTTTAACCCAGTTGTTTTCACTCCCCTTTGTCAATCGTTGAATGTTGTCATGCCTGGTATGTGTTCCCTGCCCGAGTTCTCATTTTTATTTCATCATGTTTAGTTCCCTGTTTTCCCATTGTGGTTGTTTCTTTTGTGTTTATTCTTTAAATAAATAAGTTGCATTTAGATCCACTCTCCTCGTCTGCCTTCGCTGCCTCTATTCGTAACAGTACTAGTGAAATCAGATGATACACGTGGCATTATCAGGAGGACTTTCAAAAATCTGGACCCTTAGCATTATGCTACATTATATTTAGCATTAAATACTGTTTAATATAGTGCAATCATCTGTAAACCCTGTGCAAATTCTCTCTCACAGTGAAAAGACTTATCATGGTGCTCAATGTATTACATGCGCTTCCATGAGTAGGAGAAAACACTTTAAAACTGGCACACCTTGACTGCTGAGACTTCAATCTGATATCCATGAAAGCTGCACAATTGATAACATTAAAACTGAAATCATGGTATGATGTTGGACAGTTTAATTAAAATGATTGCGCGCTCTCTTTCTCCATTGTGATTGGTTTGATTGATGTGGATGCACTCGCTCATTAGTGTTTAAGGGAGACTCGTTTGTGGGAAGAACAAACATTTTGCAAAATAACCGGCTGATTTTGAATTCATAACAGGTTTACATTTTAAAACATATCAGTAAAATATAAGTGATGCATTGGAAAGAAACAAATCTTGCTTATCAAACTGCACGAGCACTCTGTAAATGCACCTGACACAGCAACCGCTCCACATTAAACTGTATGCTTATAATGATCTTCTTCTAAGTGTTAAAGTGCTCTCGTGTGCTGGACAACTTGGGCGTGTTTTTATTCTGCTAAATCTTATCTCCGTTGTTTTCAAATGGAACACATTTTTCACTTGGCTGTTAAGTGACGTCACTGATGGGGCATCTCCATGCTTACCGCAAATATCCAATTACTAGATAATAAAAATTAATTGTCGATGTTTTCCATTATCAATAATTATTTATTTTATCAATTAGTTGTTGCAGCCCTACACCCGAGCATCAACAGTCCGATATGAATCTACGAATACGCTCTCCGTTACCTCAATGATGACCAAGCCATCAAAATGATTAGAAAAGTAGGCAGAGGCACATGGCTTGCAAAAGTTGACATAACTTCAGCTTTTAAAATTATGCCCACGTACCCCAATTTGTGGCACCTCTTTGGCGCCTGCTGGAACGACAAGTTCTGTTTTGCCATTCGCCTTACTTTTGGATGCAAAAGCAGTTCCAAAATATTTGACATGCTATCAGAAGCAATCTGCTGGATACTGTCAAACAAACACTCCGTGCCCTACTTTATACACCTGCTTGACAATTTCCTAACCATCTCACAACATAAATCTCCTCCGGCTCTCCGCCTAAGCACTGTGCATGAAGTCTTCTCCAATAAAGAGACAGAGATCACAGAAGAAAAACGAATCTGGTCCATCCATGTCTATCGAATTCTTATGAATCCAGCTTGACTCTGCAAAATGTCAAGCTTCCCTTCCCAAAGAAAAGAAAACCTCGCCTGTACATATTTAGGGCCCTCCGTTGGGATGCTGAGAGGGCCCATACCTCTGTGAAGGCCCTCCCACTCACATGCATTCAGGGGCTCTCCCATTCGAATCGAAGTGAGGGTTCTCGAGTGGCAGCCAAGCCCCACACCCATGAGTTTAGCCCATTCACTGCGCGCAGGCCCCTCCTGACGAATGATTTTCGTTTGGAGGTGGCATAAGTCAAGTCTGACTGTCTGTGATTTTTGGAGTTTCAAAAGAGAAATCTCCTCCCTGGCTCCACCACTGGCAAGAATCAAGCAAATTGGTGTCTGTGCAGTTTAGATTGAATGTATTTTTTGTCCTAATGATGAAGAATAAATTTAGCCAGAAAATAAAACTAATTTAGCTAGTTGTATGAGGTGACAGTCTTGTGACACGCATAATATGAAGTGGGTATTTGAATACGAGGGTTGCTGCAGCGTTTTTAAAATAAAATGTAAGACTTTTTAAGACCTTTTTCAAGACCTGAACAAATCAAATATATGAGACATGATTCATAGCACGGAAATTGTAATTTTAAAGGCTGAAATACACCAGGGACTCTTATTTTGAAATGTTTGTGCTTCACTGCATCCAGCTGCTCATTCAAACAGATAAGGGAAATAAAATGTGCACTCCTACAATAATCTGCAATGTATTACAATATAAACAACTAAAAGTAAACATTGACATATTTCATCAACACTACACTTGAAGACAAAATTATTCACCCCCTATGAAATTTCAATTATTTTTCAAATATTTCCCATGTGATGTTTAACAGAGCAAGGGGATTTTAACACAGTATTTCTTATTAAATTTTTCCTCTGGAGAAAGCCTTATTTATTTCAATTTGCCTGAATAAAATAATTATAAAAAAAAAAAATTGACTACGAGAACATTTTGAAAGACAACCTTAGGCAATCTGCAACAAAAACATTTTAGGATGACATTTTGTCTTCCATCATGATAACGACCCAAAGCATACCTCTCTTCTGGTGAAGAACTAACTCCAAATGAACAAATGAACAACCTTGACTGGCCTGCACAAAGCCCAGACTTGAATCCCATAGAAAATATGTGGGCCACACTGAAGACTAGAGTCCATGCCAGGAGACCAACAAATCTGGAGGAGCTTGAGAGATTTGCTAAGGAGGAATGGGCTGCAACTCCTCAAGGGAAATGCCTAAAATTAGGGAAATGCCTAAAATTTGTTGAGAACTACAACAAATGACTAAAGGCTGTTATCAAGCAAAAGAGATACACTATTGACTATTAACATCATATTATAAACACTCTAAGTTGCCTAAATAAAATATTATGTTTAGAAATGATATGTTGATATACAAATCTGTCTTTCCACCCCCAAATTAAATGTATTATAATTATTACTGACTTTTGTTGTATTATTTAATATATTTAAGAATTTTTTATGACCTTACAGTTTGGAGATGTGAATGTAAGACTTTTTAAGGCTTCTTAAGGATCTGCAGGAACACAGTAAAAAAATACATGAATACATGAAAAAGAAAAAAGAAATCGAATAAACAAATTGTAAAATTGGAGGGAGCCGAGTCATATTTATTGACCAGAGTAGAGACTGGGCTCTTTTCATTTGGGTCAATAAGCAACCAGAACACAACCCAGAACACCCTGGCAACCACATAACATTGTGCTAAAAACACAGATAAAATAAATTAACAACACCATAGCAACAACCTGACAAGCACCTAGACATCCTAGCAATTGCATAACAATGTGCTACAAACACAGAAAACAACTTAGCAACAGCATAGTAACAGCCTGGCAACCACATGATGTAGCATTTCACTAAAACAGAGCAGATAATCTTGACAACTGCATAGAATGCCCCAGCAACCATCCAGAACACCATAGTTTATAAATTAAACATTGTTAGATATTTTTATGAGCACTGTTAATTGTTCATACACGTTGCACCTTGGTAAATGTAAAATGTAAGGAGGTGAGGGGAAAAAAAATTTACCCAAACGAAAATCAGCTGGCTGATTTTTGCATGTACAGCTTGTTTTGTTTGAGGTATTCAGTCGCAAATATAACAAAGGTCTGGAGAAATTTATCGGAGTAAAATTATTAATTGTCTCTTCAAAATGTAGTGAAATAGAAGTGCAAAAAAAATATTTACATTTATGCTCAAAGAAAAATACAAATATTGGAAAAACTGTACTAATATTCCACAAACAACACAGAAAACTGTAAAATATCTAATTGCCTTGCTCCAAAGTGCCTCAAACAAAACTCTGTGCACCCTTAACACATTTGATACCACTAAAATTAAAATCTTTTAGAAATCCCGTGATTGTTTTTTCCACAAAAGCACTCAATGTATCTCCTTTGTATCTTGTAAATATGACATTGCTTTAAAGCGACAATGTGAGGCTAAGACTAGGCTGTATGTAATAGAAAAGCTTGGTTGTTATTTTTCCACTAGAGCAGTGGTTCTCAATGTTTTTGACGCCAAGGCCCCCATTGTCTGAGAAAATATTTGAAGGCCATTAGAAATTATATTATATGATATATCTATTAAAAGATATTTCCTGAAAACTTGTAATTCTAGAAATGTCTAGAACTGTGTATTCTTCTTAAAAAGTAAGCTGTTGAAGGGAGTTTTTAAATTTTTAGCATTTTCAGTAAGTTTAATTATAATAATTATATACAAATGATAATAATTTATCATATTTTCAGTAATTTTTAGAGATCCTGAGGCCCCCCTGGAAGTGTGCTGAGGCACCCTAGTGGGTCCTGACCCCCTGGTAGAGCCCGAAGCCATTTGTTTTGAGAATAATGGCTGGCTGATGAAGTTATTGGCTGGCTAGCCGGCTCAGCCAAAACCTAAATGGCTGCTGCAGCCGCCAAACATTTCATAGCTGCAAATGGCTGAAGCTGCCACTTCATGTCTACAGATGTCTATGTTCAGTGGTGGACAGTAACGAAGTAAATGTAATTCGTTACTGTACTTAAGTAGCTTTTTTGTGTATCTGTACTTTACTGAAGTATTTAAATTTGGGGAGACTTTTACTTTAACTCCACTACATTTCAAAGTCAAATATCTTTTTACTCTACTACATTTTCAAAATCAGTTGTTCCTTTTTATTTATGAGTGGATAAAAATGTAACTGGTCAAACGAGCCACCAATCACAGTACAGCGCACGCGCTTTGTTTTGAACTTGCCTTGGCGGCATCTGCTAAGCGCGAACCAGGGGTGCATTTCCCAAAAGCATCGTTAGCCAACTATGGTCGCAAGTTCCGTCGTTATCATCATAGTTCAACGAGTCGGTGTTTCCCGAAACCATCGTTCCAACGAACATTCGCAAACATCATCGCAGAGTTGTGTGGTTGGAACGACAGCTCTCGACCTGTGGTTAGAAGCAGAGTTTCCTGTTATTATAACATGTGGGCTTAATAAATTATTATCTTGAGCCAAATAAGCAAGATGACATTCAGTACAATCAGTATCTTTTATTTAGAAGACATACAAATGTCCTTTATGTCTTTTAGTTTGTCAATAGATTTAAAGCACCGTTTTTGAAGAGTGCGCATGTGTGAACGTGTTCTAGTGCGTAAGAACGAGCCTATGATTGAATCTGGAAATAAAGCAAATAACTGAGAAAAATATGAGATAGTCCTCAGATGACATGTCTGTAATTTATAGCAAAACATCTAGCATTAATTCGATCGCAAACAGATTCATTAAAAGTAGTTTTTACTCCACCACATGTGTGACATCATTAACCAACGTGGTTGAACAACCAATTTGCGACATTACGGTTTTGGGAAACAGTCGTGACTAGCAAGTTGATTTCTTCAACAGTGCATCGTACTACGGTAGTGGAGCAGCAAGTTACGTTGTTGTACGGGAAACGCAGCCCAGAGCCATTAAATATGAGAGTTGCTTACATAGACGGTTGCGACAGTGATCTCGCCGCCGCGCGGTCACGTGATTCGTGTAGCTCTCAATAGTTCCAAACAAATTGTGTTGCCAATGATTTTAAGCAGGGCAGAGAGCAGCAGCTATTATTGCAGCAATTATCGGTAAATATTGACGCATAATGTACATTGCTTATTATGTTGACACTAAAATGACTCGCATATAATAGCATTGTTTTTCTGGAGAGTAGCAGAAACACTGCATTAATACATTTTTGTGTTTAATTTTGGAGGGAAATTGGCTGCTCCCATAACATAGAATATATATATATATATATATTTATATTTAATGGCATTGTGCAGGTTTATGTGAATGTATCATAACATTAGGATGTTAATAATTATGACCATAGACGCTCAAGAAAAATATATACAGTAAATACTGTAAATGTATTATACCTTATGGGAACAGTCCCTTCCCTCCAAAATTAAACACACAAAAAATGTATTCAATTCAAATATATATATATATATATATATATATATTAGTAGTATATATATATATATATATATATATATATATATATATATATATATATAAATACACACATCTGACTAATTAATGTCATATTATTAATAGATTGGTGTGCCAAGAGTGACATTAGTCTTCATGTAGACTGAGTTAAGCAAGAGTCTTGTGACAAATTATAATAGGACATTATGGCCATAAAAAATCATAGTACTTGGATACTTAAGTACATTTGAAGGCAATTACTTTTGCACTTTTACTCAAGTGAATTTTTAAAGGCAGCACTTCTACTTTTACTTAAGTAATATTTTACCTTGAGTATCTTTACTTTAACTCAAGTACATGGTATGTGTACTTAGTCCACCACTGTCTATGTTATACTGATTTACTAGATCTCAATATTTCCAAGCAATGCATGGCTTACACTATATTTCTACAAAATGCAATACAATGTAATAAAGAAAACACCAGATTTTACTTTCACAACGTATGTACATATTTATTTTGTAGTCTGTATGCTACTAAACATTTTCACATAGCCTACAATGTGTTGTGTTTAGGCTAAATGCATGTAGGCTAAGTTGTATACAATAACTTGGCATTATCATGGATGAAGCTTATCATATTACACCTTGATTAAAAATGCAAACTTTTGTTGAATTTAATGAGAAATCTACAGACGCAAACAGACGAAGTGTAGTAAAATAAAGACCTAAATGTGTATTTCGGACTTTTTTCAGCACAAGTCTGAAAGAAGACATGTTATTGAAGACAAATATCCAAAAATCTCAAAATTGACCAGTAAAAAAAAAACTGTTTTTGCCTGCCGTGTCTCGCCTTAATAAACACACACTGTTATCAGTAGCCTATTATTTTGGACAAAGTTTTGCACATTTCACTTCAATGTACACTGAAGCATGCGTCGTGAATTAGCAATGTGGAAACGGTGGTTTGTTACTGCAGTAATATCACGTTCAGTGCTATAAATCTCTCCGTTCCAGAATATTTGGTTCATAACATCAATCTTTGATTCAGGTGTTTGTGCAACCGTGCCCTGAAGATTTAACAAAAGTCTGGGTAGGCCTAAGTTAAAAAAAAAGTAAGTAGGAATTAGGAAAGTATGTGAGAAGTGAGATCAAAATTACCTCGCTTGCTTCTTTCCGCCATTTCACCTCAGTGCAAAAAAAAATGCATCGCTTCTTCTGTACGGAAAACGAGCAATTTTAATTGGTCGTCAATTCACTGTGAGTCTGTGTATCGTAGCAACGAGCACAAGACTGTGCTGTTATGAATCCAGTGGGAAAATAGATCTCGTGTATTGTTTATATATTTCGTGTGTGTATGTCTCTATGTGATAGAATTATTATTTGATGCAAATAATTCTAGCCGGCTCAGCCAAACCTTATCAGATGGCGGCTCAATTTGGCTTACAAAATTATTGGCTGGCGGCGGCTGAAATTCTAAATGGCGCAAATGGCGGTGCCTGGCGGCGGCTTCGGGGTCTACCCCCTGGCTGTGAACCACTGCACTTGTGTAGTACACTCTAAAAGAAATAAAGGGAGAGACTGTGTGTTTTTTGTACATTCAACACACACACACACACACACACACACACACACACACACACATCTCTTACCAAATATGGTGGCATCTGCCCTTTGATGTCAAAGAGAGAGACAGGTCAATTATGAAGATGTGACAGCCTCCAGCAAACTCACAATGGGCCGAGAGCAACATGTTTTCAAGGATAAATCTCTCTTCTACATCAGCACACTCCACCTGTTTGTGTGATTACCCAGAGCCAACTAATACCTGTCACATTTGATAACTATTTATTGAGGACACTTCCACCATAATGGAGGTGTGTTCAACGAAGTAACCAGCTACCAGCGTTGTTTAGTGTGGGACAATGCCTGGCCCTTAGTTTAGCAATGTGTGTTTAATTTAAGAGCTGGAATTCTGTGTGGAATGAAATGATTTACCATTGGAAACAACATCTGTTTGTGGTGTGTTTTTCCCATGGGAACATATAGTTTCTCAGAGAGTTCTCTTTTATGGCTCTCGAGACTTAATTCCTTTAGAGAAATAACAACAGACATGCGACTTCACGTACAGTAAATGTATAGAAATATAAAATGAAGGTGCACAGCATAGCTCAGATAATTTGGTCTTGGAAGAATATGGTGAGAAATGTTTGAGTAATGTTTCGGGTTCAATACAAATTTAACTTAATCGACAGCATTTGTGGCATTTGGTTGATTATCACAAAATCAATCAATCAATAAATAAATAAATATTTTGACTTGTTCATTGCTTATTAAAAAAGGCAAAAATTTAGGTTACAGTTACAATGGAAGTAAATACGAAATACACAATATTTTAAAAGTATAGCCAACAGACTTAATTTGTGTTAATATGATTTTATTGTGATAAAATAGTGTTTACCAGATTACAGGGTATACTGGTGTTATGACATCATGACAATGAAGTTGTAATATTGGATCTAATTTTACATAGATGAGGTAAGTGATTTTATCACACTACAATTATATTAACATTATTAATGTTTACGTCTTGTGACTATACTGTACTTTTGAAACAGTATTTATGCACTGACCTAATTTACTTTGATTAAAAGTGCCTTAATGTAATCAGGTTTATAGTATATATATAATAAGTAAGGGACAGGTAGAAGTATTTTTAAGTAGTAATCAACCTAATGCCACAAATGCTCTCAAATATCTTAACATGTATTGACCCCAGAATATTCTTTTAAGACATATTAACACAGAAAATTATTGAGCTCGTCCCTCAGTTTGTAAAAACAGTTTACAGCAAAAAATTGAAATTCTCTCATCATTTACTTTCCCTCATGCCATCCCAGATGTGTAGAACTTTATTTCTTCTGCTGAACACAAACCAAGATTTATAGAATAATATTTCAGGTCTATAGGTCCATACAATGCAAGTAAATGGGTGCCAAAATTGTGAAGATCAAAAATGCAAATAAAGACAGCATAAAAGTAACCCATATGACTCCAGTTGTTATACAAATGTCTTCAGAAGAGATATGATACAGTAGGTTTGGGTGAGAAACAGATCAACATTGAAGTCCTTTATTATTATAAATTCTCCTCCCAGCCCAGTAGGTGGCGATATGCACAAATGTGAATCACCAATCAGCATATCACTTCTGATGTCATGGATTAAACCACTGGAGTGTTATGGATTACTTTTATGCTGTCTTTATGTTCTTTTGGAGCTTTACATTTTTGGTACCCATTAACTTACATTGCATGGACTTACAGGGCTGAGATATTCTTCTAAAAATATTTGTTTGTGTTCAGCAGAAGAAAGAAAGTCATACACATCTGGGATGGCATGAGGGTGAGTAAATGATTTAAATAAAAAGGTTTTTTGTACAAAATAATGAAGTGCATTTGCAAAACATGAGCTTCACAATTCTGCTTTTAAACACAATGGAATGCTTTGCCCCATAGACTTAAAGTATATCATATGAGCATTAATATAAAAACAATATATATATATATATTTTTTTAACAAAATTATTGTCTTTGGTAATAGACAGCATTTTACAGATGCTGCCCATAGAGCTAAACTTGCATTAAACCTGGAACATTCCAAAAGTCTCAATTTGTTCTCCATTAAATCTAATTCCTGTCAAGGAGAAACAACTGAGACATTTAAGAGATATCATCAGTAATATAAAAATTTCTAAGGGTGTTTTTAAGCTCCAATTTGTCATGTTGTGATGGGCTTTGCTGTTTTTTTGTTTTGTTTCGTTTTGTTTTTTTCTCAGTGTGTCCTGTGTTCTGTATGTCCTCTGTCCAGTGGTATGATGTAAGCTTACTATGTCCCTTACAGCATGGTGCTGTTCCATGTCCACCCCACTTTTGGCAGAAAGACAGGGAAATTACCTTGCCACGGTGTGACTCAGCTAGCTCTGGTGGCCAGAAGGATGGCGGGGTGACAGGCCAGCCCAATCCCCTGAGCTATGAGTGGGGGATTTGTCTGCGATCTCTGGCCTTGTTGATAAAACTGACTCTGTGGTACCACAGCTCGGGCTGAGCATCCCTAATCGCTTTAGGGCTTGCCTGGGGCCAAGAGAAATACACAGATGCACACACACACACAGGAAAACATACACACTCCACATATTCATGCATACAGTTCATAGATCAGACACACAGATCAGATCCACAGATCCACTTTATCTGCATGAGGATAAATGCATGCATGCACAAAACACACGCACACACACACACACACACACACACAAACAAATGTACGAACCAACAAACAATGTTATAATGTAAACTTGAACACCTAACTCAAACCCTAAACCTAACCTTGATTTTTAATAGGAAAATAACTTAAGAAGATAGAAAACATCAGTTTGGAATGAAACGTGGGAAGTGTTTTACAGGTTATTGACACACATTAGTCATTTACCACAGCCTTGGTTTCTCGAAAAACTGCCTCGATTGGTTCACCAACTACTTTTCTGGCAGGGTTCAACATGTTAAATCTGAGGGTCTGATGTCTGGACCTATTGAGGTTTTGATGGGGGTGCCACAAGGTTCGATTCTAGGACAAATACTATTCTCTGTGTATATCAATGATGTTGCTCTTGCTATTGGTAACTCTCAGATCCACCTCTACACAGATGACACCATCCTATACACATCGGGTCCTGCATTGGACACTGTGCTAACCAATCTCCAAGAGAGCTTCGATGCCACTCAAAATGCATTCTGGGGACTTAAGTTGCTTCTAAACTCGAGCAAAACTAAATGCATGCTGTTTAACCGCACACTGTCTGTACCCGCCAACCTGACTAGTATCTTGACTTTGGATGGATCTAGACTAGATTACGTGAACAACTATAAATACTTTGGCACCTGGTTAGATAATTCACTTTCTTTTCAGTTTCACATTAACAAGCTTCAAGCCAGAATTAAATCTAGAATTTAATTTTTTGAATCTAAATCTTTTATTCAGAAATAAAGCCTCCTTCACTTATGCTGCCAAACATACACTGGTAAAAATGACTTTACTACCAATATTGGATTTTGGCGATGTCATTTATAGATCTGCCTCTACCTCCCTTTTGAAAAGGTTAGATGTGGTCTACAACAGTGCCATCCGTTTTGTCACCAATGCCCCTTTCAATACTCACCATTGCGACCTATATGCATTAGTGGGCTGGCCCTCTTTACATACTCGACGCCTGACTCACTGGTACCAGTTTATATATAAATCAATATTACGCAAAACCCCTCTGTACTTGAACTCTCTCCTTGTTATTGCCCTACCTATCCGTAACCTGCACTCTAGCAGGTACATCTCCCTAGTAACCCCAAAAGCAAATACCTCTTTCGGCCGTAACTCCTTCCAGTTTGCTGCTGCATCCAATTGGAATGAGTTACAAAAGACTGAGAATACCATCTCTCTCACTTCCTTTAAAAAAACGACTATCAGAGTTTCTGCCGGTCCGTTGCACATGTTGACCCCTATATTATAAATTCATATTCAATTTATCTCTGCTCTAGTGCCTTAGGTACCATGCTTGCACTGTCCTGCACATTATCTTACGTGTTGTATGTTATACTGTACAATATCTACTTGCACAATCATGCACAGTATCATTTACTACTTATGTAGTTGCTTGGTTATTTTTTTTTTTTTTTGATAACAACTTGATGCCTTTACTATAGATTATGTTTCACTAATTGTTTATATACGGACACTGTCTATTCTATTGTCCAGAAAACTTGTATTTTACTTAAAATTTTGTTCCTTGTGTATTTAATGTGTAATTTGTATAATTTCATGTGTAACTATTTGTATGTCTTGCACCTTCACTTTATCTTGGCCAGGTCACCGTTTCAATTGAGAACGTGTTCTCTACGTGCTCACCTGGTTAAATAAAGGTCAAATAAAAATTTTTTATTTCATGCTTAAATACTGAATGAGTTATCAAAATTTGTTAACAGATGCTTCCCTTCTCAAAATAAAGTGTTGTATAGGAGGCTAGCTAAAAATGGATTCATGTATTGTATCCATTTTACATTCTGAAAAAAAAAAAAATAATAATTATAATAAATTAATAAAAAAAAAAAAGATGTACCCTGCCAGAGCATCGCACATATCACACCTCATCGCTTTTACGAGGACCCTTCTGCACGTATTCCCTTTAATACTTTCTTGAATCCAGGCAAATTAGTACCCAAAATCTGCGGATGGGTGAAGCAGGAACTAACCGAGGCCTCCACTATGTTTTGATCCTCGAAATTGAATTGCAAGGGTATTTGTGAATATCCCCATGCACACAATTCACCCTCACCGTTTTAGCTGTACCCAATGCCCCGGGTTGAAACAAACATTGGTGGATAGTGGTTTGATTACAACCTGTGTGTCCACCAATGTTTGGTGAGTACCCCCCATAACTCTTACAGGTATCCGGTATTCTCCGGCTCAGTCGGGGGCAGCCTGCGTGGCATCGGGGATCCGGACCACCATCCCCAGCTCCATCACGGGGATTTGATCCCGAAAAGTGTCCCGGATTCCCGCAACTCCAGCAGGCTGGCCCAGACGCCATGCCGGCACCTGCGTCGGCAGACACTTCTACCTGAGGGAGAGAGCGGTGGGGCACTATAGAGGCAGCACGGTGTGCCCACCACCTCACGAGGGGAACTGGCCGCGGTAACGGAGCTCCTCGCCTCCACGGGGCAGGAATGGCTCTGGGAGTGGGGAACACACAGGGGGAGGGGGAAGAGATAGAGAGAGAGAGAGATGAAGAAGAGGGCACTTCCGCCCTCGCGTACGCCACCATATGGTCCTCCGCGAGTTGGACAGCTTCCTCCAGCGACACTGGATGGTGGCACTGGACCCACTCCACCGTTCCCTTTGGCAGACGAAGGATAAGCTGCTCCAGTACCACCTGATTGATGACCCCCACGGCGTCGCGATTCCCCTCCAGCAGCCATTTATTGTTATTATTATTATTTATTATTATCATTTCATAATTTTTAATCATCAAATCAGCCTTTTACTGTAGTATTATATGACGCATTATTGTCATATTTCCAGAAGTATTTCATTTCAACTATAGATACTTTACAATAAATGTGCGTAAATGTGCTTAATTGTCATAAAAAATAATGTCACAATGCAAAAAATACATAAATAAATAATAATAATAATATATATATATATATATATATATATATATATATATATATATATAGTCATGTTGTTGACAGGTTTTTTGAGAGTCACCCTCACGCTGTTAACTTGGCGACACGTGTGCATACAGTATAGAGGGATTTACGCAGCATGATGCCTGTAATTTCCTTTTTCGTTTCTACTGTCCTACCGAGTGCTCCTTTCTGTAAAAAAAAAAAAGAGCATTTTTATAAAGCAGGTTTTGTAAATGGGCTACACAGAGTGATGCAATAAAGACTGTTTATGTGTGTGTGAGAGATAGACTTGGGTTAAGGACATATTGTACTGTATGACAAGGTTAAATCATCTATATCTCCATATCCATTTCTCTAAGCGCTCTTCCAAGGTTAAAGAAATTTCCCAAAAAGATTGCTTGAGCCTTGAAACACATGTCTTGATTTATTTATTATTTTATACATTTTAATACTTTTAGCACTGTTTTGTCACTGCTGTGATTCGTCATAGCTCAGCTTCCATCACCAGTTGTTTACTAATGGCCAAACCCTTTTCTGGAATATGTTCCCTATCATGATGTCCTTGGTAATTCTCTAGTGTACCAACTCAATTGAGATGGATGGATTGGCATTCCTTTTCAAAGCAATTCTCTTTTGCCATCATTGCTAGACTACGTCTATTCTTAGTTGACGCATCAGAGACCAAGCAAACATGCTTTATCATCACTCGTGCGTCGGCACCCTGGAGGGTCGAATGAGCTTTGTATGTGTCAAATACACACACAAATACACAAAAGCAGAAGGTGCACATTTGAAACAGAATCTCAGAAGGAGGTTTAAATAAGAAATGATGACTCAATTGTGTTGTCAACTGTCTGGATATACTATTTTTATAGAAATACAGCTTACTGTAATGTAAACTGCTTGCGTGTGCTTTTAAAGGGGTGCTTGTTTCACTTGTTAAATGGCCATGAATCCAGTCTCATTTGCCATCAAAACATCCTTTTACAGTAAGGGAGAATAATGGGTTTAAGAGGTATATTCCAGGTTTATTACCACTTAAATTCTATGTACATCTATGACTGATCCCTCAGTTTTTAAAAACACTAAAGAAAACGCAGTCTACAACAACACTTTAAAATGAGCTTTATTAGCTAATAGTTAAGGATTATATGAGGTGTGATGGAATCCTGTTGGCGCAAAGTTATATCTAATATTATAACTCATGTCATGCATTTAAATCCAGTAATCCAGCCACTTTTGCTTGATAGGCCTATCTGTGCAAGGATAACAAGATAGGACATGACACAATGTGTCAAGCACTTTTTTAAATAGAATTATGTCAGTAACCCCTACCAAGAAAGGTAGTCCCACTTGAAAATGCACGTTTTAATGCATTTAGAGGACTATTCTAGCTTCAGTGCAAATTAAACTCAATCGACAGCATTTGTGGCATCAACCATAAACATTTATTTCAACTTGTTATTTCTTTTCTTTTTTTAAAAGCTAAAATCAGGGTTGCAGTGACGCACTTACAATGGAAGTGAATGGGGCCAATCTTTAAACGTTAATATATGGTATAGTCACAAAACATAAACAATATGCGTATAGTGTGATGAAATTGCTGTGTAAAGTTATTTCCAATTTTACGATTTAAATACCTTTAAGCCCTGTAATCAGATAAAAGACAATTTAAGAAACTTGACAGTTCAAATAATACTGAAGTTTTACCAGAATTAATGGTAAGTTAAGAGGTTTTAGAAAATCAATTTATGCTTTTAAACCCTCCAAAAATTTGCCCCATTCACTTACATTGTAAGTGCCTCACTGTAACCTCGTTTTTGCTTTTTTAAATTATTGTATTCTTTTTTAAAGAAAAGGAGGGACAAGTCAAAATTATTTAATTTTAATTTAATTTTAATATTTTTAGTAATCAACAATATGCCACAAAAGCTGATCGTTACATACTTTTTAAAGGTGTAGGAACGTAACACTCATTATTTTACATTATTGGTGGTTGTAAGCAGATAATCAGAGACAGCCATGACGCACAGATATAAGTGTCAAATGATGTTAGATTTATTACAACAAGCCAAACAAACTAGAATGAGGTGCAGGATGAGCTATTTACAGTAATTAGCAAAACAAAAAAAAAAAAAAAAAACAACACAGGGAAAATGATCCCGAGTGTCGCTAAATCAAGAACAATTAAAAAAAAAAAAAAAAATTCCCTTAAATCTAATTCACAAGCCCTCTAATCTACCTACGAAAATAAAAATTTAGAAAACAACCAAACCCGAATTCTTCAGCATGCATGATGCTCTAAATGACCTACTCTAACTAAGGAAAACACAAAAATACAAAGGGAGGCACACAGTTCTTACCTAATGTGTCTAATAATCAAATATCAATACATGTGCAATGTATTTATTGTGTGACCTGCTTACCTGTTCTCTTTTCCCCAAACTAAAAGAACATCAAGTACCATTGATCAGCAGCATAAGGTACAGATAACAAAGTAACACGTAACAGATTCAACATGTAGGTTAAAAAATAATAATAATTACAACAAAGGTAAATATCTCTCACACACACGGGGCGGCAGTGGTTTGGTCACAACGCCCTGATGATGATTGGCAGGTGACATATCCAATAGGCAGAAGACTGAGAGCGAGATAGCAGATTGAAAATAAATTTAATGAGAGAGAGAAAACCAAAAAGAAACACCAAAACACATTATACTGACAAATGAGCTTGACTTGTATTGAACCTGTAATATTCCTTTAAGAGATTTTTCTATTTTATTTCAATAAAATTTAATTTCTCAATTTAAAGTCAACGTGAAATAAAAATGGACACTATTTAATTCCTTCCCATACACTTTGCATTTTTCTAGTTGTATATCCTCTTGCCACAGATGCTGCCGTATTTAACCTGAAATATTCCTTCAATTGTACCCATGAGAGATAATAATAAATGAGAGGAACCAAGATAAAGTTGTTTTCCTTGTGCATTGTTCAGTATTGTTAAACTAAATGTGTCCAACATCTTCATGTTCAGTTATGACTTTGGACATTAATAACTTTCAGGACCTTAGGCAGCTTCACTGAAAACAATGTTTTGAAAGAATGTGCAATGCTTTTTACTGTCCAGTGACTACAGAGATTATTCTGAAAAGCCAATACTTAAAGAAATATATGCAACAATCGGATGCAACTCAATATATTGACTTGAAGACGTAAACACTAAATGCAAAAATGTAAATATGCGAAAACAAAGCTTCTGTAGAGAAGCATATGTCAATGTGGTTGCCCTCAGCTGTTGGTCACATTATAAAAATGCACAATAAGTTTAATGGTTTAAATAAAATACATTTGGCTTTAGCACTCTCTCGGTCATCTTAGTTTTTTTTTCTTTTTTCTGTGACACTGAAAATAGTGAGTTAACTGACAGACTGACAGCTCTTTTATAACATGCATCTTAGTTCTATTACCATCATGCCTTTAAAGCAAGTTTGAGCAGATCTTAGTTTTCATGTGTTCCAATAAATGTCTGAAATTTTTAAGGAGAAATTTGTTTTTCAAAAGACATATTACAGAGCATAAATGAAAGGGGGAAAAGATCTTAAAGGTGAAGTGTGTAAGCATTTTTGTTCCACTGATGTCATTGAATGGATTTTCTAAAATAACAACTCAATTGTCGAATGTAAAATAGTAAAACTCCAATAAAAGTTCTTGATGTTCATTACATTATTTTCATTGGAAATTATTATTATTATTTTAAAAACACACTAATGTTGGAACCAACATGAATATAAAGATTACATCATGAA
This sequence comes from Xyrauchen texanus, assembly GCF_025860055.1. NCBI lineage: Eukaryota > Metazoa > Chordata > Actinopteri > Cypriniformes > Catostomidae > Xyrauchen > Xyrauchen texanus. The sequence continues at coordinate 36,852,814 of NC_068304.1, read as the reverse complement.
AACTTGGCACAGGCATTTTAAAATAGACTTTTTAAAAATATCATCTATATATCATCTTTATTGGTCGTTGACATGGAGAGCTATTGCTTAGCTTAAGTGAACATGTATCTGTGTCTGGTGAGATTTATTGAGATTATTGAGTCCATTGAGATTAAATGCATACAGCTCAAATTAACTGTGAAGATCAGGGTTTGAATTGGGAAGGCAAAACACAAAGTTTTCTCTTTAGGTGTTCAGCTCCATGCAACATTAGGTTATGAGTTGAGTCATGTTTGAGTCATTTTTTATTATTTACTCACACTCGTTTTGTTCCAAACCATGCAGTTGTTTTTTCAGTGGAACACAAAAGGAGAAATGCTCAAAATAATACATGTTCCACTTTTCATATAAAATTACAGTTCACAACAGCTGTCAGGCTTAAAAAAAGGGAAAAACAACACCATAAAAGTATCATAGAAGTAGTCCTTACAACTCGTGCAATATATTCCAAGTCTTTTGAATCCACACAATAGCTTTGTGAAGAGAACAGAACAAAAGTCATTATAAACTGAAAATTTAAATATGGCAGCATTATATGTGTCATGCCAGAGTTGACGTCATTGACCCCAAATGCAAGTGCATTTGGTGTGGATGTTTCAACCTAAGGCAATCTGGACTAATAAAGTAAAAAAAGATGTCTACTTACAATATCCAACAGTGTACTGTATGTTCATGCATCACAGGAGGTTTGTCTTTTTTTGTCATTTATTCTGAAAGTCATGAAAATTCCCATCACAGTGTCATTTCCATCACATCTCAAATTCTGTATTGTTTTTAATAGAGTTCTGTGTTGGTAATGATGGTAATGAAAAAAAAATTTGTTTGGTGAAGTGGAAATTTGCTCACAACTGTGGAACATCTAATTTGATAGAAAGCCTTTAGAATATCTTAGTTTTAAACAAGTAAGAATTTGTATTTTTATAATGATGTTCATACTTTAATATGGAAGGTCTTGGTCTGCTAAAGGTGGAAGCAGTTTAATCTATACATAAAAGGCTTTTTAATTGTTTTTTTAAGGACCAAAAATAAATGATGAAGGCCTGGTAAACTGTTTCCAAGTCAACTTTAATGTGACCTTCATATAAAAAAGAAAAGAGTTCAAATCTGTTTGTTTTAATATAAATCAACACCTGGGACACAAAATTGCCTGAAGCTGATGCAACTCGATGTGTGTGTTTGAATATACTGTTTTGAAATGAGGAAAATTCAATGAGTAAATAATGACAAAATGTTAAATTGTTTATGATCTAACCTCACAATTTCAGTAAGCAGGCAGATTTCACTACCTTCGAAATAATCTGACGTATTTGGCTCCAAGATAACGAGCAGAATTCTTTCTAATTAGACCGACGCTAAGCCTTATGATTGGTTTTCATCACAAGATTGTGATTGAGATGGAGTTCAAAACAGACCGTAATGGGGATACAGTAGCTCCCTCTTCAAGCCGGTTCCCGAGCAATCATTGCCTAAATTTGCTTTGATGGATTTAAGACTGTAATTAAATGGCTAATCATAATTGTTTCCTTGTTCTCCCACCGTGTTTCTGGGATCATTGTAATTGCCAAACACATATTGCCACTCGAGTAACTGAAAATTAGCCAATTGTGGTGAATGCCTTTACCTCTGATTATATTCCGGCACTAACTGCCCCATTGATTCAAGAGAATGCAAATTTTCACACTATATTCTCTGCAAACACAAGCCAGGTATCTGCTTCCTTCATTCGGCTGCACCCACTAGTTCATTTGAATCGTAAACAGGAATTATAACAAGACACACAATAAAGAAGCAGAACACTGAATCACCACGGTGTTATTTCGGTGGCATCTGGAGCTATTTTATTTGAAGGACCGTTAGAGGCAGTATAAGGCGTTAAACTTAAAATAAATAATAATAATACAATTACTGTATGTGGAAAAAAATATATTCATAAACAGAAACAAATGAGATTCATCAACCTTGCACACACTCCAAAGGTCAGAGTCACACAAAGTCAACGTCATTCAACAAGCTTGCGTAAACATACTGCCCAGCAAGTCTGGATAAATGCACCATGGGAAATATGCGTTAACCTTGATGCCTTGAGAAACACGGGTAATTATAGACAATTCAGGCAGCAAACAAGTGAATTAATGTATTCTTGCAAATAAGTTAAAGTGTGTAAATGAATAGGTTTGTGTTATCTGGCAGGTGTGTTTGGGTGTCTTCCTGAGATAAAATGCCAGCTTCAACCTGGTTTAATTTCAATTTAAATAGATTACAGGCTGTTTACATGCCTAGGGTGGTTCATTAACAATGCCTGGCTTAATGCTTGTAATTGAGCAGTTGTCTATATCAAACTTTTTGTAAAATAACGAAGCACACACGTTTGCAATGTTCTGCTGTTCAAAGCAGTTCACCTAATCTAGTTGATGAGCGTATAATACTATGTATGAGGAATAACTAGTAGAGAAGTGTAGGGGTAAGTTCGGAATAGAATACTAACATACTGCCAGGGTTGGGAGGGTTACTTTTGAAATGTATTCCACTACAGATTACAGAATACATTCTTTAAAATGTAATTTATAATGAATTTTGTGAGATTCTCAAGGTCAGTAACGTATTCTAAATACTTTGGATTACGTCTTCAGCACTGGTAGATTGTTTTTCACTTGTTTTGACTCTAAAAACTCTGCCAGTACAGTAAGACAAAATACACATGTTAAAAATACATTCTCTAAAAAACCTAAATATCTTATGCAATGTTGTTACTAAAACAAGATAATTCAAACTGATCTTGTTTTAATGATTTTTAGATCTTTTTATAGGAAAACAATCCAAAAATGACGGTAAGGCTTGTCACATGGTTTGTATCTCAATGGTAACCACTGGATACTTGTGAATGTCCCCATGCACACAACTCACCTTCACCAGCTTATTTTTATCCAATGCCCCGCCTTGCACCAAGCGTTGGTGGATCGAGGTTTGAGAACAACCTGTATCCACCAAATCTTGATGTGTATCCCCCTTCACCCTTACTGGTATGCGATATGACCACGCCCCCCATGCCACAGTGACATTTCTTGATAAATAAATATGATCGTGTCTGGTAACATGTGCATGTAAAATGGCTAGAAATAGCATTTTAGCTTAGCGTAAAACTGACAATTTACTCAAGGTTTATTTCTATTTCTTCTACTCCAAACTTACTTCAAACGTACTTCTCTGTTGCTCGTATGAATGTAACACATCATAAGAAAGTGTTTCACCGCTGTTCAAATGCACTTTGGATCGCATCATTTATATGTATAAATGTTTTTCATCTGAAAGAACAAAATATTAAATGAAAGAAATGACAATAAAATGCAAAGTAATCTCTTCAGTAATCAAAATACTTTTTGAATGTAACTGTATTCTAATTACCAATGATTTATTTGTAACTGTAGTGGAATACAGTTACTTATATTTTGTATTTTAAACACATATTCCCGTTACATGTATTCCATTATTCCCCAAACCTGCATATAGCTGTCACGGACACCGACGAGGGCGTCTCTCTCCCTGGTCCCCGGAGATCGCACTCTCCCGAATACTAACTGCCCTGATTGTTCCCAGCTGTTTCTCATTACCTCTGTCTATTTTAACCATGCCTGTGAACTCCTTCCTCGCGAAGTCTTGTTAGCCCCGGCCACATTTCTGAGCGTGTTTACTTCTACTTTTGATTATTCAGTGTACCTACCTAGCCTGTTTACCCCGACCTTCGTAGTTAGCCGCCAGCCTAGTTTATCTCTGCCTGTCTACTTACCTCGATTTCTCGCCGCCTGCCCTGACCCTCCGCCTGTTCCAGTTACGAGTCTGCCTGTCCTTCTTGTATTGTTTGATCTGCTGAATAAACGCATATGGATCCCAACCAGCCTGAGTCTGCATCACAATAGCATACTTCAAAGAACAGTATATACAATCGGGTCTCATGAGAATTCGTAATGGTAACACGAGATGGCGAAATCATGTTATTCCCATGAAGAAATTTTTACGAGACAATGAGCAATGTTATTAGGATTTTCAACAATTTAAACCCAAACTTAAAATTCACAATAAAGTCTATCTCCAAACCCTAAATTGTGATTTTGTTATGAAAATAACGTTTGTTTATCATGGAAGAAAACATTGTGATTTGGAATGAGACAAGGAAAGTGTAATACAAGTTAGTGACATACATCAGTCATTTTTATTGCATAAATACTATAAATGTGGAATGAGTAGCCACATTTGTTCACTGAAGTTTCCTTTGTTAAACAAATGTATGGATAGGAGGCTAATATTAGTTTCCTGTATTATATCGATTTGAATTTCAATTTGTCAATTGGTTGGTCTCTTTAGGAATTAAAGTTGTACCTTTTCGTACAAGCCAAGTGGTACGTTATCTTACAGTTGGTAAGAATGTCTACTGCCCACTTTTTTATAAAGTCAACATGAAGGGACTTATTATAAGAGCACTCTGTCTTAAGCGCAGTGCTATGCGACACGCCATACGTGCAAAGTCAGTGGGCATGGCCATGACGTTTCGGTATTTTCATACTGTCGTAGGTATAAGTGGGCTGACGAAATAGAGCGTGCAAAGAGTAAATGGGTTTGGTCAAGTGCAATTTAATTCTGAGGTTATTTTGCCGGCTGCATCCTTTTATATAATCCGTTCCCTTGTTATGACACTATTGGTTAGGTTTAAGGCTTAGGGTAGGGAGGTCAATTTTGTTGATTTAAAATTCAATAGACCATTAACCTTTAAAACCTTTTCTGTTTCGTAGAACATTTAACTCGCTTTTTGTGCCACACAGTGGACATTTCACCTTGGAACTGCCAAGAAACGTGTAAGGAGCCTGCTATAATTTTGCAAAATGTTGCCTCATTTGTGTAATTTTCATGAGAAAAAATGAAAAACATGAAATCTGCATTGACAAAAAATCTGATTTTAACTGTATTTTAAACCACCAGATAAGAATGTGAAAATCTGATTCCACTGTTCTGACTTCACAAAACGGATTTGACTTTGTTAACTCTGCCTGTCTGAACAAGACCTAAGAGTCTTTGACAAGTTTCTAGCACACTTATGCATGGCTTGCTTGAAAGTTTTATAACCTTCAAATCATATCCAACCAAAACACAGTATAATAGCTCACTCAACCTCTAGCCTCCATCTTTTCCAAGCTGAGAGGTCCTGCTACTTTCAAATGCACATCAAGAGTGCAAAGGCTTGTGCCACTAACCGACAGGGACATGAAGCATGTGGCAGCCAGAGGGTTGTGAAGAGACAGTGAAATGCACAGAGACTCGTTAGGGGAAGGTGGCAAAGGGTCAGACAGACAGACCTCAACTCTTTGTGTGCTCTTTGTGTGGGTACAACTCCTTTGCTTGTGCCAAATTAACCATGAGATGTATTATTGTGTCAGTCCTGGACCTGGCTATTTGCTGAGCCTAATTTACAGTCCAGGGAATTAAATATTGTGACCCGCTCACCTCTGTAGTGTCAGTCTCGTTAATGGTACACGACGTACTACTCCAAACCGGACGCCTGCTCTGGCACAAGGATACGATGAGAGAAGCAGACAGTCATTTCTGCTGTCACCAAGAGAAGTCAGCATGAACATTTACACATCGTCTTACAAAGACACTCTCACAAATATAGATGCAGTGTGTGCTCATTTATTTGGGTGATTTGGGTAATTTTCATAAACAAATATATATATATATATATATATATATATATATTGTTTATGTCTTACATTTTGTTTCACAAAAGCATTTGCCTTAAGATGGTTATTTATATCTTCAGCTTTAGTGTGTCAATAGGAAACATAAATGTTAGACTCTTAAACATTACTTTTGCAAATAGAAAAGATTAGAATAGAAGAACAGGGATCCCTGCAACAGATTGCCCCCACAAAGCTCCCCCTGAACTTTATGTCAGTCTGAGATTACATAAAGAGACAGAAGCAATTGAAACAGCCTAAATATATAGAAGAACTTTGGCAAATTCTCCAAGAAGCTTGAAATCCTATCTGCCAACAACCAAGAAAATCTGTGTTCAGATGTACCTAGGAGAATTGGTGCTGTTTTGAAGGCAAAGGTGGTCACACTGAATATTGATTTAGCTTTTTTCTTTTTACTGGACTTTGTATGACTAAGTGATGAATGAAAACTATTTATGGCATTATTTTTGAAGATATATCCTCACTATGCAACATTTTTCATAAGTGCCTAAAACTTTTGCACAGTACTGTGTATATATATATATATATATATATATATATATATATATATATATATATATATATATATATATACACCGATCAGCCACAACATTAAAACCAGCTGCCTACAATATATTTCAGGAGTCCGGTTGGAATATACTCATAGTAAAATACATGAGCAAATATAAATAGGACACAACAGCAGTCTTTACTTGTCTCACTCACATAAAAACACAGATTATACTCCTCATAATGCATCAACACCATGAAAAGAACTTAATGAAACAGTTATGGCAAATTAGGCAAATAATTGCTTTAACAGTGTTCAATATATTAATCTCTAATAGCTGAAGATGTTAGAGATTAATATATTATATATTGTATATACACTCACCTAAAGGATTATTAGGAACACCTGTTCAATTTCTCATTAATGCAATTATCTAATCAACCAATCACATGGCAGTTGCTTCAATGCATTTAGGGGTGTGGTCCTGGTCAAGACAATCTCCTGAACTCCAAACTGAATGTCAGAATGGGAAAGAAAGGTGATTTAAGCAATTTTGAGCGTGGCATGGTTGTTGGTGCCAGACGGGCCGGTCTGAGTATTTCACAATCTGCTCAGTTACTGGGATTTTCACGCGCAACCATTTCTAGGGTTTACAAAGAATGGTGTGAAAAGGGAAAAACATCCAGTATGCGGCAGTCCTGTGGGCGAAAATGCCTTGTTGATGCTAGAGGTCAGAGGAGAATGGGCCGACTGATTCAAGCTGATAGAAGAGCAACTTTGCCTGAAATAACCACTCGTTACAACCGAGGTGTGACGTCCATGAGTCATGTGACTTAATTGGTTCTCCCCATACTAATTGATAATTAGTAGTGATATAAAATGCTGTGTGTTATTTGCTCAAGGGCTCATTGGGATAGCTCCATATCTTAGGAGTGGCTGGCCCAGTGAGACCTCTTCGATTTATCCTCGTGCTTTTCTTACCGTGTAGCGTAAAGTTTTGATATAGTTATATTATTTGCTAATGCTACGTTTTCCCTTTGTTAACCCTAGACCCATGTTACCATCCACGGTTGTGGTGGTTTATGCTTACTGACAATAAAACAATTCTCTTTTGAGTTTACTAAGACCTGTTGTCAGACTCCCCTTTTTATGTTGCAGCTTGTAACGAGCCAGTCGTGACATAAAAATTGGGGGCTCGTCCGGGATTGCTACACGAGTAAGTAAATGCATGTTTTCAGCGTGTTCACCTGTAAATGAGGAGATTTCAGTGAGTTAGTGTGTCTCAGCTGGATTTAAAATCCTTCCATCGTGGCACTATTTGTTATTTTCTTTGTTATTTTGCCTTTCTTATTTTTGAAGGTTATTCTGGATGGAGGTTTTAAATCTCTGTCGGGAGTACGCTTCGGGCTTTTGGTTTGAAATGCCAATTGTCTTCGAGTTCAGCGTTTAATGCCGCCCGAGTCCGGTACACCTTTGAAGAGCAGGAAGGATTAGTTAGTTCTGATTATAGGTAGGAACTGGAATCTCATTTTCATTTAAGGTGACACTGTGTTCTATTCTCTGTATCTGTGGTTTCTGATACCTGCCGAATAAATAGGTAATTTCGGGAATGACTTGTGGTAAGTCTTTGTTTATCTATTAACTAAGGTGGGGTTCAGCACCGGGCGTGTATGTGAAGATTCCTGGCGAAGTGGCCGACGGGATTTGTATTTTCTAAGCTCTAGTTTAACAGCGTCTCACGCGTGTCTGTACTGCTGTTGTGTTTGCTCTGTTTGTTTTCGTTTGCAGAAATGTCGTCAGTAATTGAAGATTTCTTCATATTTCCTTCGGAAATCTTAATGGAGAAATGTACGAAGGAAGAGCTGTTGCAGATTGCCGAACACTTTGATGTGGAGGTAACCAGTAGTGATAAGAGACGTAAGGAAACTCTGATGGAAACTGTGAAAAGCGCACTTTCCGAGCGGGGTATTTTAGAGGTAAGGTCTCAACTTATTCATTCTGAAGAGACTGTAGTCTCTCCTCCTTCTGACACGGACAGTTTAAATGCAAAGTTTGGTGAAATGTCTTTGCTAGAGAAGCAGTTGTGTGTTGATGCGGATAAACTTCGCGCCCAGCGTGACGCATGTGCACTGAAGGAGAAAGAGCTAGAAAATGATTTTGAAATAAAGAAGTTACAACAGAATTTAGAACTACGTAAGCTGGAGTTACAGTTTGAGAAGGAAAGGGAAGAAAGATCGTTTCAGCTGAGGAAACTTGAGTTAGAGCTGAATGCACAAACTGTTGAAGTTCCACTTCACGTTGAACCAGTGCTCGCTGACACCTGTGTTTGATGTTTACAAAAACATTAGACTAGTGCCGCCGTTCTTAGAGAAGGAAGTAGAGAAATATTTCCAACATTTTGAGCGTGTTGCACAGTCTTTAAAATGGCCTAAAGAATTTTGGACGTTGCTGTTGCAATGTGTTTTAGTCGGGAGAGCACAAGAGGTGTATTCAGCGCTGACTATAGAACAGAGTAGTGAGTATGAAGTCGTTAAGTCCACTATTTTACATGCTTATGAATTGGCACCTGAAGCATACCGTCAGAAATTTAGGAGCAATTTTAAACCTGAGCAGTGTTCTTATCTAGAATTCGCTAGAGAGAAAGAGAATCTGTTTGACCGCTGGTGTGCCTCAGTAAAAGTAAACACTAAAGAACAGCTTCGAGAACTAATTCTGTTGGAAGAGTTTAAAAACTGTGTTCCAAGATCCGTCGCCATGTACCTAAATGAACATAAAGTAAGTACATTATCAGATGCTGCTCTAATGGCAGATGAATTTGTCCTCACCCATCACATTTTTGTCAGTCACTCAGATCAGAGTAGGTCTAGATTGAGTGTCTCTGCTAAAAATAAAAAGCTTGTGAATGTTGCGTCAAATTCTGCTGACAATACCTCAGCTACACGCACAAAAGGTGAGTTAGTTTGCTTTTATTGTAAAAAGGCAGGACATAAAATTTCGGACTGTATTATTCTCAAAAAGAAAGAGAAAGCTGCTAAACCTGTTGGTTTAATTTCCATGTCAGGTAGGAAACCTACTGGTCAAGTAAATAAGCAGGTCGAACAGGTGGATGTTGAACAGGTGGATGTGAAGAATGTTAAATATGACTCTGATTTTTCACCATTCCTCTCTGAAGGGACTGTGTCGTTGCCTAATTCTGAGGAGACTGTGCCGGTACGTATTCTCAGAGATACTGGTGCAGCGCAATCCTTTTTGTCGAAAGGACTTTTGTCTTTGTCAGAACGTACTGCTACAGGAACACATGTATTGGTGAGAGGGCTAGAGATGGGGTTCATGGAAGTTCCTCTACACCGCATTCACTTAAATTCCAAACTAGTCTCAGGCGATGTAGTAGTTGGAGTTCGTGAGATGCTTCCTGTTCCTGGAGTCGCTTTCATTCTCGGAAATGATTTAGCCGGGGGAAAAGTCTGGGAAAAGTCAGATGCTGGTGTTCCACCCATAGTAGGTTCTACTGTAGAGAAGTGGGTTGCGTCTTCTGACCGTCCTGATTTATTTCCCGCCTGTGCAATAACTCGAGCAAATAAAAATATGCCAGATGAAGTGGAAAATGTTCTTTGCGATACTTTTATGGTTTCTGAAAATGATTCTCAGCCAGACCTTAGTACAGTGTGTACTGAAACTGAAAATGTGGTCTCTAAGAATGAGTTACAGTCTGTTGTGGATCGTAAGATGAATAAGTCCGATTCCATATTTGAAAGTCTATTTATTTGTGATGACCAAAATGACACTTGTTCTTTATCTCCACTTTATAGTGTGACTCGGGATGACCTGATTAAAGCACAGCAATCGGATGATACACTTCGGGAATTATTCTCTTTAATCCGAGAAGTGGGTGATAAAACTTCATCTCCCTTCTACTTTCTCAAAGATGGTTTGCTGTGTAAACATCAACCTATGAACTCTGATTTTTCACTCGAACCGAGGATCCAAATTGTAGTTCCTCTTAGTTTTCGCCAACCCATCTTACAGCTATCACACCAAGGCATTGCAGGTCACATGGGGGTACGAAAAACCTGTGATAGGGTTCTAAGGAAATTTTATTGGCCTAGAATCAAGAGAGATGTGGTTAACTACGTTCGGTCATGCCATACTTGTCAAATGACTGGAAAGCCGAATCAAAAAGTTCCACCAGCTCCTTTACAGCCTATTGCTGCAGTTACCACCCCTTTCGAACACTTGATTATCGATTGTGTTGGTCCTTTACCACGATCTAAGAGTGGAAATGCTTATTTACTTACGGTAATGTGTCAGTCTACACGTTATCCTGCAGCTTATCCTCTTAGATCGATTACTACTAGAGCTATTCTAAAGGCTTTATCAAGTTTCATGTCTATTTTTGGCATTCCAAAAATTATACAATCTGATCAAGGCTCGAACTTCATGTCTCGACACTTTTCTAAAGTTATGCGACAACTAAAAATCAAACACAATATCGCCAGTGCTTATCACCCTCAGAGTCAGGGAGCGCTAGAGATTTCATCAGACTCTTAAGTCACTTTTGAGATCTTATTGTGTTGAACTGGATTGTGACTGGGAGGAAGGACTTCCGTGGTTGTTACTATCTATTCGTGAGGTCGTGCAAGAGAGCATAGGCTTTAGCCCTAATGAGTTAGTGTTTGGACACATTGTTAAGGGTCCCATTGCTGTCTTGGCAGATGAGTGGACAACTTCCGAGCCTCCCGAGAATGTTTTGGATTACGTAAGTAGTTTTCGTTATCGACTCTATGAAGCCAGAGCTATTGCTCTACGAAAACTAGGTAAGTCTCAAGCGAAAATGCAGAGGTTGTTTGATCGCAAAGTAAAGTCCAGAAAATTTCAAACTGGTGATCAAGTGCTGGCATTGTTACCTGTGTTGACAAGTCCTTTTCAGGCTAGGTTTGCTGGACCTTATACGATTGCGAAGTGCCTCTCCAATAATAATTATGTGTTAAACACGCCAGAACGGCGAAAGAAAATACAGGTTTGTCACATTAATTTATTGAAACCGTACATGAATCCCGTACCTTATTTGTCTGTTGGTATGGTGACAACTATTGAAATGGTTGAGCCAAGTGTTTTAGACACATCGGAAGAGATGGCTGACAGTCCAGAGGAGACGAAAGGTCCTTCTCGTGGAGAAGTGGAAGGACGACTGAATAACTCGGAAATTCTTGCTAACTTTGCTTACCATTTGTCTCATCTGTCCGAATCAGAGAAGACCGATATAATAAAGTTGGTAAGTTCGTTTCTCTCTCTCTTTTCTGATGTTCCGACTCGAACTCACGTCGTTGAGCATGACATTGATGTTGGTGTAGCTCAACCAGTAAAGCAACATGCATATCGGGTAAATCCTATCAAAAGAAAATTACTCCAAAAAGAAGTGGAGTATTTACTTGCTCATAACTTCGCAGAGCCCAGTTTTAGTTCTTGGAGCTCTCCGTGTATTTTAGTGAGCAAGCCTGATAATTCATATCGTTTTTGTACTGACTACAGGAAGCTAAATACCTTAACAAAACCGGACTGTTATCCTTTGCCTAGAATCGATGATTGTGTTGACCGTGTTGGCTCTGCACAATTCATCAGCAAATTTGATCTTCTGAAAGGATACTGGCAAGTTCCTCTAACATCTCGCTAAGGAACTTTCTGCGTTTGTTACACCCGATAACTTCCTGCAATACACAGTTATGCCTTTTGGGGTAAGAAATGCTCCCGCTACGTTTCAGCGGCTGATCAATCACGTATTGGCCGGACTAACAGGATGTGAAGCTTACCTCGATGATGTTGTCCTATATAGTTCTTTGTGGTCTGAACACCTTTGTCAGATAAGAAAACTTTTTGAACGTCTATTGAAAGCCAATCTGACAATAAACCTCGCCAAGTGTGAGTTCGGAAAGGCCACTGTGACTTATTTGGGTAAGGTAATTGGCCGGGGTTGTGTAAAACCGATCCACGCAAAAGTAGAGTCTGTCTGTAGTTTTCCCATACCAACTACCCGTCGTGAGTTGCGACGATTTCTTGGGATGGTGGGTTACTATAGAGGCTTCTGTCAGAAATTTGCGGATATAGTTTCCCGTTGACTGATTTACTAAGCCCCAAGAAACCCTTTAAATGGACAGAACAATGTCAGTATGCCTTCGAGAATGCCAAATCTCTGTTGGCGAATGCACCCGTATTAGTTACTCCGAACTTCGAGAAACCTTTTCTGCTTGCGGTTGACGCTAGTGCTTATGGTGCTGGCGCTGTTCTGTTACAAAAAGACTCCAACGACATTGAGCATCCGGTCAGTTACTTTTCAAAGAAATTCAATCGACACCAACAAGTATATTCAACGGTAGAAAAAGAGGCTTTAGCTCTTGTTTTAGCCGTTCAACATTTTGAAGTATACTTGAGTTCACTTTATGGTCCCATTACTGTGTACACTGACCATAATCCTTTGACTTTCCTGGATCGGATGCGTGGTAAAAACCAAAGAATAATGAGATGGAGCCTTATCTTACAACCTTTTCACTTGGATATTAAACACATCCGTGGCAAAGATAACGTCATCGCTGATGCTCTCTCACGGATATAAGAAGACCCATTAGTGGTGGGCGTCTTTTTTGGTTTCTTCTCTCTTCTCTTCTCTTCTCTCCTTTCCCCTCTCTGATGTCCTAGGGCCCAGGATTCTGGGAGCGAAATGGAGTGGAATGCAAAGAGATAAGTATCGATGTACAATAACATTCGCAATGTTTAACCGTAGGTTTGTATGTGTACAATGATTTTTTTTTTGTCGGTTGTCGGTTTTTTTTGAACCTCCTTTTGGAGTGGGAGGTGTGACGTCCATGAGTCATGTGACTTAATTGGTTCTCCCCATACTAATTGATAATTAGTAGTGATATAAAATGCTGTGTGTTATTTGCTCAAGGGCTCATTGGGATAGCTCCATATCTTAGGAGTGGCTGGCCCAGTGAGACCTCTTCGATTTATCCTCGTGCTTTTCTTACCGTGTAGCGTAAAGTTTTGATATAGTTATATTATTTGCTAATGCTATGTTTTCCCTTTGTTAACCCTAGACCCATGTTACCATCCACGGTTGTGGTGGTTTATGCTTACTGACAATAAAACAATTCTCTTTTGAGTTTACTAAGACCTGTTGTCAGACTCCCCTTTTTATGTTGCGGCTTGTAACGAGCCAGTCGTGACACGAGGTATGCAGCAAAGCATTTGTGAAGCCACAACACGCACAGACTTGAGGCGGATGGGCTACAACAGCAGAAGACCCCACCGGGTACCACTCATCTCCACTACAAATAGGAAAAAGAGGCTACAATTTGCAAGAGCTCACCAAAATTGGACAGTTGAAGACTGGAAAAATGTTGCCTGGTCTGATGAGTCTCGATTTCTGTTGAGACATTCAGATGGTAGAGTCAGAATTTGGCATAAACAGAATGAGAACATGGATCCATCATGCCTTGTTACCACTGTGCAGGCTGGTGGTGGTGTAATGGTGTGGGGGATGTTTTCTTGGCACACTTTAGGCCCCTTAGTGCCAATTGGGCATCGTTTAAATGCCACGGCCTACCTGAGCATTGTTTCTGACCATGTCCATCCCTTTATGGCCACCATGTACCCATCCTCTGATGGCTACTTCCAGCAGGATAATGCACCATGTCACAAAGCTCGAATCATTTCAAATTGGTTTCTTGAACATGACAATGAGTTCACTGTACTAAAATGGCCCCCACAGTCACCAGATCTCAACCCAATAGAGCATCTTTGGGATGTGGTGGAACGGGAGCTTCGTGCCCTGGATGTGCATCCCACAAATGTCCATCAACTGCAAGATGCTATCCTATTAATATGGGCCAACATTTCTAAAGAATGCTTTCAGCACCTTGTTGAATCAATGCCACGTAGAATTAAGGCAGTTCTGAAGGCGAAAGGGGGTCAAACACAGTATTAGTATGGTGTTCCTAATAATCCTTTAGGTGAGTGTAGATATAAATGATTGTACAACACTTGCTGTACCAGCGTGACATTTTCTTTACATTTGTATGTTTTAGGCATTCAGTGTGTATTCTCGGAAGTTTGTCTCGAAAAATCTTCATGGATTTGAAGTGACCAGGCCGTTAGCTTGGGCCAAACATTCGTCTCTCATAAATTAAATTCAGAACAACAAATACCATCAATATGTACTCTATTTACAATATGTGCCATTTTGGACCCAACTACTGATTCTTTATAATTACATTTTTCCCCCACATTTTAGTATAGCAAAATCATAAAAATCACCAAACAACACTAATGGAAGTATGGGAATTATTCAGTAACCAAATAAATAAATACATAACTAATTTAACATTTAAACTAGCAACTCTGTTGCTTTGGGAATGAAATTCATACATATTTTTCAGCAAAACTAAATGCAAGCATTAAGCTAAACGTTTAGATCCATATGTCAAATTAAATCCCAAAATGAAATGCAATGAAAATAAAATAAGAAATAAACAAATAAGAAATTATATTTCACGTGTTTTGGGTTGGGATCTTTTGGTTTTGGGATAGAAAGAGCTTTTTTGATCCCAGAATTAGAAGAACAAATCAGAAATTATATTATGCATAAAAAAATTTATTTAAAGGGTTAGTTCACCCAAAAAAATTATCCCATAATTTACTCACCCTCAAGACATCCACAAACGGGAGTGAATGGTACCTTAGATTTTGAAGCCCAAATAAACCCATCCATCAAAAATGTAACCCATACGGCTCCAGGGGGTTAATAAAGGCCTTCTGCAGCAAAGCGATGCGTTTTTTGTAAGAAAAATATCCATATTTATAACTTTATAAACTATAATCACTGGCTTCCGGTAACGGCCATCCGCGCGTTCACGAGAGAGTCGAGTTCCGGCGTATGACGTAGGCGTAGTGTAAGCCCTGTTGAGAAGTGATGAATGTGAAAGCACAGAGGGTAGAGGAAGCCAATGATCGCGCAGACGGCCTTTAACGTTTGTCATTATGTTTATGATAATGAAGCATGAATACAAAAATAAAATCAGTACATCCTGTCCATGTTTTTACTTCTTTAGTTTTTTCCTAAAAACATTTTCATAATATAAATCAAAATTAAATTCAGATTTATATTTGGATCTTTTGATTTTGGGATCTTTTGATTTTATTAATATGCATAATTTCTTCATGCAAAATATAATTTCTTATTTGTTTCTTTTGATTTGGGGTTAAAATACGGCCTGAAAATGTTCCTGACCATTTTAGTTTTTTAGAGATTTCCCCATTTCCTGTTTATAGAATAAAAAAAACTTTATGCAGGTGAATGAACCTAGAGCACAAATTGGTTTCAAATCGCTAGAGAAGTCAAGTCTCTCAGCAGTCTGTCTCATGAGATGACATCTCCAATGGAAGTCCCCACGGGGTGCATGACAGAAGATCCTGTTGTTCCCCAGGATCTAAAGAACTCAGTGGGGTTTTCGGAATCTCTAAAATACCTCACAGATAAATGAACGAGATTCCGGACCACCAGTGTGCGGTGTCACCTCCAACTGCCGTGCCTCTGTAATCAACCTGTGCCTGCAGTTTCAGGTTGCAGCAAAATTAGCAAAAGTACATGCACTACCTACACAGACAGTTGGTGTCATATTTATAGGTGTATCATGAGGAATCAAACGATCCTTGATGTTTTAAGATCTTCATTGTACTATAAAAACATACTGTAACTTTCAGAACTCAAATGTGCCAGTAAATAAAGATCATTTATTGATACTAAGCTGCCAAAATGACTCATTGTAATTTTCTGCAACTGTGTGGCATTATACAAATACATAAATTAATGAATGAGTGTCCATGTTTACAAGACAAAAAAAGCTTTTGGGTGATCAGAAACTTGGCCGGCCCACACCGTCAACTGAGGAGAAAGTTAATGAGAAACAAGGCGGACAGATTTCAGAAAAATAATAAATGTTTAAAATGTTGTGACCACCTTAATATGCTACATGCTTCCGAAATTTAATTTAGGTGACTTTCTCATTGTGTTCCATAAATTGGACACATTCTTATCACTGTTCATTAGTGTGATCGAGCAGGAAAGCTTTTCCGTTCAGTGCCATGAACTGTGTGACCTTAGCTGCCCTGCCGAACATCCATCATCAGCATGACTGGCATGTTAAAAACCTAAGAGGCTTAGCAAACGCAGGCAGCATTGGCATACCTGTATTTGTTATTGAAGCTACTCTGAAGCAGAACATGTACTGTATGTCACTGCAGAGAGGAAGAACTCTCATTGGCAACTGTCCATCAGCTCTCACCATTTTAACAACTCTAATGAACAGAGATTATAAAAAATAACACTTCGATTTTTTTGTCCTCACAGGTTAATAAGGGTTTAATGTTG
This sequence comes from Xyrauchen texanus, assembly GCF_025860055.1. NCBI lineage: Eukaryota > Metazoa > Chordata > Actinopteri > Cypriniformes > Catostomidae > Xyrauchen > Xyrauchen texanus. Next base: position 36,836,118 of record NC_068304.1, on the reverse strand, counting down.
TTAGCTGATTGCAGCTTTTTCTAAAAAATACTATCTCGCACCAATCCCACACCATGGGACTGGCAGATTCACAAGGATGCGATTCAGTCAGTTTGGAACAACTTTGACAGGGTGGAGGTGGACCTATTTGCGAACAGACAGACAACTCACTGCCCGATGTCTTTTTTCAGACAAGGAAGAACCTGAGGCTCTGGGCCAGGATGCGTTGAAACAGAGCTGACCAAAAGGTTGTTTGAATGGATTTCCACCCCTGCCATTACTATGGATGACGTTGTGAGGAATCCAGGAGATGGGGCAACCCGTTCTGCTAATAGCCCCATTCTGGCCAAACAGGCCATGGTTTCACCTATTGTTGCTTTTACTGACAGGCAGGCCATGCCCACTGCCAATAAGACCAGATTTATTATCTCAGGTGGACGGGACGTTGTGGCACAACAGGCCCCACACACTGAAGTTATGGATTTGGCCTCTAGGGGCAACCAAATCATCTTGGAATGTTCTCAAGGGGTTGAGCACATGCTACTGAAAGCACATGCACCTTCTACATGTCGGGTGTATGCAGACAAATGGAGAGCTTTTTCTCAGTGGTGTCCAAAAGGGGAAATTGAACCTCATGCTTGCACTATAACTAACATCTTGGACTTTCTGCAGAGCCTCTTAGAGCACGGTCAGTCTTGCTCTACTATTAAGGTTTACGTGGCAGCATTGTCTGCACACAGAGGACCAGTTGAAGGTGTGTCAATAGGCATGCATAATTTAACGAGAATGATTATTAAAAGGTGTTAGCTGACTCCGACCCAGTCATAAGGCTTTGGTTCCGCAATGGGATCTGAATTTGGTTTTGAGTAGCCTCTCCTGCACACCTTTTGAGCCTTTAACCGATGTAGGTATTAAGTGGCTTTCCTTCAAGTCAGCTATTTTGCTGGCCGTAGTCACTGTATGGCATGCTAGTCACAGAAAGGGTTCTGCTGTATCTAAGGATAGATTATCTCATTGGGTGACAGAGGTAATCATGCATGCTTGTTCTTATGCAGGTCATGAAGTCCCTGCCTTTGTGAAATGCCATTCAGTATGTGCAGTTGCCACTTGCTGGGCAGCCCAGCGTGATGTGTAGCTGTCTGACATCTGTGATGTAGCAACGTGGAAGACTCCATCTACTGTTGCCAGATTTTACAGGCGTTATGTAGCTACAATGCCTTTAGTGTGTTCTGTGATGGTTACAAAAGAATCTAAACTTGATAAATGTTAATTCAGCATTGACAAAGTGTCTGTTGTATATGTTCATCAGAAACATTGGAGTATAAATCACAAATTATCCTTTTAAACTGTTGTTTCAAATGTACCTGATGGGCAGTGGAACCCTCGTGACTGCTTTGGTATGCGGCCTCCGCTAGATAAGTTAGGATACCGCTCTAGCAGTAATGAAAGGAAGTAGAACTGGGGGATATGTAGGTACCATGGTTCTACGACTAAGTGGAGGACCACCAGACTTCTGGTCACTTGGATAGACAAGAACGGACATGACGTAATGCTGCCTGCGCGTCATGTTCATGGGGGTGATGACTTTTGACAATATTTATACTTAGCAAAGATACGAGCACCAGGGAAAGACTCCAAAAGATAAGTTAGGATACCATTCAGGCGGTCCTCCACTTAGTTGTGGAACCACGGTTACCTACTTATCCTCCAGTTCTGTTGTAACTGTGATTGTCAACTAACAAACACCATGAGTGTTCAACATCACATACACCAGAGATGTGTTCAAAAACAAGAGCGATATACAATATTAGCTAAATTCCTTCAGTAACAAGTCATGAAGGTTTGTTCTCCCCCTTTGCCATTTTGCAACAAAGTACATCACTAAAAACTCAACATTGACACTGCAGGAAAAACTGTTGTTTTTTCCTGTAAATACCATTGTCACGATGAGAGTATATATCTCTGATAAGCTATTCAACAGATTGAACAGATTTGTGCCATGTTCAGTAACTCTCAAGTGAGATTTCGAGCATGCATGTTTGAATGACAGACTGCATGTGTGTATGAACGGAATGAATGCGCGCAGACCGACCGCTGCTCTCATAACATCAACCATGCTCAGATATAATTTTTTATTTTTGTATTATTATTTATTTGTAACATCCTCTTGCAATCGGATACCTTCTCTAACGTAGAGAACTTGTGTAAATCCTCATGAAAATTAACACCTCAGAATTCATACAAATTTGATATACTGCTGATAAATATACTGTATTTCTGATGATGATATCATAATGCTGGCCACAAAAGATCACTCAAGGGCCACATGCGGCCCACGGGCTGTGTGTTGAGTAGCGCTGGTCTAGCTGGTCTCCCATCCTGGCTAAGCTTATGTTATCTGGTCGGCCAGCTGGTCTGACTAGTTAAAACATGACCAAAACTCTTTGGAAATCACCTAACCAGCTTAGCATATCTTTACTAACCACCTTAGTCTGGTTTAAGATGTCTCTTTTTTTCAGCAGGGTAGCTATGGTGCTAAGATCCAATTGACTTGCTGCTATTAGTTCAGTTGTGACGAACATTACGGCAATTATGATAACTGTTAATGCTCCATACCGTAATTGCAGGTAGTCTGTAATAGCTGCTGTGGGAACCATAGTTATATCATGTGGAATGACAGCTACATGAAGGCGGAAATGAAGTACTTTGTTAAACGTTGAAGGTAATAACCCAGTTACACTTGTTTTACACCTGATTGGTTAGCGTGACAAGGTGATGGTATAGTGCAGGGACACATGTTGTGATACAATCAGTCTACTCATTCTTTTTATAAGCCTTACCATGACTTAATATTGAAAAGGGAGGATTAAATTTCAGAGGTTTTTCTCACTTTATATCACAATGTCTTGCTGCCTGAGTGTCACTTCATGAGAAATAAGAATGAAAAGAATTGTTCACCAACAATTCCATGAACATTCTGTCATCATTATGCACATTCATGTCATTCCAATCCTGCTGTTATTTTTTTTTTTTCTTCTTTTGTGGAATGCAAAATTATCAATTTAGAACAATGTACAAGATTTAAATAGGACAACAACACCCTACATGAAATCATAAATGCAGTCCATAGTCGATATGACGTGCGCTATATTCTATAAGTTTTTAGAAGCCATTAGATAGCTTTGTCATTATTCACTATTGTCTTTAGTCACTGAAAATCTTAATCTCAGCTGCATACTAGCTTCGAATGGCATGAGGGTGTGTAAATAATGAGAGAATTTTCTTTTTTGAGTTTTAGTCAACAGTGGTACATACTTCCTCTTATAATTTAAAGCAAGAAAAACAGTTTTTGTTACACCTCTGCTCAGCCACAGATTTAGCAAAAATCGAGGAAAACATCAGTGTTTTAGCGTTGTTGCAAGACTGTGTGCCACGTCGTGCATTGAACATATGTTTTGATGACATTGCCCCCTCCAAGTTTGAAAACTTTCAAATAATTCTTCATAAACAAAAATTCAACCACAGCATAATAATAAACCTTCCAGGATATAATTGGACTAAAAAAATTAATTCAACCTAGTTACTGTACATAAGCCAATTCACATGCATGTGTAATAGCAAATCTGTGATTTACTGGTAAATCATTCAGCATATCCTGCATTGTATTCCCTCAGTTGTTGTGATGAGCATACAAGCAAATGTATGCTTGAAGCATTAGTGCCAAAAGATACCTGCTCTCAGAATTAAATTTACCCTCTCTGCATGATTGCTCTTGTGTTTAGGTATAAACATATTTTTCTGAAGTGCCTGTTCATTATTCACTTTTCTTTTTCAATTTTGTTTCCTTAAAATACTACAGATTTGTGAGTGCATTGCGTATGTGTAACACAGACGGACAGAAGATAGACAGATAGAAAGATTATCCTGCATGTCTAAAGAACACTTTTCATGAAAAGCATATTATGGCGGGATGCAAATTCAGATGTTCTATTCAGCTCTGCTCCAAGCCACAAGGAAGAGCCATACATAAAACAGGTTTTTAGGAGGCCACAGTGCTGTCCTCAATATTTAAAATTGTTTCATTTAATCCCACAAAACATTTTAATGCCGGGACATGGGCTCTCTACAGCCGAATGCAAAAGCGATTTAATGGTTGAGCCACAGTTGTCAGCGTTCACTAATCTGGCATGATGGGCAGTATAAATAAAGCATCGGACATGACTACAGCTTTAATAGTGGATGAGTGATGCTCAAACAAACATGCACTCAACACTTTCAAAAGTGTTTAAAGTAACCTGCATGATCCGATTTTATGAATTTCAGAGATGTTCATAGAGACAGCACTATAGGTAACGTCTCGGGTTACACGTGTAACCCTTGTTCCCTGAAAAAAGCAGAACGAGATGCTGCGCTTTGCTAAGCGCTTTTGGGAACAATCCTACATTGTGACCAGCTGTGAATATGTGTGTAACACGTCAATGAACATTGACCGGAATTTATAGCCTTGGCTGGTGAGATCATTAGATGCACCTGTGGCCAAGCTATAAATAGACGCGTCACCAGCGTGTCGTCAGATATCTTTTTCTGAAGAGCAGTCCTGGGCCGTCCCAGTGCGGCAAAGAAGCGCAGCATCTCGTTCCGCTTTTTTCAGGGAACAAAGGTTACACATGTAACCCGAGACGTTCCTTTACAAAAAGCTTCACTATGATGCTGCGCTTTACTAAGCACTTTTGGGAACGCAATACCCACGCCGCCGCACTGGGGCTGTCCGGACCCCTACGGTTGTGAAGTGTGCTCACAAGAACGTGAGAGGTCTCAGACATGAGCTTGAGATGTCGACTCAAGGACGTAAGAGCCCGGAGTAGCATAAACATCTAAACCATAAAATTTGACAAATGTGTGCGGTGAGGACCAACCTGCCGCATCACGAACTTGTTCAGACGTGAGCTTGAGATATCGACTCAAGGACGTAAGAGCCCGGAGTAGCATGAACATACAAACTATAAAATCTGACAAATGTGTGCAGAGATGACCAGCCTGCTGAATCACAAACTTGCCTGAATGCATCCAGGCTTTAAGAGTGTTCTGTATGATCGGATTATCCTATAGAACTTTTGGCTTTTTAGGAGTGCTAATAAACAAAAGATTCTGAAGAGGGCTTCAAGATCAAGCCAAATGGAACCTGGATCATTCTTCAACCAGTCCGCCACAAAACGAAGCTGACACGCCACCTGATACCATCTGATATTGGGAACTTCTGGACCACCCTTATGACTAGGGAGCTGTGGTTTGTTCATTTTCAGTTTTGGTTTCCTTTTACCCCATATAAAACAAGAAAGCCAGTCATTAAGCTCCTTAATAACTTTGCTAGAAAGTAAAATAAGCATCATCATCAAAGGATACATTAAACAAGGTAAAAGTTTCATTTTGATTATAGCAATTCTTCCCAACCATGATACAGGAAGAGCATTCCACCTCTGCAAATCACTATGAATTTCTCCAGAAGAGGAGTAAAGTTACTTTTAAATAAAAGTTGGAATGTAGGGGTTATATGAAGACCTAGATAGGTAAAACCAGACATGGAATATTTAAAAGGGAAAGCGAAGAGCTTGTGTGTTTTTGAAGTGAGACTGCCCAATGATAAACAATAGATTTTGTAAGATTTAGCTTATAACCAGAAAATTCCCCAAAGGAGTTTATAACATCAACCATTCGGGGAACTGATGTATTTGCATCAGACAAAAATAGCAGAATATCCACTGCATAAACTGAAATCTTGTGTTGTCCGTCACTTAATGTAACCCCTCTAATCAATGAATCATATCTTATCGCTTCTGCCAAGGGTTCAATGGCAAGGACAAACAACAATGGCGAAAGTGGGCATCCCTGCCTGGTACCCCTACCCAGAAGAAAGGTTTTAGATCTGAGCCTATTAGTGGTGATGGCAGATGAAGGTTTATTGTAGAGCAGCTGCACCCACCTCAACAACTTGTCCCCAAACCCAAATTTCTGTACAGTGTCAAATAAATAGGTCCACTCAACACGATCAAAAGCCTTTTTGATATCTGATGAAATAACTAAAGTGTCAAGTTTTTGCTTCTGTGAGATATTAATAATATTTTAAGGCCTTCTGACATTATGGCTAGAACTCCATCCTTTAATGAAACCAGTCTGGTCCTCACAGACAAAGATTGGCAATACTTGCTCTAATCTAATCTAAGTGCAAGTATTTTGGATAACAATTTCAAATCTGTACGATCCACAGTCCTCTGGATCCTTCCCTTTTTCTAAAATCAATGAGATATCAGCCTGTCCAAGTGAATCAGGTAATAATCCTACTTCAAAAGAGTGGTTTAACATCTCAAGAAGGGGATCCAGCAGGACATGATGGAATTCCATATATAATTCAGAACTTATGCCATCCGGGCCCAGTGCTTTACCGGCCTTTAGACTCTGAAGAGCTCATATAGCCTCTTCTCTACTAATTGGGGCATCAAGAAGTTCCCTATAAGCTTGTGGGAGTGTTTTCAAGAGTAAGTAATTAAAAAATGAATATATTTCTTCTACGCCGTCAGCACATTGCTCAGATTTATATAAATCAAAATAAAATTTCCTGAACACATCATTAATTGAAGGGTTATCAAAATGTAGTTTGCCAGATGTGTCCAACACAGAGGTAATTAACTGTTGTTTTGCCCTAACCTTAGTCAACTGAGGAAGATATTTACTGGCTTTGTTACCATGGTCATACAATGTATGCTTAGAAAACAAAAAACTTGTATTAAATTTTTGTATTAACAACAAATCCAAAGAAGTCCTAATGTTAAATATTTTTTCAATTATTGAACAATCTGATGTCACATTAAATTCCTATTTAGTGTTATCCAGTTCAGTTTCAAGAAGCATCTGTCTTGCCAATTGTCTGCGTCGCTTGCTAGGTTCTGTACGAAAAAAGATAGAGAAAAGCTGGATCCTTAATTAAGCTAATGTTAAATCGCTACCTTTTTGTTCGTTGTGGGACTCCCTGAACGAATATATCTAAATATACAGCGAAGCATCCAAATAATCAAATTCTTCACAGATAGCTACTAATTCCTTTGACTGCTTAGTATGAATGGGATTTCTAACAGGCCATTTGTCCATCAAAAGGTCCATCAGGCAGTTCAAATCCCCTCCAATTATAAGTGTTTCTGAGGGATATACAGAAAATGTATCAAGGGTTGGCATGAGAAATTCAGGGAAAAAGTTTGGAGGAAAGTACATGTTTAGAAGCTAAATCTCTTCCCCATTAAGGACCCCACTAAGATAAACATATCTACCAAATCAGTCTTTATCACTCTTTAAAACATTAAAAGGGATGTTCTTATTAATAAGTATTGTAACCCCTCTACTGCTAGTTGTGAATGATGAAAAAACAGATTTGTTCAATCCAGTTGTTTTAACTTTAAATGTGCATCATCATCCAGATGTGTTTCCTATTGTAGAGCAATATTTACACTTTCCTTAATAAGAATATATTTAACCCTCCTTAATTTCAGTGGCCTATGCAAGCCCCTAACATTCCAAGTACATATTATTAGTTTACTACCCAACATTAATTTATATAGCAAATACAGAGATATGGAACTGCTTCTTCCTTTAGATATATGAAGTAACACCTGATGCAGTACTCAAATAAAAAAAAAAGCCTGCCCGAGCTTCAACAGTGAACATTATAGCAACTATTATACAAAAAGAAAACAGTGTACTCAATACATTTATATGGGGTATTTCCTCCATAACAAGGGGAACGATGTGCAATAACAAAGCATTGTTCAGCACAAAACTAGGCTCTTGCTGTACATCAGTGCAAACATCATAGAGAGTATGGCTACTTACACTGAACAACTTAAGAAACCCCTTTAACACAACCTGCAAAATCAAACCTACAGGACAAATATTACTTTTGCGCCGCACGTATAAGGTAAGCACAACAAAACGGTCCATTAATTTATTTAGGCCTACCAAAGACCATCTGGTATAGTCCACGTCCATTCAAGAGAAAATGTTCCCTTCGAATTACATTTGTCAAGTCAATAAAGGCCAGAACCTCCTCAGGGTCTTGCAAACTTTAGTAACTTTGCCGATGTGTGACTTTGCCGATGTGTGACTTTGCCGATGTGTGACTCTGTGTGACTCGCAATATAACTGGGTAAAGCATGACATAGTGGGCTCCCATCTGCCGTTTATTTTGCTGCGCCACATAGAACTCTTTCCTTTTGCATTGAACAGTTGCAGAAAAGTCCTGATAGAACAATATTTTACTGTTGTTGTACATCAGATGTGCTGTACGTCTGCTGGCATCCACAACCTGCTGCTTATCCAGGAAGTTGTTGAAGCGAACAATAAGCAGACAAGGCCTAACCTTGGTGTCAGCTTTTGGCATAGAGATGCAATGAGCTCACTCTAGCTTAAGCATCCCCGACTTAGTTTCAGTGCTGAGGAACTCTTGGATCCTAGTCTGAAGAAACGCGGTTGGGGTAGTACCTTCAACATTTTCAGGCAGGCCAATGATGCGTAGATTTTTCCTCCGAACTCGATTTTCTAGATCATCCAATTGTTTTGTGAGTGAAGAAACTTGGCGTGCGAGAGTCTGGAGCTGCTGTATCAACTGATGACTCGACCTCAACAATTCTGTTCTCTGCTTCATTATGTCTGCCCGTCGTTTGCTCAAGTTGTTGCGATTTGGCATGAAAAGTCTGCACAGCGACCCCAGCTTATAGTCAATAACCTTCGTGATTTTCTCAGTAATTTCCTGCAGCGGAATAATGCTGGATCGAGCTGTCCAACATCGTCACTCGTGTGCGAATCTTCGCTAACCACGTCCCCAGGTAGATACTTTTTCTTAAGTTTCTTCGCTGGTTTTGGCATTTTCACAAAAGAATCAGGCCAAAAAGTTTCTAATGACATAGTACCTCAGGTTGCATTGCCAAAACAGATTAAATTACATACTCAAATGATCGAATGAGAATCATGTTTTAAAATAAAATTCTTTAACATTTTTCCCCCAAGCATTTCAGCTTTTGAAATTTGTTGTGATTTAGAACAGTTATGTATTATTATTATTATTATTATTATTATTGTTATTACTATTATTATTCTGTCACTAAATGGTTACATAACATGACACTTTTGTCTTTAAGCCCCAGATAGCCTAATTGTTTTCTTTTTTTGTTAATTTGTAATGCAATTTAACAGATGTAGACAAAAAAATACAAATAACATGTCATTGACCCACATTTTATTTGATGTATCTTAGAGGCAGAACACTTCACTTTCACCCAAACTCTTCAAAATTGAGCCGTATCTTAATAGATTCCAATTTTGATCTCGATATTTATTGAATCAAGTTATCTGAAAACAATGTGGTTAACATTTTTGCTGCTGATTAGTAAAATTAAATATTATTAATATATTAGGATATTAAACTTAGTTAAGAATAAAATGTCTAATCAGCTCAAAAATTACTCAGGGAATAAATAAGAATAATAATAAGTAAAAAAAAAAAAATAGTTTTCATGGTATGTTGCAAAACTTGTGTTAGACTTAAGGGATTAATCTGTTTTGTGACTGTTGATTCAGTGACTGTTTTGCTTAGATGAACCACTTGTAGTAAAATGAATTGGATAATTTGGCAGGTGTAGAAAAGGAAGTCTTGCCTTACAGATAAAAGAGCCACTGACATGCACATTAGCTGGACTAGCCTGCAAAATAGTATTTTCAGCATGATCTGAGTCAAAGAAGCACAATTATGATTGTTGTCAGATTTTGCTGCTTATTTTGAACATAATTTTGACCAACTGTTTTGGAGACTTTGGTCTTTCCAAGTTTAAGTAGATGGGAGCTGTTCTTGTATGTTGTTTGTATCCATTGAAAATAGCTCCTCGGGAGCACTCCCAAAGTGTTCGCCAAATGGACTGACTGCAGGCTAATGCTAAACATAGATTTTCTCAAATTGTTATTCACGTCGGCACTAATGATGTCTGGCTTCGCCAGTCGGACATCACTAGAGATAATGTCAAAGATGTGTGTGAACTTGCAAAAACGATGTCAGACACTATGATATGCTCTGGCCCCCTCCCTGCTTGTCGTGGTGATGAGGTTTACAGTAGATTATTGTCACTGACCGGCTGGATATCTCAGTGGTGTCTTGAGAATAGCATATGATTTATAGACAATTGAAGAGTTTTTGGGGTAGACTTGACATGCTAAAGAGAGACAGACTCCATCCCTCCAGGGAATTTGCTGCTCTCCTCTCTAGTAATTTGGCTCATATTCTTAATAATGATAGTATATGACTAACTGGGGCCCAGGTCAGGAAGCAGACAAACTGGTAATCCGAATGCCTGCTAGCTTCCTTGAGACATCACATAGGTCTGATAGACTGTGGCTGTGTCTCGTTTGGAAGGATGCATCCTCCGGAGGTCACATCATTTGAAGGCAGTAGTATACCAAGTGTCCTCCTTTAAACAAGCCTTGTTTAAACAAGAAGGCCTTCGTAGGACGAACGGAAACAGAACGTAACATGGTTGCTATGACAGCACACCACTCTTTAACAAGTGCGAGTGCTTTGAGTGAGAAGGGAACAAAGTCTCTTTAGAAGGGAATGTAAGAGGTACATTTTAGGAGAGTCATAATGATGTAAAGAGAAAAGAAAATAGATTTTACAGGTATTCTTTTAGTCTAATAATTTAATTATGTATTAATATAATTATACATATTATATACTCTGCACCGGTCTACTAAGGTACTTCAACTTGGGAATTAACATTCGTTAAAATGTTGTTCGTCAAATTGGTGTCAAATTGTGAGTGCCCACGAAGGATACGCCTCATGCATTCTCCGAATTCCCATGAAAGAAGGTCGCATTCGAAGGCTGCATTTGAAATGTCCTACTCTCTTTTCTGAAATGAGACAGCCTTGATGACATATGCAGCCGACAAATGTGACCTCCGGAGGACGCATCCTTCCAAATAAGACACAGACTCTGTTTGTTCACTAATTCTAAGGTCAAACTAGCAAAAAAAAAAATTGAAGATAAACATCATATAAAGGTAGGGCTACTAAACATTAGATATATATTTACCACAGCACTAATTGTAAATGAAATTATAACAGAACATAGTTTGGATGTGCTCTGTTTGACTGAAATCTGGCTTAAACCAGATTAATATATTAGTTTAAATGAAGCTACTCCACAAGGTTATTGATATAACCATGAGCCTCATCTGAAGGGTTGAGGAGGAGGTGTTGCTACAATTAACAGTGAAGTTGTTGGTGTTACTCAGAGGACATGATACAAGTTTAAGTCTTTAGAACTAATAATGCTTAATATGACACAATCAGATATAAGTAAAAATCTCTATAATCTTTTGACCTTGTTACAGAATATAGATCAGCCGGCCGTTACACTGGCTTCCTTGGTGAATTTGAAAATGTTCTATCTGACAAGTAGTTAATGTAGATAGAGCTTTAATTGTTGGTGACTTCAACATTCACATAGATAATGAAAATGACACATTGGGATTAGCATTTATCGATACTCTCAGGTCTCTTGAAGTCAGACAAAATGTGACCGGACCAACTCATCATAATCATACGCTAGATTTAATTCTGTCTCATGGAGCTGATGCTGATACTGTAGAAATTCTACCACAGAGTGATGACATGTCAGATCATTATCTTGTCTCTCATTTTTTGCGATCAGCTAATATAATTAAATCTACACTACGCTATCGTTCAGGTAGAACTATTCTTTTGACTGCTAAAGATAGCTTCCAGATCTTCCAGAATTGTGTCACATACTCTGTAATCCAAAAAGTCTAGAAAAAAATGTATGAAATAACAGAAAATATAAATACAGTGTTCTCTAGCACTCTTGATAGTGTCTCCACCCTTCGATTAAAGAAAATTAAAGAAAAAAGTCTCACACCGTGGAACAATGCTCACACTCATGCTCTCAAGAGAACATCTCAGAAAATGGAGCACAAGTGGAAAAATACAAAATCAGATGTATTTCGGGGTGCATGGAAGGCTAGTGTCTGTAGCTACAGACAGGCTCTAAAAGCTGCCAGGTCAGAATATTTGAGCAAACGTATAGAAAATAACCACAACAATACTAAGTGTTTATTCAGTACTGTGGCATAATTGGTTAGGAATAAAGCATCGACTGAACCAGATTTTCTGTCGCAGCACAATAGTTATGACTTAATTAATTTCTTTACTGATAAAGGTTAAATAATCACAATAAAATTGGAACTATGCAATTAAATATCACAGCACCTCAGAAAATAGTGTCTCACAATTTTGCTCTCGAACAACTTAAATTTTTTGCTGTCATAGGTCATGAAGGGCTAACAAAAATCAAAACCCACAACATGTATGTTAGATCAAATACCAACTAAGCTCTTAAAAGAGGTATTACCAGTAATGTAAGAACATCTTAATATTATTAACATGTCCCAAGTAACTTTAATATGGCAGTTATAAAACCTCTTATTCAGAAGCCACAGCTTGATCCTAGAGAACTGGATAATTACAGACTGATTTCAAATCTACCATTTATGTCAAAAATACTAGAAAAGATAGTGTCCGCACAACTATGTTCATTTCTACAGAAACATTTAATATATGAACAATTTCAGTCAGGATATAAGGCCCATCACAGTACAGAGACTGCACTTATCCAAGTTAAAAATGACTGTGGCTGCATTTCTCTTCTAGTGCTTTTAGATCTTAGTGCTGCCTTCGACATGATAGATCATGACATTCTCTTGAATAGGCTGGAGAATTATTTTGGCATTGGTGGATTTGCATTAGCATGGTTTAGACATATTAATTAAAAAATTCTGTTAAATACATACAAAGCTTTGAATGGTCTAGCTCCACAGTAATTGAGTGACCTTCTAACACACTATATTCCATCACGTGCATTACGATCACAAAATTCTGGCTTGCTAAATATTCCAAGAATATCAAAATCCAAAAAAGGAGGTAGATCCTTTTCATATTTGGCTCCTAAACTATGGAATATTCTCCCTAACACTGTTCGGGATGCAGACACTCTCACTCAGTTTAAGTCTACACTAAATACTTGTCTATTTATCTAAGAATACACCTTATTTATCCTTCAACTCACAGTTTGGCTGCTTTAGTTAGGTCTGTCGGAACCAGAAACATCAATCATGATCTATAATTCTGCATACAATTGAATGGCATCTACACTAATATTATTATATTTGTTTCCATGTCTCAACCTCGGGATTCATATCCTGACTTCAGAGGATAAACTGATGACAACTACAACTGTAAGACATTGGATACATTATATGCCACTGCCTGTACCTTGGATTTAGAATGGACCCTACTGAACCTCACTGAAATAACCTATAGGTTGAACTGTGATGCACCTCATTAATCTCTGCCTGCATCAGCATTGTCAATTGATGGACTACACTCTTGAAATGAATCACATAGACTATCATTTAATTTCCAATAGCCAACTAACAATGGACAATGCATCTATGTAAACTTCTGCAGTTAATACAGGATGGACTTCAAAGACATTAGTCATTAATCTTAAATGTAATCTAAAATAGTGTATTTTTATTTTTAAAACACGGACCTGAACACTTAATTTACATATTTAAAACCATGACTCGCACTGCACACAAATAACTAATATTGGCATTATATTCATGTTGTTTAACCAGAGGAGAACTGGCCCCCACAGTGAACCAGGTTTCTCCCAAGGTTATTTTTCTCCATTAACCAACATCATATAGATTATTGTGTTCCATACCACAGTAACCTTCAGCTTGCTCACTGGGGTTCTAAACACAATTATTTAATTATTTAATTTATATACACATTTTACAGTTTATATTATAGATATTACATTTTCATTTTTTTTAATGCATGATTAACTGTAAATCTGCTTTTGAAATTATATGTGTTGTGAAAAGAGCAATACAAATAAAAATGACTTGACTGACTTACCTTGAAATGGACTTTGGTTAAATTTTTTGGAACTGCAATTAAAATTCATATTCAACATCCTGTGGGGCATTGCCAATTCAATTCAAATTCCAATGTATGGGTTAAAAGACAGCCAAGAGTGTAACAGTAGCCATCTGGTACGTGATAGCTATGCAGTGTGTAAGCCTCACTCTCCTGGCCTTAAGATATGCACTAGTAACTGAGGCTAGAGGTCATGGCTTTATAACCTCCTTGTTAGCGCATCAGACTCCCATGCCGAGGATCTCCAGTTCAAATCCCACTTGGGGCAGGTAGGACTGGTGACAATTGACAAAAAGCTGCTTACTTAATTTTCCCCAACCCTGGTGGATAAACCTATAACTTTATCTTCAATATGGCCAAAGCTGCTTACTGTATCAACAATATATATTTGAATACTCAAAATTCATCATCACAAATACCCACATGCTGCCAACAGGTAAAGACTTGCAAGTGCTTTGGATTTTTGATAAAAAAAATATTACCCTTGAATGGATCGGAACAGCTAAAAATGTTTTGCAAGTAATTGTGTAATGTGACAGTCATTCCACTGTCTTGTATCTGATGTTAATTTCTGTGTCTTCGTGATTGATTCTAATGAATCAACGACACATGGCATCCATGTAAATAAAGTACTGAAATTGAGCATTTAATTGCTTCATTTGCGATTATTGTTGGATTGAGAGTAATGACTTGCCATTTGCATGAACGGAGATGCGGGTTATCAAACAAACAGAATAATCTTTGCTGCTCTTTGACGCTCCAGTTAGTTTGACAGATGGCACATGAATTCTGGGTTGTCTGTCAGAGCGTGTCACTGCATGAATTTGCATGGCTTTGATGGCTCTCTCCAGCATTTGCAAGCCATTGGATTGGTTTCAGTCATGGCTTTTGAAAACTGGAAAGATAAAAAATGGTCAAACTAAGTAAGCCTCTGCATAACACACATGCAAATGCACAACATAGTGGAAAGGTTTTCTACTGGAACCCATTACCCAAAACTGTTCTATCGCTTTTTGTTAACCAACTAGATTTTTTATATGTTCAGAAAATATTTTGAGGGATCGTTGCTGTGTAGCATATGTAATAAAGTAGGATGATCAGGGAAAACATGTTTATATTCACAAGGAAAGCACTAGCTGGTTGTTTAGGGCTAGGTGGTTTAGGGTTGGGCTATAGTTTATCTGACCAATCAAGTAGCACTTTCCTTATGTACATAACTGATTTGTCTAATCAGATATGGCTTTCTTCATGAATATAAATGGCTCATCCCCTACCATCCTATGTTTCGGACATTTCCATTGAGCACCATATGTAGAATAAAGCAGCTTTTCTCCAAGACTGACCTGACTAGAGTCTTCATCTCATGTGAATGCACATCATTTCAAAAATAGTTTTCAAAAACACTATACTAATATTACAGTTTCGTTAGTAAGTTTAGCAATTAGCAAAATCACTAAATGAACCTTTATCTCTTACTTGAGTCATTTCCCATTTTCATGTTATACAACACACCAAACCAAAATATATATTGATGCTCATTTAAGGCATCCTTTTGCTTTCTCCAAACCATGAACCATGTATAAAGGTACAGTAGGAGACAAAGGGTGGAGGAGAGACATTACTTCTTATTTCAGGCTGTATACCTTTGCTTATTGGCCTTGGCAACAAGCAGTTTCCAGAAGGCGGCCCTGCCATTAATCCAAATGTGTGAAAACCTCAAGATGCAGTTTTTGTAGAGACTCGACCACAAATGTGTATTAATTCTGATCTGTTCTAAGGCTCTTTTGTGATTTTTGTTTTTTGTCTATCCCTATGGTCTGCCTAAGCTTTGATCATATTTAGCAATATGTTTGCAGAGAGGTGTATAAAGCATGTTAAATGACCCTCTCGGTTCATAATTTTAGACCTACCTTGTCAAAGCAACATTTATACCATGCTATTTGGATGGTATATGTTACTTAATTGTTGAAGTTAAACAAGCATTATCACTTTGTCTCTTTTAATTATCTTCATAGCGTCAGGCAATGGAATACAATTGTTCAAAGATATCAAGAAGGAATATGACTTTAAAAGTAGCTTTGAATAAAACTAACAGTTAAACGACTACTTACATATTCTCTAATTACGTAACACCCTTAAAAAAATATTGTTTAAATTATCTATAAAATTGTGTCAGTGGTCTCAAGTTGCTTTTTGAATCTACCTTATGAATGTGCTTATTTCACATACTTCTGCTAATTAGCAATCAACAAGAGAGCTTTAAAACATTATAATGATATATTTTGTAGTTAATGACATATTATGTTTAGCATGAGTATAAACAGACTGATATTTTATATTTATATGGTGACAAGAAAGTTATATGTAGAGCAGCTCTACAGTATATTTATCAGCTCTACATTATATTTAAGTTACATTTTGTTGGCTAGTAAAACTACATTTACTATTCAAAGCTCTCTTGCAGATGCCTTCAAAATTAATGAATTTGAATGAAACATGATCTGATGGCTAATGCTAAGACTTTAAACAATCGGCATGAAGTCTTGTCCACATTGTAGCATATTCTATTCAAGAAGAGACCATCTGACAGACATGTAAAGTGACCAACCACAGTTAATTTCTTTTACATGACATTTAAGGACAGGTTAATGTGAAATCAATCAAAATTCAGAGAAAAAAAAACTTATACAACCTGGTTTCATGGAATCACGTTACTATACCAAAGTGTTTGCAAAATGATTTTAACGTGGCTCGTTCTAAGTATCACAGACGTTTCCTGGTGAAATAAACTCTAGAGACCTTACAACAACTATTTATTTTTATTCCCCTTCACACAAATCACAAGTAAAACACATATTATGAGTTCATAAACACTTTCCTCCCTGTTCCTCCCACACTGCTATCTTATGACATCTAAAACTTTTACCACAGCGCATATGACACAGTGCAAGGTGAAACATTTTAACATTTGCATTACATATCCAATTTACAAGCTTGTTAGTGTGCAGTAAATTTGTTCCACTTGTGATGCAAAGTTTAACGGATGCAAAGTTTAACGGATGCTGTGAATGCAGTGTGAACGGTCCATAGGTGGTCTCTTTCCACATTATTTTGTCTCACTGTATTTTGTTTCTCTCAAATATAACATTATGAGTCTGAGTGTCTAGACGTAGCTCTCAATGAACATTTCTAATGCAATTTCTGGAGTTTGCTCTGAGTATTGTTGGCATACTGTGGCAAGCAGCCCAATGACTGCAGGGGCCCATGAGTAGTTGGTGTCACTGTAATTTCTGCTTGTTTAATGTGTCATTATAGTTCGTGCAATAGAAGGAACAGGTGTGAATGTCATGAAAGACTGAGGCAAAGAAATTGTGCCTAGTTTCTTTCACTTTGTGTCTTTTAGATTAATACCCACTACACATTGTTTGGTCAAAGAAAATGTGTATTTGCACTCACTTTCCCTTCCTATAAGATTTTTGCTAACTGTAGCATTGGAAAGGTAAATGTATTCAGACAAAGCCTTGTCTGGAAGTTTGAAGTAGTTTTTCAAGTTTAAAGTTTGATGGTTCTACAGACATACAGACAAAGAGCCAGCTTGCTAGGTCACGTTTAAATTATTCCTTTAAAGTTTCAAACCTCAGATTTCAGATTCCTAACATCATCACTTTCCAAAGTATGCAGTTATGGAGAGTGTTTTCGAGAAT
Source organism: Xyrauchen texanus (assembly GCF_025860055.1). NCBI lineage: Eukaryota > Metazoa > Chordata > Actinopteri > Cypriniformes > Catostomidae > Xyrauchen > Xyrauchen texanus. The sequence continues at coordinate 36,818,377 of NC_068304.1, read as the reverse complement.
CAAAATGTTCTGTGTAGGTAAAAGGCCATTTTAGTGTGGATGAGAGGCATATACGTACTGTAGAATACATAATGCATTTTCAAATGAAAACATATTAGTGTGGACGTGGCCTTATGTACTGTATCTTAGATCTAGTAATTTACAGTATATTAGATATACAGTAGATCTGAGCACTTTCATTATGTTCCGAGTTTGGTGGATGTAGCTTAAACGTCTGGGAGGAGTTAGAATTGATGATTTAGGGATGAGGATGATTTAGGGATGATTTATCCCTCTTGTTTAGGGATTTTGGAAAAACCCTTAACCATATGTGTATAATAACATAATAACTGTGGAATAACTTTGTCAAGACAACATAATAAAGTTACAAGCATATTATTTACACTTTACCTTGTATTTGGTGCTTTGCGAGTGTTAGTTTTGGACCAAGCATGCGAGTAAACAGATAAACCAGTCAAGTTTTTATCAGTCCTTTTCAACATCTGGATTAATTCTTGTTTATTTACACATTATCTTTTTAAGAGTTTGACCAAAAAAATCTAATAAACAAGTTTGCATCAAAGGCAGAAGTTGAGATATGGTGGCTTTTGTGGCTTGATATGTATTGACTCCCCGAGTCTTATGTCTCTCAATAAGCTCTTGAGGTATTCAGAGTCAACACCAGAGATTCAACAGTAATAAAGAGCCAAATCTACTTTAATCGGATCTGCCAAATAGATTTGACATCCACACATACCTAGGATTGTTTAGTTTTTTCTAGGTTGGAAAAGAAGAGGAAATGAGAATTATTGATCAGAATATATGTGTTTTCTACTGACTATGTTGTTTCTCTGCAAAGCAGTCCTTTTTTGTTAATTGTTTTGGCAACTTGTCCCAGAGACTTTGCTAATCACCTTGAAATTGAAAACTGAATTGCAGTTGAATAGATTGCTGGAATTGTATCTGCACTGCAGCTGCAAAAAGGGATTACTGTGGTTTGGCAAGTGTCGCACACGCATGTATGTGTGTGTGTGTGTGTGTGTGTGTGTGTGTGTGTGTGTGTGCACTAGCTCTATAACACAGCAGGAGGAGTTCAATTAGTTCAACCCAAATGCAAATTCAAGAGACGCAGAGTTAAAAGTCTCGCCTGGATGAAACCTCGAAACAATGTAGCTTCTCCACACCTCTTTCCATTTAATTCCTACAGACTTTTAATATTAAATCTCATTCAAAAGGGTCAAATTAACAAATGATCAAATGGAATCTCTTGGCATTCGTAGTCATTCCAATTTGGCACCACCTGCTTTCATCCCCTGCTTGAACAATCTAAAATGGACCAACAGTCACCATTGCACTGTTAGAATTTATTTACTCAAACAGAAATCACAAATGAGATCTTTTATTATCTCCATTGTTCCTCCCAGATAATGACATAGATGTAAACCAACTAGAGACTTATGATGAAGTCTCCTGCTTCTGGAAAAAGAAATTCCAGTAATCTCACACACAAATCATCAAGAACTTCAGAAGAGATCTTAACAATGTCTCAAACTGTGCCTCAGGTTTGACAAGATACCGAAGTCTGAAAGGCCGACTCTGTTGTGTCTTTCACAGCACGTCGTGGGGGTAGGCTGTCGCTACTTGGGTCTTTTGGCACACTTTATTGGCCACAATTCTCCGATTGGTGGATCGTTTTTTTTTAAGAATTCACAGAGTGGTTCTTCTTCTAAAATTTTGCTATTACATTTTTAATTTTTTTACTTCTTATGAAGTTGAAATAACACAGACCGATAGCATATACCATCAATTAAAATGCCAGAGCTCACAATAGGTCTGTTTTTAAGCAGCGTTTCTGAAACTACTGTATGTGTTGTAATCCAAATTGCACTCTTCCACGCTGTTGCCCTGGCTAAGACTGTCATTCGGATTTTATATAAACTGTTAAAAAAAGACCACAGAACGTGCACAATACGTTAGGTGGGCAAGTATAAAGTAATGCATTGCTTTTAATAATGAAATAAGATGACGTCTCCTCACACAACATTTGCAGCTCGAGAGAAAGTCACTAAGGTTATGTTAGTACATAATGAAAAGCAGTTTTTCAAAAGAAAAATTTGTACAATTGTTAATAATTTATGTATCAATATAAACAGTAAAAAGAAAAAATACCGTCAATCAAAGTTGCTGACAAACAATCATATACGGTTGTGTCATGCAGTTACATTTTCAGTCCAATAATGATAATGGTCACCTTAACACTAATATATTGACCTAGTCTGTTCTGTTGAAACTATTTTTAACAAACTTTGTATGAGGCATTCAGAATCTTTCTACTTTTTCCTCACCAATAAGATGATATATATATATATATATATATATATATATATATATATATATATATATATATATATATATATAGACTAAACATTCTAATATATATATATATATATATATATATATATATATATATATATATATATATATACAGTCAGGTCCATAAATATTGGGACATCGACACAATTCTAATCTTTTTGGCTCTATACACCACCACAATGGATTTGAAATGAAATGAACAAGATGTGCTTTAACTGCAGACTTTCAGCTTTAATTTGAGGGTATTTACATCCAAATCAGGTGAACGGTGTAGGAATTACAACAGTTTGTATATGTGCCTCCCACTTTTTAAGGGACCAAAAGTAATGGGACAGATTAACAACCATAAATCAAACTTTCACTTTTTAATACATTTACATTTATGCATTTGGCAGACGCTTTGCCGCAACTTTTTTCCCACGCTGTGAACCTCGCGGCTTATACAATGACGCGGCTAATATATGGATTTTTCCCGCTTTCAAATTTTATAAAAAAAAATAAAAAGATACATTCTGTGACGTGCTTAGTTTTTTGGCGGCGTGAAGCTTTCATTCCAGAATCCAGAATCGGTCTGTCTTCGCCGGCCAAAGGTGGTCAGTGCAGACCACAACGATCTGCCCAGTTCTGTCGGTCCTGGGCGAGTCCCATCCAATTGTGTCCCAGATCTTGTCGTAGCGAGTCGCACCATCGCGTTGCAGGGCGCCCGCGTGGCCGCTTGATGTCGATCGGCAACCAGACGGAGACAAAGACATGGAGAAACGCATATGATGCTGCTTTCAAGTTGAAGGCGATTGATCTGGCTGCTGCACGGGAGCTTTGTAGATGATAAGACGCTGGAAACAGCAGCGTGAGGAATTGACAGTGCAAAAAGACAACTAAATCTGAGGCTATTCAACTCCGACTCTGAAGGAGATGACTTCAGTGGTTTCATGTGCACAAGAGGAGGAAGATAGTGACCAATGACTTTCTTGGTAGGCTACTGTTTACTGCAAATGTTTTATTACAAGCCGTGTGTGGCAGCGGGGCGTGGTCAAGCGCGTGTCCGGGAGAGAAAAGCTGTAAGGGCGCTTACACCTGCGCTAAATTATGTCTAACACTGGTGTCTAATTTCAAGTGCCCTGCTTCACGTGTCCTTCTTGGGAAAACTGTCACACAGGCACCAGTGTGATAGTTTTCAGCAAGGAACTTGATGCTCCAGGTAAGGCTTTTAATGGCCACAGCAATGTTTACAATCAATTTTATAAAGTTTCTCAATTCTTCTATGCGCCAACATTAGACTGACGTGTGTCACTTTCTCAGCTCTGTGGCTGCTGCGTTTTTATGCCGCTCTCCCCATGCTTACTGAAATTAGACACCGGTGTTAGACATAATTTAGCTCAGGTGTAAGCGCCCTTACCGCTTTTCTCTCCCGGATGGCCGCTTGACCACGCCCCCGCTGCCACACCGTGTTTCGTTAAAGCCTATTTATTTTTATTACAAGCCGTGTTTCGTTAAAGCCTGAGTAAAGTTAATTTGTTTCAATGTACCAGTAGGCACCTGCGGCTTATAGACAGGTGCGGCTTATTTATGTTCAAAATAATATTTTATTTAATAATCAGTGGGTGCGGCTTATATTCAGGTGCGCTCAATATTCCGGAAATTATGGTAGTCATTAAAATAAGTGTTGTATAAAAAAAATACAACATATAACATGGTTTTGTAAGTGTGGGTCCCAGGTAATCGAGAAGGACATTTTAAGAACCACTGTTTAAAGAAAGTTATCATCGATAATAAATACTTGTATTGAAAATATGCATGGGATTTTTACTTCCAGAATCAGACTGTTGCTTTCTTGTCCACCTCCAACTCTAATGCCTTGCTGAGTCACAAGTGTCATTTTTTTTATTTAAAAAAAAAACATTATTTACAGTCGACTCCACGTCCTAGCACATGTCAAACACAGTCATATGAAAAGTATATGGAAACAGCCATTAGCCTAGCTTTACTTTCATGACAGGGAAAAGATTTGGAAGCTGTCAGTTTCAAACCATTGTACCTGTTCGAGTAAACAACAGATAGCAGAATCATATCCCTAAGGTAATAAACTTTGACCCACAGAGCTCAGCACTGCTTGACATCTTTATTCACTGCTTAAAATTTTGGAGGGAAGAACCTGTTCTTTCATGTTGTCACCAGATAAGTAATGGAGGCACCGGTGAGCCAATTGCCTTCAGGCAATGGGAAACCAGTCACAGCGCAATAAGGGATAAGACAAAGAGAAAGGAACCTACCGTTCTCTCACGTGTATTAAAAATGCATGCATCCCTATAGTGCTTGATGTGCAGGGGTGATGGGTGCCTAGTGGTTACAGATCAGAGTTTATGCTACAGAAGGATTGACCTACCAGTGCTAGTGAGAGGAAGATTAATTAGGTTAATCCCAGGTTGCTATAGTACAGTGGTTCTCAACCTTTTTGGGATGAACACCCCCCTACCAGCCCTATCAGTACAGAGTTACTTTACTTTAAGGTTGTATCAACTGTTCATCTATAGTAACCTAGGGACCATCAAAACAATGTGATCATCTAATGAATATGGTTAACTGACTGCTCCTTTTTTTAAACAGACCATCAACAGATGGTAAATACCTATTCTGATAATAACACACAGGAACAGCAGCACCACATTGCAACCAGCACACAGACTGTATGTTAAATAAATATACATTTACAGAAGTCCAACAAAATTAAAGAACTGGTGTTCTCAACAATAATGTATATAGGTAATAAAGATCTATGTACAGGCAACTGATAGTCTACTGAATGTTTGTTGAAGCACTGTTTACTAGCTATAACAAGTTAGTTGATAAGTCACTTACAGTCAGTTGAATATCTGTAGGGGAACCATCAAAATAAAGTGTTACCCTCAATATCTGTGTTATTTGCTTCATTTGCTCACTGCAACTTCAATGCATTTCATAATTGTGAAGTTTCGTTAATAAATTCAGCAGGTTTATGCATCATGAACGTGAGACCAAACTTTGGGCTATATCTGTGGCCTATAAAATGAAAATGCGAAGACAGAAACGCATAATAAAAGGGATATTGTTCATATATTTCAAAAGTAAGTGAAAAGAACAATACTATTTTATATTTTGTCCCACTGAAGTGCTCGTTCTACATTACAGCATTGATTTTGAGTTGGATGCAAACGTAAATGTACTCGTATCAACAACAGTATGGTTATCCATAACATCTGTAACAAGTAAGCCAGTTATTTTTTCTTACACTCAAACAAAAATATTTTAGCCTATTTTTATTTCTATTTCATCTTAAAAAATAAAAATAAAACTAAATAAATATATATATATATATATATATATATATATATATATATATATATATATATATATATATATATATATATATTGTCACGATCCCTTGTTGTCCGCCCCGTGTTTTCTGTTTCACTCAGCACGTCACACTCCATGTCACGTTTCCTTGTTGTCCGGCCCGTGTTTTCACCAGTCCTTGTCTAAGAAAACTACACTTCCCATCTTTCCTTGCCCTCACCACCTGCCAGCACTGACTCATTGTTTTCACCTGTTTATCGTTTAGTTCCATCACCTCGTGTATTTAAACCCTGTTTGTTTTCCTTTCCCTCGTCGATCGTTGTATGTTCAATGTTCCCTGCTCATGTTTCCTGCTGTCTGTTCATTTGTTTGAGGTTCCATTGCTCTTCGTTAGTCATTGCATGTATCTCGTGTTTAGTTTATTTTTTCCCCTCGTGGATCTTTACTTTGTTCCAGTGTTTGTGTGTTTTCCTATTGTTTATGAATAAAGTACCGCAATTGGATCCGCACTTCCCGTCTGCCTTCTCCTGCTGCACACATTACGTAACATATATATATATATATATATATATATATATATATATTTAGCATTTGCCCTTTTGAAAATTGTAATTAATTCATTGATTATTTTTTATATATAACACATGTAAAAACAATAAATACAAAATATTAATATTTATAAGTTTTAACAAAAATTTATTATATTCCCTCACCAGGGTTGGGGTGTAATGGAATACATGTAATGGGATTACTTATTTAAAATACAAAATATAAGTAACTGCATTCCACTACAGGTTCAGTTTAAATCATTGGTAATTAGAATACAGTTACATTCAGAAAGTATTTTGATAACTGAAGAGATTACTTTGCATTTTATTGTCATATATTTAATTTAATATTTAGTTCTTTCAGGTGGAAAACATTTATACATATAAATGATGCGATGCAAAGTGCCTTTGAACAGCGGTGAAACACTTTCTATGATGTGTTACATTCATACGAGCAACAGAGAAGTACGTTTGAAGTAAGTTTGGAGCAGAAGAAATAGAAATAAACCTTGTGTAAATTGTCAGATTTACGCTAAGCTAAAATGCTATTTCTAGCCAGTTTACATGCACATGTTACCAGACACGATCAAATTTGTTTATCAAGAAAATTCACATTAGATCATATTTTATTTTTTCTATTAATATCTTTGATATTAGGGCAAAAATCATATTCTTGATTATAATTTTGTATTGTTTTCCTGTAAAAATATCTAAAAATCCTTAAAACAAGATCAATTTGATTTATCTTTTTTTAGAAACAACACTGCATAAGATATTTAGGTTTTTCAGAAAATTTCTTTTTATTGTATTTTGTTTTTATAGTCAAAACAAGTGAAAAAAATCTACCAGTGCTGAAGAAGTAATCCAAAGTGTTTAGAATACGTTACTGACCTTGAGTAATCTAACATAATATGTCACAAATGACATTTTACAGCATGTATTCTGTAATCTGTAGTGGAATACATTTCAAAATGAACCCTCCCAACCCTGTCCCTCACTCCCCTAAAGTAGCCTATGACAAATATAATAGAGCTGAAGTAGTGAAATTATAAGATTTATTATCCATTTATTTCTGCCTAAAGTACAGTTAGTGTTACTATAGTAAATTCAAGGTTGGTGATGTAGAATTCTGTGTTGAATTCAAACGGTTTCCATTTCTCGTACCTTGCTTCTCAATGATTCTCACAGAGCTGCACATTTAAGAGCTCGAGACCAATTTGAACAAACCTTCTTTGCCTTCTGTATCCACCTACAGAGCCATACAGGTGCATTAGCAGAGGTTGTGCCTCTGCCTGTGTATTTGATGCTGCTAAACCAAATTAGTCTGATGCGTTGCTAGACTTCAAAATCAGATGTCTCAAGTCTAAAAATGCATACTAAACCGTATATTTGAGAACCAGCTGATAAACTCCTAGTCTAGATAAACGTTTTAATGCAAAGTGGAACTTAACGATATATTTGATTATTATGAGTGTTTATAAACGCCCCCCATTTGTAACCTAACGTCCCCCTCTCTACTAATTCTAAACTCTCAGCTCCCCCTGGCATCCTTTGAATGCCTTCTGGGGGGTGGTACCACCCTGTTGAGAACCCCTGCTAGAGTAGAACAGTCCACGCACATAACCCCTCTATTAGAATATATCCAGAACTTGATCTGCATTTATTCACACTCATGTCCTTACAAACCTGTATGACTTTCATAGAAGGCACCATAAAACTAGTCTATACCACTATAACTATTCTTTTTTTGGTTATTGTATTTTTGCATTCGTCAGTGCTGTTTTTCTATATAAACATGAGGTAGATGATGTCTTTTGACCGATATGCTGCATCTTTTTTCAGCATCTCATGCAAGGAGTGCCATGATTTTTAGATGCTGTGTCAAGTTAAAAAGATCTTTAACTTTAAAAAATGTATCTCAAGACACCTTCATTCTGTTATATTAATTGCACTAGTCTAGGTTTTTTTTTTTTGCCCAAAGACACGTTTGTCTGAACAGCCCCTAACTTAAATTTTTTTTTCATGTGTGAACAATTAAAAAACGTATTTGAGTATGCTTGGCCAAACAAAAAAACACCGTTATTTCATCAAGATAGTAAAAACCGAGAAGCAAATGTGTGTGCCATTTTAATATTGCACACCTGAATCCAGTCCAGAGCACAATGAGTCATCCTCTGATGATGAAGAACATTGCCTTGGTTCACATCAAAGAACTGCAAAATAATACGGCCTTCTTACCCTCATGAAAGTAGGATAGCACCTCATAAAATCATTACAAAGACAGGAGGCTTCCAGAATGAAAATACACGTTTCACCTATTCATCAACCCATCTGTTCAGAAAATCATCTTGGACATGACAAATCAGAAAAGAAGAGACAGACGTGATGTCAAGGCTAGGAATAAATAGACCAAACTCAGAAACAAACAGTATATTTTTCTATTTAATTTCAATATACAGAATGAGAGCAAAGTCAATGCTACAATAATTTGAAGGATGCAGAAATGTTATTCAATATTTTTCATCAGCATGTCACTGAAAAATTTATTATTTTATACATGAATATACTGTACATTTTAGCGATGGAAAAAAAAGCTTTAAAGAATACAATTATGTAATAATAATAATGAGTAGCAATACATATTTAAGGCAACTAACAGGTGCAAAGTGTGCAAGAAATCAAATGAAAATGTGTTTGTGCTCCTAATTAGAGACTAAAAATGAAAAGTTATAATGATCATTCCCAAAGTAGAATTCTTTGTGTATAATTAAAGTATAATTAATTAGGAGGTACATAATACAATCAAATTCAAAATTATTTATATGGTTATATATTAAATATCAGTTTTTAAAATGTAAAATGTTTAATAATGTATTTTGGCTGCTGTAAGATGATTATATATATATATATATATATTGCTAATGTGTGTGCGTGTGTGTGTGTGTGTGTGTGTGTGTGTGTGTGTGTGTGTGTGTGTGTGTGTGTGTGTAAGAGCGCTCACGATAATGCGGATACACGTCATTGTGACTGCATGATGGTACACTGTAAAATGTCTTAGCGAGGTATTAATTAAAACACAATCAGTTATGTCGAAAGTAAACATACAACTGTGTTAGACCTGCCCATATTAATATTACATTTTAACATCGATCAAACAACTAGAACAAGATCTTGGATCGATAACTTTAGTAGCTTGAAAAATATTAATGATAATCATGCAGTGAAAACCTCTGCTCTATTAAGTTTTATGGTAAATTCCCAAAAATTATTTTCAATTGCTGACCGTATACATGATTACACGCTGTTATGATGTGTGGAAATAGGAGAAGGTAGACGGGGGTGTGGATCCAAGTGCAGCTTTTATTTGAATTAGCACAAAAGAAACAAAACACTGGAACAAATCAAAATCCACGATGGGAGAAAGGCAATCTAAGTACTGGAGAACAACAGGGTAACCTCGGACGGACAGACAGAGAACAGGGTAACCTCGAGCGAGCAGACAGACTGGCAGGGAACACGAACAGAGAGAGTCAAACGAGACATACGCGGAGACATGGAACGTCAACACACGACAACCGGAAGGGAAAACAGCGGGGTTTAAATAAAGAGAGACGGTTATGACAAAATGACAGACAGGTGCGGACAATAACACACTGACAGGGCCGGAAACGACGGGAAGAAGGGAAGTGTAGTTTTCACGAAGACAGTGAAACACGGGCGGACAACAAGGAAGACATGACAGGAAGCGTGAGCAGTAAAACAGAAAACACGGAGCGGACAACAAGGGAGCGTGACATGGACGTGACTAGTGACGGGTGAAACAGAAAACACGGGGCAGACGACACGAAACACGGTGCAGGTGAGCGAGACCGTGACACACGCGTTATGCAGACCAGGCCACAAAACGGTGCCACGATAACTTTTGGGCCAGTTTCTGTGTATATATGTGCCGATTTCTCTTCCCAGTTCGCCCCTGAATGTTTACCTAACAAATAGAATTTACCAAGAATTGTCAAATTGCACTGGTACACATGTACAGACTACTGAAATTTTAACATAAAGATTACTCATGTATTGTATGTAGGACATGTTTTGTCCCTTATCTCATGAATCAGGAAATTATAGTTTTCAAACCAGTTTCTTAAACATTTCCCTTGAGTTTTCCATTGGTCGGAAATGACCAGAGAAATGTTTAATGCAACTTTATGATATGATCGGTATATTAGAAAGTATTTATCATCCAAACATTACATCACTTTAATTCATCTTAACAAAGTATATTTTATGTAAAGGGACAGTTGAAGGGCTAGTTAGACCAAACAGTTTCTTGCATTAAAAAAGCTAGATGCAGTGCAACGTATACAACAGAAAACAAAATGTATTTTTTTATTTGATTAATTTAAGTTATTTTACCTTGACAGAGTCTAAAAAAACTGTGAAACTCAGAAAAAACTAAAAATAAACAAATAAAAAACCAGCAAAACAAAGATCCCTTTCTAGCGAATATTTACGTACAAAAACTATTGAAAAACAGTGCACACAGATGTAAAAACTGTTTTTATTTATGTACATAAAAATCTACAACTTAATATTTAATATTTGAAATTTGTTTTATCATAGAAATTGGATGCAAGAATGAAACTAAACACAGAAGAGGTAGACAGGGTGGGTTAGCATTTTGCATGCTAACACAGTGATTACACAGAGAGCAGGTTGGGAAAATAAACAATGAGAGAGGAGTGTGTGTGCGTGTGTGTCCACTAAATGTCCCCACAATGATAGGAAAACCTGAGATCACCTACCTTGAGGGGCCCAGCCAGCAGTCCCCACGAGGGAAGTGGCTTATTAAACATACTAATCGATGTTTTTGTTTTTAATTTAAAAAGCAAAAAGTTTTCTGTGAGGGTTAGGTTTAGGATTAGGGAATAGAAATTATCATTAGATCTGTATAAAATCCATAAAATGCATTGAAGTCTATAGAGTCCCCACAATGAAATAAAAACAAGTTGTGTCTGGAGGTGTGTGTGTGTGTGTGTGTGTAGAGCGTATCTCAGAGCAGAGCAGAGCTCACAGATGTTAGCTCCTCTAGGCCAAATGCAAAGGAAGCAGCAGCCATCATTTCCCTCAATAGAATAGAAACATAATCTGTGTGAGGCCTCCAGTAGAGGATTATCTGCGACCTGCCAGTTTCCACATATACATGCATATACAAGCACGTTCACACATTTAGAAAATACACACGCTCACATATACACATCTTATGTTAACAGTGTACATCCAAAAATTACTAAAAACAACCTACTGGCAGAAAATAATGCAATTTGTAATTTATCATCCGTTTATTTATTTATTTGGAAAGTAGCCATGTAGCAATTAGGATAAAAGTACAGTCAGGCAATTATTATTGATAAATAAGACTCCAGCTTCATATTGAGGTCCTACTGATCATCCTGTCTGGGATGATTTTGAGATGACCGGCTATCTGAACATTCAGATACCAGCCATGCTGCTGTGGGAGGCATTTAGATGAGCATTTAAATGAGGACACACAAGACTACATATAAAAAGTACTATCTGACATTAGAATGTGTTGTCATTGACTTCATGCCTCATTCTATGTGAAGACTTCACACAAGATCAGTAAAATGAGCTGTTTTAACCACTCAATGATGATTTGAAGTAATGTATATGCAGTGTGTAAATAATTTATCTTGTACATTCATGATGCCAATGTGCTAACATGACTACCCTCTGTTATTGTTTCTTATGATGACTCGATACAGTTTACAGGTCACAGAATAAAGCAGAATATCAAACAACATAATAAATGGACACTTAAGAGTATTTGAATAGATCTGATTCCTTTCATAGACTAGTTTAACAAAAAATATCACTTGACATGTTCTTGGAAAATGTCTCTTTATGAACGATCATACATATGTTGGTAAGTTTGCACCTGCTCACTTATTCTGCATGCCAGTGTGTGCATTTTGAGCTCCAAGTCATACCTACCGATGATGTGGACCAATGGCAGTAAGAAGGTGTTTAACAGCCGTTACAAAGTTTTCCTGAACATTCACGCTGACGAGCTGTTACAAAACCACAGAAGCAAACTCAAAAACACCTTTGTTTTGGCCAGATTTTGTTCTATATTATGATGAACCATTTGCTCTTCAATTTCCTATGAAGTATGCCAGTCCAAACCCATTTAGAAAGAGGTCCCTTTAGAGGACAGGGTAGTGTTTTCTTTTTTCTGAAATAGCTTAAAGGTTTTGCAATCCCTTTTGGATTCCAACACAATAGCTTTAACAATGCCATGCAAAGATTAACTAGTTTACTACAGTATTCAGTAGCTTAGCTACGGTTGTGGCAGGGCGGAGGGCAGGGCCGTGTTGTGATCCTACACACCCGGTTCCATATTAGGCTAATCAAACCTTCGAGAGGGATAAGAGTCGACTGTAGAGGATCGTGCGGGTGAGAGAGATAGTTTACGGACATGTCCGTCATGTGTAAAGTGATCAATGGAAAGGAGGAGGCAAGAGCCGGCTTGTCAATATAAATAATAGTTTCATATAAAACTTAAACAAAAGACAAACACGCACATGATGGACATGTCCGTTAACGATCTCTCTCTCCCACACGATCCTCCGCAGTCGACCTTTATCCCTCTCGAAGGTTTGATTAGCCTAATACGGAACCGGGTGTGTAGGATCACAACCCGGCCCTGCCCTCCACCCTGCCACAATGGTGTTTTGCGATGGAACACAAAACTTTTGCTAAAGAACACAAAACTGTTTCTGAAAATACATTCCCTCCCTGTAATCTAAGCGGCTCTGTAAAACCTTGCTTTTGGCTAATGAGTCTTATTTTCAACTTTTAACAGTCAGTGATTACAGCTGAATTCTTAACACTCATCTCAACTCATATACACACTGACTACCTAGAAATGAATGCAGCTCTTTAATTTCCAGTTCTGACTTTATGGATTTCACACACTTTGCACACCGAGACTTGGAACTAACCATTTCTCTGTGGGACCTGTTCAAAGAATGACAAACCTAGTGCACCTCGAATGAACCTCAAATAAAATTCTGGAATCATTTCCTCATCCTCATGTTGTTTCAAACCTTCCGTGAGACATAAAGTTGTATATTTTGTTGAATGTCCAAACTGATGTATTTTGTGAAAGGAAAGTGCATGGGGAGATGCCATTGGAATGAATAAATAAAAAGCTATCTGTGGGTTGATTCAAAATATGTACTTACTTTCAATATGAACCACTGGGTCCTTTGGGGTATTTGTCAAGCTATTTCCTGTTGGCTTGTCTTTCTCCTCCTCAGACGTAGATACGCGCATATTAGCGGGTGATTTGATGAACAGATGGTACTTTGGACTTTGATTGACAGATTCCAAACAAGGGCCCATTTTTGTTCTTTTCACATCCTAAAGAAGAAGAGAATTTGTTTGGTTTGCCATTAGTTTTCTGGTATCTATTACAAGCTCTGTCAAAAGATACACAGTGGCCTCAAAACAGACCAATGGATGTCACTGATAAATCGATTCTCTATCTGTACCTCCACACAATCAATAATCTAGACCGTGGCCAGTTGTCACTCAAGGAAGTTGTCACAAAGGCTACAGTATTTCTTAATAATGTACAAATATTGAGTCAAAAGTACAATTGTGCAATTGTGTGTTTTCTCTAGCAGAGGTTTTGTATGTTTGTTTCAAACACCTATTGCAAAACCCTCTTCTCATCAAATGATTGTAATACCTGTTAGATTAACTGAATACAATCAAACCACACTGGTATACACTCAGTTAAGATCTATATTATGAAGGCAGATTTTTACATAACGGTTTAAATGTGTTCTTTGGACAAAGTTCTTAGGACAAAGCCCCTAGTCTAGCTTAGCCTAGTTTCTTTCCTGTATCTCTGTTTTCATCTTCTCTTTGTTTCTGAAACAAACTTTTGCCTCTTTCACAATTCCACAGACAGATATACATGATGCAAGAGAGAGCTAAGCTCATTTTACCTCATAACTACCACAACAGCAGACCAAAAAGGATTATAAAGCTATAAAAACACAAAACGCGCAGAAAACAAGCACACACAAAAACTTCCGAAACTCACTTTCCAAAGTATTTAAACTGCATTAGCAAGCAAAAAAAAGTACTATTTCCAGTTTCTTAAATGTCTGTCGTGTCTCTTAACATCTCCCATCTGGCTTGTTCGGCGAATGCGTGTGCTAGCCAGCCCGAGGGCAAATAAATATAACAAGTCAACAACAGTGAAGGCGACTGAGGCAGATCCTTGAGATGCTTGTGTGAGCCGTGACAGTCTCACCTGCCCTATGTTCCTTCTGTTTATCTTCACACACCTTCCTCTCGGGCCTGACCTCCTCTGTCACCGACAAACACACACTCACACAGACTTACAACGCCACTTCGGATTCATCAGTCTGCATTCGGAAGAATCGTTGAGCAGAGGGAAGGTCATATCCATCTGTCAGTATTCAGGAAGACTCTGTGGGACAGGAAGGTGTTTTTGAATGATATGATGGGAGTGTGCAGGGGCAGGTGTGCCCTCAGGAGTGCTCGGTGACTGATGTGACTGGATATGAGATTTGAAAATCAGCTGTTTGTTTGTTATGGACCGCATAGACAGACAGACCAAAATATCTAGGTATGTTGTAGGTTTAACAATCTCTTGAAGAGGACATATTCTACACTCAGTGAAGTCCACTTATAATCATAAAGGGGAAAATCAAATTCTGTCATCATTTACTCACCCGTATGTTGTTCCAGTTATGTTTTTCTTGACACGCAAAAGGAACAATTGTGAAGAATCTCTATATGCAGCTCATAAACATACAATTACAGTTTATAGTGACCATGACTGTCATGCTCTAAGAAGCACACACACACACACACACACACACACACGTACACACACAAAAACATAAAATGTAATTTAAATGAGGTGTGAACCATAGTGCCACAGTATATGTAGTATCTAGTTAATATACATTGACTTTGTATGAGGAGCAAACCAAAATATAAGTCAATGATATGTGTTTAGAATGATAAGTAAATTATGACATAATTTTCATTTTATGGCAAACTATTCTTCCTCAAGTTGTCTTACACCAAACACAACAGTTTCTTATTCAACATGGACTCATAGAACCCCATTACTAAAGCTAAATAATTTTTAGGTGGCTTGTTGTAACTATCATGGCAGTTTTCTGGTATAAATAAACACTAGAGGCCTGATCTGTTATTCATCTCACATTTGCTTTTACGACATTACCCGTAAGGTTTACGTTTAAGGTTTAGGGTATAGGTAGTTCAGTTTTGTTGATTAAAAACTTATGAGCATTAACCTGTTTGGGAGAAAATGTAACTCGCTTTTAGCGCCACTCAGTGGACATTTCCTTGGAACTGCCACAATTCGTTTAAGGAAGCTTGTCATATCATTAGCAAAAAAATGGCAGCACAGGCATGTAATATTCATGAGATCAGGTAGTTTTCCACTCGATTCCACAATTCCACAAAAAGCGCAGTCACATTTATCTTTGCACTGCACACTCAATGTGAATTTCCACAATGGACTTCTGGTGGCGAAGAATGTACCCTCGCAAATTTCAAGTGGAGTTAAAGTTTGGAGAATGTTGACAGGTAAATTTGCTGCATTGACCAATAGGAAGTCGCTTGGTTTGGCGATCCATTCACAGCTACACTAAGTATTCAAAATGGACAATGATATCATTCTAGAGGCAAGGTTCTTTATAAATTCACTCTACTAGAGTTTTAAGTGCAGCCTTAAAAAGAAGCTGCTTTGCAAGTCATTTTTTGCTGGTTTCACACACGCGCAAAATCCGCCCACACCTTCTTTTCCTGTGCAATTTCACTCTACAAAGGTTTATGTGACCAAGCCTTAACCCTCAGAATTAAATAGGCTACCGTACCTTTAAGACTTCTATGAATTATGCTGTTCATACAGTTCAACATGTAAATGTACTCTGGGTACTTATGGTTTACACTAGGACAGGTCAAGCTGCTGAATATTTAGCACATTTTAGAATGTATGAAGGCCTTTTGTCAATGGAAATAATGAACAGATTTTTTATGTGGCGATTTCATCTTAAATGATCAAGTTTTGCGATCTTCTCATGAAATGGCTTTGTCAGAGTGCTGTGTTCTAAATGTGTGTACCTATCATGTATTTATCAGCTGAAACTCTTCAACATGGCACTCATTTTAACCCTGACTGTTTGTTTCTACTGCAAATTCACAAGATCTTTTAATCCATCAAAGATGGATGTATTTTCTCAGTCACCTTAAAATGCTCTCTCTCTCTCCTGTCTGTATGTCTGTGCACAAGTACTTCACCTCTCCAAAAATGGGTCAAGTTCTTTTTCTATGTTCGGATGCAATTATACAAAAATATGTAAAAGATCATACTTTAAAATTCTTTAATAAGATTATGGTTACTAACCTTCCATTAATTTACAATCATTTATTTGCCTTGAAAATTCTCTCATGATTAACTCACCCTCCTGGCATCCCAGATGTGTTTTACTTTGTCTTCTGCAGAACACAAATGACGATTTTTAGGAGAAAGTCTCAGCTCTGTAGGTCCTCACAATGCAAGTGAATCCATATAAAGGAAGCATAAAAGTAATCCAAATGACTCCAGTGGTTAAATCCATGCATTCAGACACAATAGTATAGTGTGAGTGAGAAATAGATCAATATTTAAGTAATCTTTTATCATAAATTATCCTCCTTGCCCAGTAGGGGGCGATATGTATGAAGAATATGAATCACCAAAAACAGAAGAAGGAGAAAGTGAAGGAAAAAGGACATAAACATTGATCTGTTTCTCACCCAAACCTATCATATCACTTCAGAAGATATATATTTAACCACCAGATTACTTTAATGTTGCCATTTGGAGCTACAAAATTTTGACACCCATTGACTTTGCATTGTGGGGACCTACAGAGCTGAGATGTTCTTCTTAAACTCATTGTTTGTGTTCTGCAGAAGAAAGTAAGTCATACACATCTGTGACGGCATGATTGGAGAATTTGCATTTTTGGGTGAAACACATGATGTTAAGTTAATGAATTGCATAATTCAATGGACAAGGAGGAAATGTAGACAAATGCGCACGTCACGCTGACAAAGATGGGACCTCAAGACAACTCGGAGGCATTTCTTGAGCCCTTCGAGCAGACGGTGGGAGCATTGATCTGGCCCAGCACTCAGTGGGTGCTGTTGTCTGGGGAAGCCCAACTCATGGCCAACCAACTACATGCGTCCAACCTCCTGGTGTATGAATATCTGAAGAAAGCATCCTGAAATGGGTCGGCTGAAGCCCAGAGCACAAATGGCAACAATTCCACTCGATTATGCTCAGCGAGATTGGCCGCCAGTTCACATTCGCTAGACAGCTCCGTGACACCTGCTGAAGGTAGATGTTGGCAGAAGATCACAAAACCAGGGATATACTCGATCTGGTGGTACTGGAGTAGTTCATTTTCTGGTTAAAGAAAGGGACAGTGGAGTGGGTCCATGACACCGGCCAGCGTTGCTGGATGGGGCGGTCCAGCTGGTTGGGGACCATATGGAGGCATATTCGGGGGCTGGTGAGCCCCCTTCATCTCTCTCATATACTGAATGATAATATCATGAAAAATCGACTAAATGCCAAACCTCGACACCTTGGTTGTAACCCTGCATATTTGTCAGACATTAAGATGAATACTGTACAGAGATTCACTAAACAAATTGTGTCCTCTTTCACATATTTATTTCTCTCTACAGCTGACTTTAAAAAAAATATCTTATTTGGAGAGAAAAAAATTGAGAAAAAGAAATAAACAAAAGGATATGAGCTCTTGAGTTTGATTTGAGTTTGAAAAATGTATGCACAAGTTTGAAATGACTGCATGAACAATCTTTAATTTGAATTACGAGCGAGCAGGTGCTTCATTAACAAAATGGAAACTCACGGAGAGAGAGACAGTAACTCAACACATCTGAAGAATGCCATTGTGCCAGGGATGTTAAACAAAATGAAGAGGAACTCCTAAGGACTGATTAATCTACTTGACAGCAATTATGATCTTTGGGAAGCTTATAATTAAAGCTCTTTGACTCTCTCCCCTTTTACATTTTTGTTAAAACAAACAGGGCTTAACTTTATAACAGATCAATCGTGTCATCTGTGAAAGTTATTTTCTATTCAAAGACACATAGCTGAGTTTACAATCACATTATAAAATTTAAGTTCTGTCATTATTTTCTCACCCTCACATTGCAACATGATCACACGGGAAGTTGGCACGTTGTTTCCGTGAGTTCCAGTCCCCTGGCATCGGCCAAATTATGCAGATGCAAAACAAGCTCCATCTCCTTTCAGACTTTTGCATCGGTTCCAGTGTGTATACCTTCCCCTGTGGTGTAACTGGAAGGGCATTGCATCAGCAGAATAGTACACCCGAGTTTGAATCCTGTGCTGAAACATGCAGTTGATAATCATCTTTGCATAATTAGAAACAAGTGTGATACAGAGGTCGCATTTTTCCCTCTAACGTACAATTTTTACTCCACTGATGGTTGGGTTTAGTTTTTGGGTTGGGGGGTAAACTTTTTTAAATATTCATTCATCTTTACTGTATTACAGACTCTATAACTGAAAACAACTCTTTTCACAACTCGCTTTTGCTGACCCTCCATGGACATTTTATCTGTAAAATGGAGCTCACACATTCCCATACGCCCAACAAAAGTTACCACATTGGCCACTGGGGGCACTGTTTTGAATTCCGGTAAGCAAAGACCAATTTAATCTAAACAAGTGTCAACCTACTGTTCCCAATTTCACTGTGAGATCAGTCTGCATATTGTTCCAAACCCATATAACTTTCATTATTCCATGGAACGCAAAAGGAGATGTTTCGAAAAGCATTTGTACTTCTCTTGCCATATAATGAAAACATAGCGACCACAGCTGTCAGTCTCCAAAAAGACAGAAAAGCACTATAAAAGCAGCAAAGAAGTAGTCCATATGATGCTCAATTCTGAGTGTTTTGAAGAAATAAAATTGCTCTGAGTGATGAACAGAATGAATAAAAGATATGAATTTAAAAATGCAAAAAGGTTTCTGTGAGGGTTTGGTTTAAGAGTTTAGCTACGGGTCAGGTTGTCATTACCTTGAAATTAAAACAATAGAAGTCAATGGAAAGTCCCAGTGTATGTGTTTGTGTCTGACACAGCCTTCCAAGACATGGAGAGAGTCAGCCAGCTTATTGGAAATGCAACATAAATGGGCTTTTGGCAATTGGGATATTTGTGTGTGTATGAATGTAAATGGTCATTCATCATTACCGGTGGCATATGGTGGAGATCTCACGGTGACTGTAGCCAATAAATGAATGTGCCAAAGAAGTGCAGTGTCATGACTGTTGTGCATGAAGTCTCTCCCTCTCTCTCTCTCTGAATTCCATGAACAGCCAGCTGTGTCCAGTCAGGTTAAAAGACAAAGGTCAGTTCAATCTGCCATAGTATCACCTGGAGTTCACTTCCTGCCCCTGATTTGCCATATTTTATCACTCTATCTTTAAATTTGTGTCACAGGCTATGATGGAATGTCATACCAACATACTACTCATACTATTTTTGCAGTGTATTGTATATATATATATATATATATTAGGGCTGTCGATTTAACGCGTTAATTCAGTGCGTTCATTTCGGGCTAAAATGTCCACAGAGTGGCACCAAAAGTTGTCTTTCTCTTTCTTGACTAATTGTTTGATCGGACTGCCAAATGTCAAGACATTTTCCAAAAACTGTTTAAAAAAATTAAAAATACAAAAAAAGATGCATTTGTTTCCATGATGATAACTGGAGGCCACTCACATGCAACATGATGAGGTCATGTGATGACAATGTAGCATACTACTTTTTCAAATATTTATGTTTATACAGTGGCTAAATTTGAAGTCACTTCCTTGCACTACATACTATTAATATGTCTGCTGTACATGAAGAAATAATAAGAGTAGGATGGTAGTATGCAATGGTAGTTTATAGCTATGTCCCCAGTGATGCACTACACACTATGAACTCACCCATCTAGTGTATGAATTTGCAAAATGTGGTATCATCTCAAATGGAACACTAATGATTTTTACTACACCATTTTCAGCTGACTGAAGTGAGGTTTTAAACGCATGTGATGTGTTGTCGCTTAAGCTTTACCGTCCTCAGTCCAACATATATACAGTACATCAAATAATGTACATATTTGCATAGTGTGAGGTAATGGTAATGCTTTCATCTGAGATTTGCAAAGTGCTATCTTCACAGAAGTTTCACTAGCTCACACATCCTCCATGAATTACAATTGTTTTGTCATGGCCAGGTAAACCCGCCCCTTTCACAATGGAGATTATGCACTGACCTCTGAGTGCATGAAGTGTCCAACATTCCACACTTTTATTTTGGTTACTCTGTGCATACCTTTTTTTTCACACATTTTCAGTGTGAACACACCATTCACATGACAAAATGCTGTAGAATAGTGCAGAGGGGTGCAATTTGGGATGAGGATAATGTGTTCTGTTTCTGCTAGTATTCAATTCCAAACACAGCTACTGTCTCCTATCTACAGAAAGTCACACATAAACACACACAGGCATATAGTGATATGAGGGTATGATACAGTAAGTCTATGAGAAAGCAAAATGATTTTGGCAAATTATGTTTCCAAGGAGATTATTTAAATCAATGTCAGACGCACATTTAATCACTTGTGTTGGTGGCGTATTCATCTTACTACACACTGTGGGGTGGACAGAGGTTAATACCATCACTCTTTAACAGCCTGATTGAGGAGGCAATTTTGTTATGTTGCTTGTCATGAGTTTAACATTCTTCTAAGACATGTTTGTATTTAATGTCTTCTAAGAAATATTAAACGACTCCATCAATGGCATACCGTAAATCTGTTGGGTCCCACTGCAAACCCTGTGGTGGAGCTCTGGTGACAAGTAATGATGTCATAAGTATGTAACGGGAGCAAAATAGTGGCATTATTGAATGTGTTTACATCTACAACAAAATGCAGATCCATCCGTCCGTCCATCCATCCATCCATCCATCCATCATGTATACCCGTTTTGCCTATGTGGGGTCCCACAGAGTACTGAAACCTATAGAATATACAGATGACTACAAAAAAAAAAGATTTCTATAAAATAAAAACACAAGAAAGTTTAGCCTTTGATTATGCTCACTCTGGGTATGCTTACAGTATGCTGAATGGAAATTCAAGGTTACAGGCAAAAATCTAGGTGTGTCCATCAGGTTTTGATCGCACCGTCAGCTATATAGCCTCTCAATAGTGGGAGTCATTAAAATATTTTCCACAGCACAAACAAAAATTATAGGTCTGTGCATTTCTTATGTTCTATAAATTCGGTGGATGTGTGCAGTGCTGAGGCCAATTGTGGTCAGATTAATGTGTATATATGCTGAACAAAACCGAGCAACAACTGCATAACCTAGGGTCTGTTAGTCCAACTTTGCGAAAACCTAGACTGGTACAACAGCTGTCGGACTAAAGGGCTTACATAAAATTTCATTAAAAAAGGACAAATTACTGAAATTTTACTTTTAAAGTGCATATAAGCACACTGACTTTATGTGTGTGTGTTTGTGTGTGTGTGTGTGTGTGTGTGTGTGTGTGTGTGTGTGTGTGTGCAATATTGTAGCACTATTCACCAATGTAAACCCATTCTTTTTTAGACAGTGTTCATCAGCAATAGGAAGACATGGAAAAGGAGCAATTGGGCCAGGACTAACCCTCTCATTCTCCTCCGTGTCTTGATGTTATCTGGGGACAGATTCTGGTGCTATTTCCTGGGTAATGTTGTAGGTCTCTTACCCCAACACTAATCCGGTCTAGAGATCTCATTGTTGGCTGAGTACTGGCCTCTCTCTCATCATTTCAAGTATCATACTGTGCAAGTACTTCCCCTGTTTATATACATGCCTCTTTCCTGCCCTGGAAAACACTCTGCAGCCTATTCCTATTTTCCCACAAAAGGTGGAATGATTCCATGGAAAAAGTGGACGAAAATGTTTTGTATCCTATCATTTGTAACCTTTGTAAAGCTTTTGCCAGTCCTACCTTTTATGCAATTTCTAGAATGATTTAATTTGCCCAGGCACTGGTTTGTGATTCACACCAGGGCGACATAATGACACAGTGAGAACAATCAACATATCTGAACTTAATTACAGTCACATGGTCTTCACATTAAAATGGCCAAATTCTAACAATTCAATTTTGAGCCCTTAATTTCACAAATTAACTTCAAATATAGTGTGGCGCACAGCAGGAAAATGGAATTTACCTCTATTAAAAGGTGTTTTGAAAAGACCCTCCGCTGTTGGTCATTTCTGCAGATTAGAGCAGTGGAAAGAAAGAATAATACAAAGAAAGAAAATCAAATGGACAAAGTATGCCAGAGAGAGAAAAAATATAGGTCAAAGCATCATTTGCACCTTTGCGAACTTTTTCTCTACCTACTTTCGCCTTTATAAGCACTTGATTGGATCACACACCCTGTGGCCTTCGCTTCACCACAGGAGGAAAGAAAATTACAGGGTATCCCTGGAGTGAAGTTTGGATTACTTCTGCCCATAAAAAGCCCTCACGCTTCTCAGCACAATCGGATCAGGGGATGGCTCGACCACAAGGTGTATAACCTACAGACTCTGATTCCAACAGACTCCAACTGCTTTAAAAAAGAGAGTCACTAAGAAATGATTTCACCACCAAAGCCTGGAGCAACAAGAGGCCCAGATAGAAAGAGAATCAGCCGATTTTGAAAATAATTTCAGACAGCACCATCGATTATGGCTAGATCTGTTTGATGTAAACTGTGCTCTCTTGGATTGATGGATCACACATGACGGCTTTGGGGTAAACCAATAATGAAAAATAACAATGTCTAAGTGTTTTCTATGTGAAGTCATGCATTTCATAACATATGTGCCACTAAGAAAGGAGTTTTTGGAGATCTAATGCTCAGATCAAATCAAAATCAAATTATGACTTCTCTATCATTGCATATAAAGTGCAACGCATCTCGTTTTGCTTCTTTCAAGGGTGCACATTTTTTCACCATTTCCTGGATTAATTTTGCTGTCCTCTGCCTCTATATATAGGGGAGATTGGGTTAGTTGTCACACAGGGAATTTGTCACAAGGGCTATATGTTAGTTACAATAAGCCTATAGTCAAAAGTCCAAATGTGCACATTTGTATGTTCACTAGCAAAGGATTTGAATGTTGGTTTCAAACATTTAGTTCATAACCCTCTTAAATATGAATATTTTCTGTGAATACTACTCTTCAAATTGAAATGTCCCTATCATCAGATTTTTGTAGAAGCTCTTGGACAAACAAGCCAACATAATCATTCCACACTAGTATACATTCAGACAACAATCAACTAATGTATATTAGGGGTTGAACGACCTTAGATTTTGTCTAAGTTGTCTAAGTTATCTAAGTCGAAAATTATGTGATTAAATTCGTGTTGACGTTAACTAATCACTGATGACGTCATTAATAAAGACACAAGAGATAGGAATGCTTGCAACATGCCACAATTTGCAATTTATTTACAAATAATTATGCAGATACTGACAGACCGCTCATAACATGTTGCAACTTAATGGTAACAATGCAGCAATAACGCTAACTCCCATTTTAGTGCAAAAGACAAATTTATGCATGTTAGCATAACATAATAATTACAATCATGCAAGATCTAGGTAGGCTGTAAGCCTACTCACTGTCACAGTCCTGCTCAGTCACAGTTTTTGCTTTTCGATCCTGGTTTGCTTGTAAGAAGATGAGGGCATCGACATTGGCTGGATGAAAGCTCGCCCGCTGTCGGGGTATTTCCAACCAGTGAAATAATTATTTCGCTTGGGGTGCTGGTAGCTGGGACAGCCAAGTAGCTTTTGGAAAGCTTGGCCAAACGGGGAAATGTGTCCTGTTTGTGGGCCCACCACTGCAGGGGGAATATGTGATGTTGTTAATAAATATTCACAGACTTCTTCGGCTGCTGTGGAGTGGTGTCCCAGTTTCCTCCCACTGAGATAGGGTGGCACAAAAAGCTGCTCAAAATCTTGCTCAAGTCGGGTCTTTTTCCCAGCTCACTTTTGTTATCAACTGTGTCCTCGCTATGTACATCCTCACCAAGGATGAAAATGATTTAGGCTATAAATTCACCACATCTGCACATATTAACAACAACAACAGATCAGCATTTTAAATCAATGATGCTACCGCAGATTTATTCAGCGTACCCACCTTTTGCTGCAAGCGGCTCTCCCTCATCTTGGAGCAGGCTGTTCAGGTGGCTGTGGGCGGCCTCTCTTTTACTCTCTGGGATGAAATTAAGATGTTTAAACTGGGGATTGAGCATACAGGTCATGGTGGAGATGGATTCTGTCAGATCGTCAGACTCCAGTTTGAAACGTGATTCCAACTGCCTTCGAACCATGTTCTTAAAGGCACGTACAGCTGTCAGGTCAGATGCGTCGACATGCAGAGTGGTGCTGATCATGTTGAAAATGAATGGAAAGGTGAAAGACACCCCCACATGCAACTCACCTCAAATTATTTCAGTGGCCTTGGCCAAAGGTTGCAGCACTGGAATCAGCTGTTCAAGCAGCTCCCACTGTGATGCTCTCATGGCGAGTGACTTTTGATGGCTGGTTTGGTGACTGTTTCATCTGTGAGCACAGATTGCACTGCGATCCTTTGCTTGAACAGCCACTGGAGCACTATGAATGTGGAATTCCATCGGACCGTACAGTCAGTCTGATGCCAAGTTGTTCCAGACGCTTCTTCAGGGCACAAGTGGCCAACGCTGAGTGGCGAAAGTGGCTGACAACCCTCCTTGCTGCATCAATAGCCTTCACAATGCCAGGTAAGACTAAGCCAATTTTTATTGCTAGCTGTAGGGTGTGCCCGGTGCACCCCAGATCTTTGGGAAACATTTCACATAGCTCCATGGCTATGTTCATGTTATTGGCATTATCGTGGACTGTGCAAAACACAACTATGTCCCATTCAGAATCAGAATCAGCTTTATTGCCAAGTATGCTATGTCTTGGTGACAGGAGCTTCCAATGTACAACAATACAAACCAATACAAAAACAGCAGCAAGACATAGATAATTAAAAACAAAAAACAAAAAAAGAATAATACAAATAAATAATGATACATATACTCACCTTCATACATACCCACATACACACACGTAGTGCAAATCTATTACAAATCCGTTATATAAAGAACAAAAATACAGTATATTATGTACAGTGCAATGTATGTAATGGCAGAAGTGGATATGTTAGATAATATAAATAGACTTAACTGTGTATTGCACATAATTTTTGCTCAATGGGGCAATTTAACTGTTCATGAGATGGATAGCCTGAGGGAAAATACTGTTTTGCGTCATACTGCGACAACCTTTACAAATACTGCGTCGGCCAGAAGGCAACAGTTAAAAAAGGTAGTGGGCTGGGTGAGTGGGGTCCAGAGAGATTTTACCAGCCTTTTTCCTCACTCTGGAAGTGTATAGTTCTTGAAGGGGGTGCAGGGGCAACCAATAATCCTCTCAGCAGTCCGAACTATCCTCTGAACTAGTCCTTCAACAGGGAGTTGGTTTAACTTAGTCCGGAGAATAGCTGGGATGATTGTGTTGAAAACTGAAAAAGAATCCTTGCATATGTCCCCAATCTGTCCAGATGTTGCAGTACATGATGCAATCCCATGTTGACTGCATCATCCACAGACCTGTTTGCTTGATAAGCAAATTGAAGGGGATCTAGTAAGTGTCTAGTGATGTCCTTCAGGTGGGCCAACACCAGTCTCTCAAATGACTTCATGACCACAGATGTCAGGGCGACAGGTCTGTAGTCATTAAGTCCTGTGATTTTTGGTTTCTTAGGGACAGGGATAATAATTGAGTGTTTGAAGCAGCATGGGACTTCACACTGCTCCAGTGATCATTGAAGATCTGTGTGAAGATAGGGGCCAGTTGGTTAGCACAGGAATGAAGGCACGCTGGTGAGACGCCATCTGGGCCTGAAGCGTTCCTTGATCTTTGCTTTCGAAAGACACAGCACAAGATCTGTGTCTTCACAGATCTTGAGTGCAGGTTGTGTAGCAGGAGGGGGAGGAGGGGGGTTGAAAGAGGTGTTAATGTTTGTGTGAAGTGAAGGTCCAAGTGCGTGTAGGGTGTGAAATTGGGCCTTTTGAGTCTACAGTAGAACACATTCAGGTTGTCAGCCAGTTGTTGGTCCACCAGAGGGTTGGGGTTAGGAGTCCTGTAATTAGTAAGTTGTTTCAGGCCACTCCACACTGATGCAGGGTCATTAGCTGAAAACTTGTTTTTCAGATTCTCAGAGTAGCTTTTTTAGCCACTCTGATTTCCTTATTCAGTGTGGAGTGGCCTGATTATACAAGACTTTATCCCCAGCCCTGTAAGCATCCTCTTTGGCATGACAAAGCTGTCTGAGTTTTCCTGTGAACCATGGTTTATCATTGTTGAATGATAAAGATGTCCTAGTAGGGATGCACATACCCGCACATAAACTGATGTATGATGTAACAGTATCTGTGAGCTCGTCCAGGTCTGTAGCTGCAGCTTCAAAAACACTCCAATTAGTGCAGTCAAAGCAGGCTTGTAGTTCCAGCTCTGCTTCATTAGTCCATCTCTTTACAGTCCTTACAACTGACTTTGTTGATTTTAATTTCTGCCTGTAGGTCAGAAGAAGATGAACAGACAGTGATCAGAGAGTCCCAGATCTGCATGAGGGACAGAGCGATATGCATCCTTTATTGTTGTGTAGCAGTGATCCAGTATATTCCTGTCTCATGTAATGTGCTTTCTCTATTTAAACTCCGCTCTGAACAGCTGGAAGTCCGGCAGATGTAATGCGCTGTCCGGAATGGCTTCACTCAGCCAGGTTTCTGTGAAGCACAGTGCAGAGTTTGAGAAGTCTTTATTAGTACATGTGAGGAGATGTAGTTCGTCAGTTTTGTTGGGAAGAGAGCGGAGATTCGCTAGATGAATGCTCGGCAGTGCTGTTCGAATGCTGCGCTGACAGAGTTTAACCAGTGCGCCGGCTCATTTCCCTCGCTTGCATCTCGTAGCGTGATTTAAACAACACAGCTGTGGCTCTGACTAAAATGTTCAGCAAAATGTCTGAATATTCAAAAACCGGGAAAAGATTATCTGGTATGTGCTGACGAATGTTCAGCAGTTCGTCCCTGTTAAAACTGACTGGAAAAAAATTACTAAACAGAGGACAAACAAACAAAAACAACACCGATGTGGCCATCTGCGGTGCCATCGTTAGCCAGCTGTATATTTCCAGCCTTTATTATCTCAGACAGATGGTCAGCAATGTTGACTGCAGTATGTCTCTCTGGCATCATAGATGTACACAGTACAGCCTTCAGCTTCCATGTATCCATGATGTAGTGAGCTGTTACCGTAATGTACGGCTCCATGGTGGAGGATGTCCACAAGTCAGTTGTTAGCGACACACTCTGACCTCTCATCTCCTTCACTACGTTTTCACGCAGGCTGTCGTACTGGTGTTTGATAGTGTTCCACAGAGTGTTGTAAGATGGGACATTGTAGCCAGGTTAAAAAAAGTGCAGTGTTTCTCTAAAACCTTCTCCGTGCACTGCAGCTAAGGGTCGAATGTCTTTGACAATAAAATCCACAAGCATATTGGTGATTTGCTGCCGTATTTTCTCTGTTACAGCAGGAAGTTTGGTGAAGTCGCTAAATGACTGCTGTCGAGATGATTTGCATCGTTCCTCACCTAGCGTTAGTGGATGCCTTTAGTGTGCATTGCACTTGTACTTTTGTTGTACTTCAGAACGGACTTGTATATTTTGCAAGAGACAGTTGTACAGGCTTCATCTTTAGTGAAGAATTTCCACACACTTGATGTACCACTTCTGCTTTGCTGCAATGACCCACTGGGCTCCTCACCTGTTGTCTTCTGCAAGGCGGTCATGTTGTTAGTGTCAAAATCACATGATCAGCGACTAGTCGAGCTTAATGTGTCATGGCAGAGCTTTAAAGTTGACAAATCAACTAGTCGACTTGTCTGTGCAACCCCTATTGTATATTATGAAGGCAGATTTTTTTTAAAATGTTTAAATGTGTTTTTCATCAAAATCATGCCAGGGCATGTTGTCATATTTCAGGATGTCACATGTGTTGTAGATGTCATCAATTTATAAAAAAAATTACAATATTCTTTGGCCAAAAAATATTTTTTATATTTTTGTACATTACTTTTTCCATTTTAGTTGCTTAATGAATAATTTTGTGTCTCATTATTGTTTTTTTTTTGTAATTATGCTGAAAAGCCTATAATAGGCCGCAGGTGTAGATTTAAAGAGAAGCATATCATCGCTGTCTGATAAAAAGCATATATCTCCAAAAAAGAAATTTTTCAAAAGCATGGTGAAACTCTTTTTCTCATAAATAATCTTACAAAATGAATAGAAAATAACATAATTACTCGCCTTTAGTACCAAAAATAGAATTCTATCATTACACATCTGTTAGTGAACTGTTCAATATTTTATTTGGACTTGGACTTTTGTTAGTGAACGTGGACATACCCAGTTTTCTTTGGGTCCAATGGCGCTTGTTCAGTTACATTCTCGAGTCTAACTGTTTGTTCATAAAAACTCAGTTGGTAGGTTATCGATTGCTAGAGAATTTATTTCAAGAATTATCTAAGAAGTTTCTAGTCCAGTTGTTGAGTGGACAAATCGTTTTCGAGATGAGTTTTCCGGGTCCAACACATAAATTGTGTCAGAATTCGCTGTCACTCTCAGTTTCACAAAGATGGAAATCTGGCAACTGTAGATGGCTGGTATAGTATACTTTTTAAACCCACCTGATATTGTGAAAACATAAGGGTGGGACATACAGATTTTTTGATGGAGACTTCTCAAGGCCAATAGAGATGCTTGTAAAACAGATTAAACGTCTTTTCATTGGTCATTTCGATGCTCAATTCAAACAGTATGAAGAGGTCATTCAGAACATTCTGTCTATGGTAAAAAGTAAATATTGCCAAAAGTGGACATACGTGTTTTTCATTTTACAGCGACAATATATTTTATTTTGTTGGTGGTCCGTGAAACCTAGGCAACGGGTTAAATTAGGACTCAAGATGGCGCCGAGTATGGCTGCTGCGTTGCGAGCTCCGACACAACACTGCAGTTTATTGTTTGCTTTGTTTACAGTTTTTTTGTTTTTTGGATGTTGTCTGCCTTATTGTATACGACAGACAAACGCTTTTGGACATTGATTCTACAATTACACACCGTAAACCGGACTTCAAATTCCTCTATGCCGACCCACTGTTTACAAACACGCCAGCAGAGCCCTTTGTCTGGGCTGCCCAGCCACGGAAACGCAGAAGGAAAAGGGGAAAAAGAGCTGGCGTTCTCATCAGAGTAAGACGTCGCGCAAATCGACCACGCTACCCAAATACCACCAACACATCAGCTTCAACACACGAGGGGACCGGGTTTTGGACCATTGCTATTCTCCTTTCCGGGATGGCTACAAATCCCTCCCCCACCCACCATTTGGCAAATCAGACCACTCTTCCATTCTGCTTCTGCCCACTTAGAGGCAGAAACTGAAACGGGAAGCACCCACCCTCAGAACGATCCAGTGCTGGTCGGACCAATCAGCAGACATGGGGACTTATGACTTGGTGACTTGGACTCGAGTCGACTCGAGTCGCTATTTTTATGACTTGTGACTTGACTTGACAAAAAATAAAATACTTGAGACTTGACTCGGACTTGGAAGTTAAAGACTCGGGACTTGACTTGACTTGAGATAGCCTGTGACTTGACTTGGACTTGACTTGCCCAAGAAAAATACTTGGGACTTACTTGAGACTTGAAGGTTAAGACTTGAGACTTACTTGAGACTTGCACATGTGTGACTTGGTCCCATCTCTGCCAATCAGACTCTGCGCTACAAGACTGTTTTGATCAAGCTGACTGGGAGATGTTCCGGTCCACCTCTGATGATGACATCGAGGCTTACGCTGATAGCGTAACGTGTTTCATCAGGAAGTGCGTAGAGGACATTGTACCAACCAAAACAATACCGATCTACCCCAACCAGAAACCATGGATTAACGGCGATGTTCGCACGGCACTTAATGCACGGACCTTTGCTTTTAATTCCAGGAATGCGGAGGAGCATAAACAAGCATGTTATGCCCTCCGTAACTCTATCAGTGCTGCCAAATGCCAGTACAGGCACAAAATTGAACACCGCTGCCTCTGTGAACACCGCTGCCTCTCTCCCGGATGAGCTTAATACATTTTATGCTCATTCCGAGGACAATAACACCGCCACTCGTGGAGAGAGCACTCGCGGCTGACGCTACAGATGATGGTTCACTCTCCGTCTCTGTTGCGGATGTAACCCGATCCTTCCGACGGGTGAACCACCACATCCTCACACAGTTCTACACCAGCACTGTAGAGAGCATCCTGACTGGCTGCATCACCACCTGGTACGGCAATAGCACCGCCCACAACTGCAAAGCCCTGCAAAGGGTGGTGCGAACTGCCAGACTCATCATCGGAGGTGAGCTTCCCTCCTTCCAGGACATATATAACAGGCGGTGTGTGAAAAAAGCTCGGAGGATCATCAGAGACTCCAGCCACCCGTGTCATGGGCTGCTCTCACTGCTACCATCAGGCAGGCGGTATTGCAGCATCAGGACCCGCACCAGCTGATTACATGACAGCTTCTTCCTCCCAGCAATCAGACATTTGAAAACTTGATCTCTCACGATCAACAATCAGCACTGCACTTTATTAATCTTTTTAATCTTCATCTTATTATCTCACACTGGACTGTCAAATATATTCCCTTCAATACAACTACTGCATATATATTTTATATACTCTTTTTTTTTATTGTATGTGTATTCTATATTGTGTTTATTGTTTACTGTACATTGTATATTATATTGTGTTTTGTAAGTATGTGTATATTTGACATGTAAATTGTGTTTTGTAAATATGTTGTTTATTGTAATATGTCTCGTCACTGTCATGACTGCTACGTTGCTTGGATCTGCACACAAGTCTTTCAACTACTGTTGCACTTGTGTACATGGTAGTGTGACAATAAAGTGATTTGAAATGGCACTTTCCCTTGTGACAATGTACCCCATACACTGAAGTATGACAACATGACCCACTGTTGGGCCAAGTTTTCATAAAAGGTCAACGTCTATTCAGTGAACTGTATCTGGGCAATACCGGTAAAAATGTTCAACTAATTTTTTCTGTAGCCAATACGTAAGGTATGTGGCTTTGCAGAAACTGAATTTCGAAAATTAACCTTCCCTGATAAATATTTATGAAGTGTAAATATTGCATGTAAAGGCTACATATTAACTAAATAATAAAGTGGCAAAATAATAATAATAATAAAAATAAAAAAAAATACATCCCTTCTATAAATACACAAAACTTCTAAAAAAACAAAATGCATGATGGAAAAGCCCCCAGCATCCATTCTTAGAATGAGTGGCATGTGCTCCTCCTTCCAGGAACCACAGGCCCCAAGCACAGTAGGAGATAGAAGAAAAGGGGCCACGGAGCAGATGTTTATTGAAATGAATCTAAGGGAGTACAGAAACAATGTTTTATAAGACACAAGGGTTTCAAAAGACTTTTAAAATGTCAATGTTTCTCTGCTGTACTCTCTATTTCCCTCCCACTGTTTAGCCTCTTTGAGGAACTCCTTTTGGTAATTTGATCGTATGGTATGCTTAAAGTGTGTCTCTTACACCTGCTGGAAAGATCAGCGTCAATTACCAGGAATTGTTAGTTAAGCAAGTTAAAGGGATAGTTCACCCAAAAATTAAAATTCCATCATCAGTTACTCACCATCTAAACCAGATGATGTCGGCAGGTAAATTGCCCCGGTCAACAAAGGTCTGTTGTTCTGGGCTTTAAGTCAATTTAAATTCCCTACTCATCGGTCTTCCTTCAAAGCTGTTAAATAGACTTCAACTTATTCAGAATTCTGCCGCTCGAATCCTCACTGGTTCCAGACCATCTGATCATATCACACCTATCCTTATCACTCTACATTGGCTCCCTCTGCACTACCGTATTGACTTTAAGATCCTCGTCATCACCTACAAAGCACTCCATAATTGCACCCAGCTATATTTATGGCCTCCTATCAGGATATGTTCCTACACGCTCCCTTCGCTCTTCCTCAACTGGCCTACTTGTCACCCCCAAATTCCGTCTATCCACCATGGGGGCCAGGGCCTTCAGTTGCGCTGCTCCAAGACTCTGGAATGCCCTTCCCTCCTACATTCGACAGGCAGACACAGTCAATTCATTTAAAAAATTGTTAAAGACTTATCTTTTTAAGAAAGCTTTTAATCTTTAAAACATTTTTTCTATATTGTCATAGTTACCCTACTGACACTCTTTATAGTGTTTTCTTTGGGCGTTCTTAGCATTTTGTTGATTTGTCATATTTGTAACATGTATTAGCATAATATGAATTTAAATGTATTTGTATTTTTAAGTCCTCCGAAACTTGTAAGATGTCCTTGGGTATTTAGAAAGGCGTCGGCCAAATAAAATCTATTATTATTATTATAATTTCTTATGGGGGAAAGGAGTGAATCACACTTTCTGCATTCCTTTGCTGATAACGATTAGTGGGGGACCAGACATAAATGGAGCCTGCGTGGGCCTCTGCTTGCTATAGTCTTGAGGCATCTGTTGGAGTATTCATTAAATAATTAATCAATGTGTGTCTGATTGGTCCAGATGCTACAAAAGTTAAATTACACAGCATTTGTACACAATGTAATCAATGGGGTCCAAAACTTCTAAGCTCCAAAAAGGACAAAAAGCAGCATAAAATAATTAATAAGACTTGAGTGGTTTAATCCATGTCTTCTAAAGCCGTACAATCATTTAGGTTGGGCCAAAGACCAAAGTCCTTGTTCTCTATAAATCTTGACATAAGGCCCATTTGGAACACAGTGCATGCTTCAAGACCGAATTCTTTGCTGAATGCAAGTGGTGTGATTTTCTGTATCATTAAACATCAGTTAGACCTTTTATTTTATTTTTCTTGTGTATATCATTCATCAGCCTATTGGTGACGGCTGTCAAATTTTTTATCAATAGGTGAAAGTCTTGTGTGCAGTTCCAAGCAACATAGCAGTCATGACAGTGACATGACATATACCAATTTACAATAAACAACATATTTACAGAACACAATTTACAAAAAAATAATTTTTGGAGCTTGAAAGTTTTGTACCTCATTAATTTGTATTGTTAGGACAAAAACACATCATAAATACTTTGTTTGTGTTCCGCAGAACAAAGAACGTCATCTTTAAGATGGCATGAGGGTGAGTAAATAATGAGAGAATTATAATTGTTGGGTGAACTATTCCTTTAGGTAAATGGCAGAAATCTCCCTGCAAATCTTCTTGAGATCTACATTTCCTCACAGATCTAATGTTTGTCATCGTTAGTGACACTATAAATCTGTATACTGGGTACCTATGACAACATTAAAATCACATTTGTCGACTCAATTCTGCTACACTATGGGAAATGCTGTGTATGAAATGCACACCACTTGTTTCTTCTTAAAACAGTCTACTATCACAGAAACTCACTTTGTTTCTTTTTACTGCCTGTTTCCCCCCGATGAGGTTATGACTTCATTAAAACTGAACAAAGATCATAAAAAGCAGACACACAAATTATGCTCAATTTAGTACAGTTAAACGACTTGTCATAAAAGCCAATCAGTGTAGTTCTGCTTGATCTATTGGGATATAAATGCAGTTTCACCTGAAATAGTCAAACAGCAGCACACTGATCAAAACTTTTTTGAGTAATTAACAAGATAACAGTTTCAGGTCCAGTCTGACCAATGAATTGAGTCCCTTGGCTTGTGTAGGACAGACCCAATATTACTAATTCAAAAACTAAAAATGATGTGTTCTTTAAATGTCTGTTTTTATTGTTTTTATTTACGTGTGATAAAATATCCATTTATTTTATTATTTAAATTAAGAGTCTGAGGTACAGCACTTGACTGGATCACACACACCTTGTGGCCTTCATTTCACCACAGGAGGAATAAAATTACAGGGTATCCCTGTAGCGAAGATTGGATTACTTCTTCCCATAAAAAGCCCTCATGCTTCTCAGCACAATCGGATCAGGGGATGGCCCGACCACAAGGTGTCTATCGTGTTCAAGCGTTTGTCCAGAGAGAGAGAGAAACCGGTAAGGGTGCACAAACCTGAGCGCTATAATTTCTAACACCTGTTTCTGATTGCAGTAAGCACTGGGGAGCGATAAAAAGGGACCAATACAGAGACAAGGCTACCAGTCAGAGAGAGACTATACAAAACCTGAAGCTAATGAGTGTGATGCTGAAAAACGATTTTGAGTTTGTTTATTAAAAGTTATACTTTTAAGTTTCCATGTCCTCCTTTCCCTCCCATCACTGAACGCTACACTGGTGTGGAAACCTGGGAGAATTGGAGGAAATAAGCCGGTATGGAGTCCTCGCAGTTGGCAGAATTCATCAAGTCCCTCGCCAGTATGCACCATGCGCATTATCAGGCCCTACTTGTGCTACGCCAGGACCAGGATCACCGATTCCAGTAGGAATCCAAGCTCAAGCAGAGGACCGGCACACGATCCAGAGCCTACTACACCAGGAGAAAATCCTGATCGCAACCCCGGACCCAGCAGCCCCCATGTCCCCGGATTTCCTTAGAAGAAGAGGCCTTCCTGGATCTTTTCAAAAGTATGGCCGAGATCTCGAGCTGGCCACGTGCCCAGTGGGTGGCCAGACTCATCCCATTGTTGTCCGGGGAAGCTCAACACGTGGAGCAACAACTACCGGTGGCAAGTCTCCTGGTCTATGATGATCTGTAGAAGACCATCCTGGGTCGGTCGCAGCCTGGAGCAATACTGACAACTTTTCCAGTCGATAAAGATGGATGGGCACAGCCGCCTGTTTGCCTCCACTCAACAGCTCCGGGACACCTGTCGGAAGTGGCTGCTGGCGGAGGACCACGACCACGACAGAGGGAGTCATCGATCTCATGGTGCTGGAACAGCTTATCTATCGTCTCCCGTAAGTAATGACAAAGTGAAAGTTATTGATGGTCAAGGACTCCAACCAAACTTTGCACTTTCATATCCCTATTTTGTTATTATAATAGATAATGGCCAGTTTCTTTTGTCTGGGCATTCGCAGGGATGTTCGCAGGTGATTTGCGGCATGCCATGAATGTCAGCTGGTGAATCCGCCGGCCACCCAAAGAGCGCCATTGCGCCCCCTTCCGTTAATCGAGGTCCCCTTCGAAAGAATTGGCATGGATCTCGTCGGGCCATTAGCATGAACAGCACATGTCGCTTTGTATTAGTTCTATTGGAATATGCAACAAAATATCTGGAAGCAGTGCCTCTGCACAACATCTCAGCACATAGTGTTTCGAAGGCACTTTTCAGAATAATCTCCCAAGTGGGGATTTTGAAAGAAAGGCACTACTACATTTATGTCATGAACACTACGTGAACTGTACAAATTATTGGGGATTAAATCGATTCACACCAGTGTTTACCATCAAAAAAAAGATGGATTGATGAAACAATTTAATAAAACCCTGAAAAATATGATTCATAAGTTTTTGCACAAGGATGCTAGAAATTGGGATAAATGGCTCGAACCCCTGTTATTTGCAGTACAAGAAGTCCCGCCAGCCACTACAGGGTTTTTCCTGTTTTAACTGCTGTATTGCCATGCGTCGCACTCAATGTCATACGGGAAGCTTGGAAGGAGGGAGCTTCATACAGTAAAAATGTATAACATGGTCATCGGCTATGATAATTTTCATTCTGTGGAGATAAAATGCTCATATTACTCCCCACATCAAACTCTAAATTACTCACCAAGTGGCAAGGGCCCTTTGAGGTCACACGACGAGTGGGAGATCTCGATTATGAGGTAAAACGAACAGATAGAGGTGATGCACGTCAAATATACCATCTCAACCTCCTGAAATTATGGGGGAGGAGGTTCCTGTGACTTGGAAACGCTAGTTCCGGAGAGGGCAGAACTTGGACCGGAGATGATCACAAAAATACCATGCGGAGACCACAGAAGTATCAAGTCACAGATGTTGTCAAGTTGCAGAAAGAATTTGCAGACGTATTTTCTATGCCGGGTCGTACAAACCTCATCCAGCACCACATCGAGATTGTGCCTAGTGTAATGGTATATAGTCATCCCTACTGACTGCCTGAGCATAAAAACTAAATAGTTAGGGAAGAATTAGATTCAATTTTCGAAATGGGAGTAATAGAGGAATCCCACAGCAACTGGTCCAGTCTGGTTATTCTAATTCCTAAGGGCGATGGGTCTGTGCGGTTCGGTATGGATTATAGTAAAGTCAATGCTGTGTTTAAATGTGATGCATACCCAATGCCTTGTATTGATGAGTTGCTTGATCGGTTGGGCACAGCTCGCTTTTATTCGACACTGAATTTGACAAAGGGTTATTGACAGATCACCTTAATGCCCATATTCCACAAAAAAACAGCCTTCTCCACACCGTTTGACTTAAAACAATTTGTAATGCTTCCATTTGGTTTGTTTATGCACAGAGTCCTCAGATCACACACTGCTTACGCTGCTGCCTATCTGGATGACATCATTATATACATGAATGATTGGCAGTGGCACATGCAGCATCAGACGGCTATTCTGAGGTCGCTGCAACAGGTGGGACAAACCCCAAGAAGTGCGCAGCTGTGTAGGTGGAGTTACGGTATCTGGGGACCGGGTGACTCCTGAGTTTGGCGGTGGGGATATGTGGCGGTGGGAGCATAGTCAAGCATTCGTCCGGAGAGAAAGAATTAAGGGTGCACACACCTGAGCGCTATAATGTCTAACACCTGTTTCTGATTGCAGTAAGCACTGGGGATAGCAATAAAAAGGGACAATGCCAGAGATGAGGAGAGAGAGCTACCAGTCAGAGAGAGACTATTCAAAACCTGAAGCTATTGAGTGTGATGCTGAAAATCGATTTTGAGTTTGAATATTAAAAGTTATACCTTTGAGTTGAAGCCCAAGTTTCCGTGTCCTCCTTTCCCTCCCATCACTGAATGCTTCAAACCTACAGAATCTGACTCAAACAGACTCCAACTGCTTCAAAAAAGAGTATCACTAAGAAACAATTTCACCACCAAAGGCTGGAGCAACAAGAGGCCTAGATAGAAAGAGACTGAGCCATTTGCAAAAATCATTTTGGACAGTACCATTGATTATGGCCTGACCTGTTTGATGTAAACTGTGCTCTCTTAGATTGATTGAACACACATGATGACTTTGGGGTAAACAAATAATGAAATATAACAACATCTAAGTGTTTTCTATTTGAAGTCAAGCATTTCATAAAGTATGTGCTGCCATGACAAGGTTAAGAAGGGTGTTTTTGGAAATCTATTGCTCAGATCAAATCAAAATCAAACAATGACTTCTCTCTCACTGCATATAAAGTGCAAAGCATCTTGTTTTGCTTTTTTCAAGGGTTCACTTTTTTCACCATTTCCTGGACAAATTTTACAGTCCTCTGCCTTTACATATAGGGGAGATTGGGGCTTGTTGTTAAACAGGGAATTTGTCACAAGGGCTATATGTCAGTAACAATAAGCTTGTAGTCAGAAGTCCAAATGTGCACATTTTTATTTTCACTTGCAAAGGTTTTGAATATTGGTTTCAAACATCTAGTTCAAAAACCCATTCAATTTGAGTATGTTCTGTGAATACTAACCTCTAAATTAAAATTTCCCTATCATCAGATTTTTGTAGTAGCTCTTGGATAAACAAGCCAACATAATCATTCCACACTAGTATACATTCAGGTAACAGTCAACTACTGTATAATATGAAGGCAGATTTTTACTGAAATGTTTAAATGTGTTTTTAGGACAAAAAACGTTAAATTATATTAGGGCAAGTTGTCACATTTTTATCTGGGCAGTTCATTAGAAAGAATTTGCAGATGTGTTTTCTCTTCTGCCGGGTCATACAAACCTCATCCAGCACCACATCGAGATGGCACCTGGGGTAGTGGTACATAGCCGTCCCTACCGACTGCCTGAGCACAAAAAGAAAATAGTTCAGGAAGAATTAGATGCAATTTTCAATATGGGAGTAATAGAGGAATCCCACACCGATTGGTCCAGCCCGGTTGTTGTAGTTGCTAAGAGTGATGGGGCTGTAAAGTTCTGTGTTGATTATGGGAAAGTCAATGCGGTTTCTAAATGTGATGCATACCAAATGCCTCATATTGATGAGTTGCTCGATCGGTTGTGCACATCTCGCTTTTATTTCGACACTGAATTTGACAAAGGGTTATTGGCAGATCCACTTAATGCCCATATCTCATGAAAAAAATGGCCTTCTCCACACCGTTTGGCTTACAACAATTTGTGACACTTCCATTTGGTTTGTTTGGTGCCCTGGCTACGTTTCAGCACCTCATGGACCGAGTCCTCAGACCACACTCTACTTACACCACTGCCTATCTGGATGACATCATTGTATACAGTAATGATTGGCAGTGGCACATGCAGCATCTGAGGGCTTTTCTGAGGTCGCTGCAATGGGCGGGACTTGCGGCAAACCCCAAGAAGTGTGCAGTTGGATGGGTGGAGGTATGGTAGCTGAGGTTCCACTTGGGCCACGGGCAGATGCGTCCCCATATTGATTAAACTGTGGCGATTACTGGCTGGCTATTATAGAAGGTTTTTGCCTAATTATTCAGACGTCAAAACTGCGCTGAATGATCTCATTAAAAAGGGAGCTCCAGACCCTGTCCAGTGGACGGAGCAGTGTCAACAGGTATTTATGCAGATGCTGCACTTTGTGGCGGACCGCTTTTACATTCACCCGATTTCTCTCTCTTTCATTTTACAGATGAATGCTTCAGACAGGGGGCTGGGGGCGGTGCTCTTGCTGGTGGTGGAGGGGAAGGAGCACCCAGTGTTTTACATTAGCCACAACCTCTCACGGAGGGAGACTAAGTACAGCACCATTGAAAAAGAGTGTCATACCATCAAGTGGGCCATCCTCACTCTCCGGTACTACCTGTTGATTTTGAGTTTGTTTATTAAAAGTTATACCTTTGAGTTGAAGCCCACGTTTCCGTGTCCTCCTTTCCCTCCAATCACTGAACGCTACAAACCTACAGAATCTGACTCAAACAGACTCCAACTGCTTCAAAAAAAGAGTATCACTAAGAAATTATTTCACCACCAAAGGCTGGAGCAACAAGAGGCCCTGATTTTCAACAAGAGAGTGAGTTGTTTGCAAAAATCATTTTGGACAGTACCATTGATTATGGCCTGACCTGTTTGATGTAAACTGTGCTCTCTTGGATTGATTGAACACACATGATGACTTTGGGGTAAACAAATAATGAAATATAACAACGTCTAAGTGTTTTCTATTTGAAGTCGTGCATTTCATAAAGTATGTGCCGTCTGGACAAGGCTAAGAAGGAAGTTTTTGGAGATATATTGCTCAGATCAAATCAAAATCAAATAATGACTTCTCTCTCACTGCATATAAAGTGCAAAGCATCTTGTTTTGCTTTTTTCAAGGGTGCACATTTTCACCATTTCCTGGACGAATTTTACAGTCCTCTGCCTTTACATTTAGGGGAGATTGGGGCTAGTTGTCACACAGGGAATTTGTCACAAGGGCTATATGTCAGTAACAATAAGCTTGTAGTCAGAAGTCCAATCGTGCACATTTTTATTTTCACTTGCAAAGGTTTTGAATGTTGGTTTCAAACATCTAGTTCAAAAACCCATTCAATTTGAATATGTTCTGTGAATACTAACCTCCAAATTAAATTGTCCCTATCATCAGATTTTTGTAGTAGCTCTTCGATAAACAAGCCAACATAATCATTCCACACTAGTATACATTCAGGCAACATTCAACTACTGTATGATATGAAGGCAGATTTTTACTGTAATGTTTAAATGTGTTTTTTGGATAAATGTTTTTAAAATTATATTAGGGCATGTTGTCTCATATTTATCAGGGCAGTTCAGTAGTTCACAAGTTAATGTAATCTTGCAGTGGGTATAGTTTATAAATATGTGGCTTGCTGTCTCTGGTGGAGGGCTCGAGGCTAGAGATTTGACTAGAGACCCCCCCACACACAAACTCTCAATGCTACGTAGAGGTAAGCAACCATATCTGTTTATATACTCTTACTCTGGCTGTGTGATTGGTCAGATTAAAAGAATTTGCTCCTCCCGAACTTTGTTAATAAAACCCGATGTTGTCACATGTGTTAGATGTCATCAATTTTAACAAAATATTAAAATCTGATATTTCTTTACATTACCTTTTCCATTTTTGTTGATTTATGAGTCATTTTGTGCCTCATTGTTTTAATTTTAAATTGTGCTGAAAAGCCTATTATAGGCAGCAGGTGTAGATTTACAAAGACGCATATCGTCGCTGTCTGATGAAAAGCATGTCTCTCCAAAATTAAAATTTTTCAAGAGCATTCTCTTTTTCTCATAAGCAATCTTACAAAATGAATCAGTTAAGCACTTTATGAGAGCAACGTCCCTTTAGAGGGGGTCCCAAGGTTAGTCTACTTACAAGCCATGGTGTGGACATGCTGAGTGTTTTTGAGTGCTAACACAAGCGCGTACAGACGAGAGGCAAATAGGCAAGCACTCTGGGGCCAGGCGGTGTGGTTAGGTCCCCGGCGAGATATCGATCGGTTGAAATCTCATCACTCTACCTTTTGAAGTAGTTAAGAGCAGTCTCGTCTGCCACAATTGGATGTGGGGATTGGATTTCTCCCAGGTCACCCGTGGTTATTTTTAGGGTGGTCAGAAAATCCTGCCTCAGACATATCAGTCGCACTTGACAGCACACACACACACACACACACACACACACACACACACACACACACACACACAAAATTCAAATTTATGCATAGAAAACATGCTTAATTACATTTGATGGAAGTTCTTTACTTGCAATAATGCTTGTATATGTTCTCCAAGAAATTTATAATCATCTCAAATTGTTTTATAATGTAGTGATTTCATTTCAGTATAGTATGTAGCCATCTATCTATTATACGTTTACTGCTAAAGAAATTATTAATTAAACATTATTATAATTTTTGTTTTGCATATTTCTGAATATTATTTTTATTTTTAATAAAGCATTTTTCATCCCCATCATTATTAATTCTGCGTTTTATATTTTTCGTTTAGAGTGATATTGTGTGCAGTTACAGGAGGTTACAGCAGTAACCAAGACGTTCCCTGTCTGTCACTCACTCGACATTGTGTCGATGTAGTGACTCTATAGGTCCCTATACAAAACTCCACAACCAACTGAACTGTGTTACATGGACCGGTGGTGCAAGTGAAGGCAGGTCACTGCGTGCCTAGTAGCAAGTGCACTTCGCCCACATACAACCTTCCCAAAGCTGTTAGCTGTTAGCAATGGCTAATTTTAGCTTTTTATTTTCATCCTGTTAGAAATTCTCTCTCAAGTAATGCGGTAAATTATACAGGGAAACTCCTAACTTGGTAATTGGACCCTTTTCACAGACTGTGATGATGTGTTTCTGCCTTATCTAGCAGTGTAATTCTAGCAACAACAAAAAATTATATATATATTTGCAATTTTTTTTTATTTAGTGTGAATTTATAACATTGTACTTTGTATTATATTACCCTGGAAACAGTTTTATAAAATGAGAAACCACAAATGTGAGATTAAGAAAACGTGTCATCTTCTCTCTTCTCTCTGACGTAGTCCATCGCTCTTAGTTTTTTCTTCAGATGAAAAGTTGTGGAAACATAATAGGGGTATTTTTCTTTCGATGTTGGAGCATGTGGGTTATATAACATTTTTGTGTGGTCTCCCATTCACTCCCATTCCCCGCGATCAAAGTGTGTTCCAAGTGTGAAAAGGGTCCATTAAGAAAATATATTCCTTTTAAAAATGCAAAGGGACCAAACTATGAAGTTCAATTGCTTGTTATTTATCACATATATTAATTAATACAACCAATTGAAGTAAACTTTAAAGCATACTGTAGGTAAAAGATAAACCTTGGGATTTTAAAAATCGATAACAGGTCGTTTACAAGTAGATTGCGATTCATATTTTTTCACAGCCCTAGTTATAAATAATTGAAAAAAAGGTTTCAAGTGCCTGAGCTTGACCAGAACACACTGTATTTCTGAAAGTCTAATGTACCCTTATATATAAATACTTACTTAAATTACAAAAAAATCATGATTAATATATATTTATATTTATATACTAGTGGCAAAAAGTTTGGAATAAAGCACATAATGCAATAATGCAGATTTTGCTTTTATGGAAATAAATTGGTACATTTATTCAACAAAGTGGCATTCAACTGATCACACTGTATATAGTCAGGACATTAATATCGTGAAAAATTACTATTAAAATTTGAAACATTTTTTTAGAACTTCTTAAACTACTTCAAAGAGTTCTCACCAAAAAATCCTCCATGTGCAGCAATGGCAGCTTTGCAGATCCATAGTTTGTCCAGATCCTCAGGTGACATTTCACCCCACACTTCCTGTAACACTTTCCATAGATGTGGCTGTCTTGTCGGGCACTTTTCACGCACCTATACAGTCTTGCTGATCCCACAAAAGCTCAATGGTGTTTCCAGTTATCTTCTGTCCAATGTCTGTGT
The DNA here is from genome assembly GCF_025860055.1 of Xyrauchen texanus. Classification (NCBI taxonomy): domain Eukaryota; kingdom Metazoa; phylum Chordata; class Actinopteri; order Cypriniformes; family Catostomidae; genus Xyrauchen; species Xyrauchen texanus. Next base: position 36,775,148 of record NC_068304.1, on the reverse strand, counting down.
TTCTTTGCCCACTCTAACCTTTTCTTTTTGTTTTTCTCTTTCAAAAGTGCCTTTTGCAATTCTTCCCATAAGGCTGCACCCCTGAGTCTTCTTTTTACTGTTGTACATGAAACTGGTGTTGAGCAGGTAGAATTCAATGAAGCCTTCAGCTGAGGACATGTGAGGCATCTATTTCTTAAAATAGTCTCTGATGTACATATCCTCTTTAGTTGTACTGATGAGTTTCTAGAGAAATGTGTTTCTTTTTACCATTTTTAACCTAATATTGACCTTAAGACATGCCAGTCTATTGCATAATGTGGCAACTGAAAAACAAACACAAAGACGATATTAAGCTTAATTTAACAAACCAAATAGCTTCCAGCTGTGTTTGATGTAATAGCAAGCGATTTTCTAGTACCAAATTAGCAATTTAGCATAATTACTCAAGGATAAGTTGTTGGAGTGATTACTGCTGGAAATAGGACCTGTCTAGATTTGATAAAAAAAATATTTTTTCAAGTAGTGATGGTGCTGATTTATTATTTGCAAAGATATAGTCAAGTGGTTTTTATTGTCGTTCAACCATATACAGTTAGTACAGTACACATTGAAACGAGACAATGTTCCTCCAGGACCATGGTGCTACATAAAACAACATTGGACAAACACAGAACCACATGAGACTACACAGACTAAATAACATACCTATATAAAGTGCACGTGCAAACATGTGCAAAAATTACGGGACAGTACAATAAATTACAAAAAATGAACAGGACAATAGGCACAGTGAGAGACAGTGCAGCGCCCACCAGTAGTGCAAAAAGATGACAGTTTCTAAAAATGCCAAATGTAAACTTAACATACTATGAAATAGTGTTCTATATAATACTATATAATTCTATAGAATAGTGTTCTATAGCAATAATTAAAGTGTAACTCAGGACACGTGTGTGTGTGTGTCAGTCCAGTCCAGAGTATTGAGGAGTCTGATGGCTTGGGGGAAAAAGCTGTTACACAGTCTGGCCGTGAGGGCCCGAATGCTTCGGTACCTCTTGCCAGATGGCAGGAAGGGTGAAGAGTTTATGTGAGGGGTGTGTGGGGTCATCCACAATGCTGGTTGCTTTGCGGATGCAGTGTTTTTTGTAAATGTCTTTGATGGAGGGAAGACCCTGATGATCTTCTCAGCTGTCCTCACTATCCTCTGCAGGGCTTTGCGGTCCGAAACCAGGCAGTGATGCAGCTGCTCAGGATGCTCTCAATAGTCCCTCTATAGAATGTAGTGAGGATGGGGGGTGGGAGATGTGCTTTTCTCAGCCTTCGAAGAAAGTAGAGATGCTGCTAGGCTTTCTTGGTGATAGAGCTGGTGTTGAGGGACCAGGTGAGGTGAACACCAAGGAATTTGATGCTCTTGACGATCTCCAAAGAGGAACCGTCGATGTTCAGCAGAGAGCGGTCAGCATATTGTAGCTTTATTATGACATACTCCTCACAACATTATCCCTGAAGGAAGTTAAACTGCTGCCACAGGAGGTGCTTCAGGTTTCACATTGCCACCTTGAATCCACATTTCACACAGTACCCGCTGTTCTGACCAAGTGACCAGCTCACACTGAAAACACAGAACACACACCAACCTTACTAAGCAACCCTGCAATGATGACCATACTAGACCAGCTAATCTGGTTCAGCTATTGACCATCTTTAATGACCGGATAAAACTGTTTTATGGCTGGTTTCAAGTATAATTTATTGCTTTGGTGACTGTCATGTTGGATTTAGCATGGCTACAATGATTACGATGATCTACCTACAACAATGACCATCTTAACTTATTTGTGCCAGGCACCAGCATTTAAAACCAGTTAAAACCATCTTGACATCTAATCTGGTCCAAACCAGCTTAGATAATTTAAATGTTTTTATTTATTAATATATATTTTCTGCATTTTTATATAGTTTTATGTATACATTTAATTTTATATATACTGTACATGGTTTTATTTGTATTTCAAATTCTGTTTCAAATTGCACATAGATTAACTCGGTGAAGGTGATATACTTTTCTAAATAAGGCTTGAGAATCAATAACAGTGCCCACTAAGGTAAGACCTTGGCTGATTCTCAATGTGCATTCTTTTTTCTTCTTACGTTCCTGTGGAATCATTCTACGTCATCATCCACTGCCAAAGTTTGATTCCAATCCTCAAGAACGCAAGTACCGAGGATGCAGGAAATTACCGAGATGTGTCCATAATTTCGAGGATGCATCAGATGGTGACTTGTGGGCATGAACTAGGTACTACGGTGGCAGACGAAGTTTATCATTTTGTTTTGGATTTTTTTCCTCAAGAGTTTTCCGCTGTAAGCTCACGTAAGTCTGATGGCTCATGAGAGTCGTCATACTCTGTCAATATTTGTTTTGGTTTTTTTTTTGCTGAATTTATTTAATATAGTAAAAAACACATGGAAAAAAAACTAGTGTTTACAGACTTTATTCTTTTAACGTGTCACTAGTCGTGCAAAACTTCACTAGTGTGATGATATTAATGCTTTCGCTGATGTGATAATGCCAGTAGTTATCCCATGTGCTGTGACGGTTATTTGCGCAACTGAAAGATCACAGTAGGCTACATCTCAAAACTTGCAATAGATGCGTTATGCTCCTGTCCTTCCGAGGTCATTCTTCCAAGGTAGCTTGGCAAGACTGGTCTTCATAAGAACGCAAGTCCTTTCTCTGTGTTCTTAGAATTGAGAAACACCCCTTGACTGCAGTGTGATATGTGAATTCTGATGTTGCTTGGTTACTGTGGTCACAGCGCTAAGCAACCCTAGAGCAGAGGTAAGTGGATGCCACATCTCATGCCAGATTTATGTTCTCTGATGGATGCAGGTCCGAAACAGAGCAGGTTATTATAAAGACTTCTCATCAAACTGACAAAACCCAAACTCGAGAGAGCACTAATATCTCGGCCCTGCAGAAAAACAGTTTAGGCCAATCTAGGACATTTTAAATATCATAAACCATCTTAAAACCAATGCTGGTCTGTAACAGGAACATGCTACTGTAAGAAGGTCATTGTTGCAGGTACACAATTGTAACTGTGCTACAATCATCTAGAAAGTGCCCAAAATATACCTTATCGAAACATATGAAATTATTGATGTCTCCTTAAATGTACAGAATAATCTGTAATCTGCATTCCCTTTGTTTCGCCACAGAACTGTGAAAATTAAAGTCTATTGTGTTCAATTGAAGAAACCTCTAGCATATAAAAAGCAACCATGCAAGCATTTTGAAGTCCCCCAACAGTAGAGAGCTAAACTTCCTGAGATGAACTTCTGGGTCTGCACTATACTGGGATATGACAGAGATAAGTTGAGGTTTGTATGCTGTGTTGATGGTGGTAGTCTGGGCAAATAATTGTTTATGTACTCCAGGGTATACAAAGATGTGCTTGTTGCCACCAGACATCGGCAAACTGCTAACCGGTGTTTGCCAGATCTTGTGCATCCAACATACACACAAAATAAATTTCACAATGCCTGCACGATGGTGCATTCCACACAAACTCTGTTTTCAGCCTACTCTCAGCCCAATAGAAACAAACATCCTCCAATCAACATGGACTCTAGGAAAAAAAAAACCCATCCCTTTCACCAGCTGTTCATGTCGAGTCACAATGCGCATGTTTGTGTCCTCATTTATCTTTTCTGTGTGCTTTACACTTGTAAATTACATTCCAAGATCAAATCAGGTGAAAATGTGTGGAAGACAATGTTTGGTATGTTCTATGTTTGTGCATTTGTGTTTTATGACTAGAGTTCAGTAGTTTGTATGTTAATGTAATCTTGTGTTGAAGCAGTAAACATATTTGGCTTGCTGTCCATATACTGGAGGGCTCAGAGCTCGAGACTTGACTCGTGTCCTGATTACCCCCCCAGACTTTACTTATTTAGATAGAGAATAGGTGGAGATTGGGTGGAGGTGGGATATCAGGAGAGTTGTCACAGGAAGCAGGTAAGCAGCAGCATATGTATACTCCAGCTTGTAGGCTGTGATTTGTCAGATTAAAATGAACATGCTCCTCCTGAACCTCTGTTAATTAACTCCATTGAGTCTAATTAAAACCATATTTGTAGGCTACATTTTTTGATGGCGTTTTTGCGAGTCCAAAACTTGCTGCCATGATGATAGGGTGTTTTGGGTCCCAGGGTATTACTTTACGGTTGCTAAGGTGTTTTGAGTATTTTGTGTTGCTATACAGTAGGAAGGGTATTCTAATTGGTTGCTAGGACTTTTCTATGCGTTTGCTAAGGTGTTCTGGGTGTTTTAAGTATTGCTATACAGTTGCAAGAGTTTTCTTTGTGGTTGGTGTTCTGGGTGGTTTTCAGGGCATTTCTATAGGTTCTTTGTCTAGGCTGTTCTGGTTGCTTTTTAGTGTTGCTCTGCAGTTACTAGGGAGTCCTGAGTGGTTGTCAAGGGTTTTGCCATATGGTTGCCAGGGTTTTTCTATATGGCTGATAATGTGTTCTGAGTGTTTTAGTGTTCCTAAACAGTTTCTAGGGTCTTCTGGGTGGTTACCAGGGCATTTCTTTGTGGCTGCTAAAGCATTATGGATGTTTTTAATGTTGCTATACAGTTTCTAGGGTGATCTGGGTGGTTGCCAAGACATGTAAAGGTAGATATGTATGAGTTGATTGTTAGCATCAGTTGAGATCAGAGAATAGAATAAAGTGTTTTTTACAATCAGCCCCTCCCTAAGTTTGTCAAATAACAGACAGTGAATATTACAAAACACAACCCCCTTCCCAGCTCCTGTGCATTTGTACTCTGCCATCTAGTCTAATTGTACGGTATGTTCGATTATCCATACTTCCGTACTAGACAGTATGCCAAAAAATCTATGCCAATGGACAAATATGTCGGAATCCTCAGTATTCATAACACAGTAAGCCAGAAATATCCTGGTGACCTACAATTTCCGGCGAATTGACTGGACACTTTACGATTCCCATAATGCTGGGGAGACGTCCAAACCCACGTCCCCTGATGATGTCTGGAATCTTTTCATATGACTCTTATATTGCATGCATACCTAAACAGGGTTGGGGAGTAATGGAATACATGTAACTGGATTACATATTTAAAATACAAAATATAAGTCACTGTATTCCAATACAGTTACAATTTAAATCATTGGTAATTAGAATGCAGTTACATTCCAAAATAATTTTGATTACTGAATTCGAGAAATGTGTCCTAATTCGAATACAGAACACATTCTGACTGTGCACGATTTTGAATGCAGGGACAGTGTCCCTTCTCTGTGAAGTTTGGCAAACTTCTTAGAAGCAGAAAGTTATTTGTTGTAACACTGCAATCCAAAGATGTCAAGTGTTGTATGAATCAGGTCTGTGTTACAGAATAAGAAGGAAATGCCATGTGCTCTCGCACAAATTACTGGCAACACTCCAGTCCCATTGCCATAGCAACCCCCCATCTAGCCAGTAGCCCTCCCCCATCTTTTAATAACTTCTTTCTGATATGTATTTGGAAGAGAAGGAAACACCTTCTAGTATGGCTATTGACACATGATTTATTCAAAAAACAAATTCTATATTTGAGGATGGAGCATATTTGAGACATTGCATTGAATATATATATGTATGTACAGTTATATATAGAATATAGATATATAGAATGGGCCTCACAAAAACGGCAAGATGCACTAAAATAAAACATGAATCTGTATAACACACACAAACAAACACACACATTCTCAATGGACTGTAGATAAGAGAAGATTGTAACTGTAATACACCTATAAGCCTCATGTTTATCTTTCTCTCATGCACACTCATGCACAAACTTCTTAGGACGAATCAGAGTCTCCCTGTTTCCATGGCAACTGACACAGAAACAGTTTTGGAAGCAGGGCAACATTCCAAAGGCAAAGAGTGCCACCCCATGACACAACTGTGATGAGTCACATTGTTGGCCCCACCCCCTCTAAAGTTTAACCATGTGGCAGATCCACAACAGGGATATGAGCCAATCTGAACTAAGAATCTCTTTTATATTCCAATTCATTTGAATTTGAAGTGAGGTAGTAAACATGATGCAAAATTTCACATAGAATTTTAAGGAAAAATAATTCAAATGAAAAAAAAAATGCAGTTACAATACATTTTTCAGTATGAATTACCAAAAACATTTTAATATGTATCATATATGGGGTGTTTCCAGAAAGATCTAGATGGTTTTAAAAATGTTATGTTTGCAATGCCACCTATAGAAATTTGGATTTAATATATAGGGCCTATATATTTCGATAACAATAAGGTTGTGTTCGTTAACATTAATTTATATTTAATATAAACAACCAATGAACAATACTTTTACAGAATTTATTAATCTTGGTTAAAGTTAATTTCTACATATACTACTATTTTGTTTTTTTTGTTGTTGTTGTTGTTTTTGTAAACATTAATGTTACACCTGCAGCGCATGCTATCTCTCCTGTACGCCGCCAGAGGCCGCCATCTCCAGAGTGCTAACATGTCACAAACTACATTTCCCATAATCCTCCGTTCAAACTGATTACTCAACCTCCTGCTCCATATTAACTCTGTCTATTTAAGTTCCCTGTTTACATTTATTCATTACGATGTCTTGTTTGCCTAGTTGACATTTCTGAGCATTATTTACCATTCTTGTGTTCCCTGTGTTTTGAATCCTGCCTGTTCTTCGTATTTCCCAGCCTGCTTATGTGTTCTTTGAATATATTGCCTGTTTACTGGATTACCCCTCTGCCTCTTGGATTTACTTGGTTTGCCTTTCTGGACTGTCTGCTTGTGTACTGAACCCTGCCTGCCTTTTGTTTTCCCTTTATTTTGTTACTTTGTTTTACTATTTATACTGTTATTAAAACTGCACATGGATTTTAACACAACTGCCCCGATGTCTTTGCTACAGAAGACTGCGCCAAACATAGATCATGCAGCATTCCAACAATTAAACTAGTTTGTTTCAGCACAAGCAGCCATGCTTACCAGTCACCATCAGCAGCTGTGCAAGCTCACCTCAATCACGGAAGAACTCTTTAAATCCATGCAGTCAAACCGGCACGTATCTCTTGATGGGGATTTCCACTAACAATTCAGCTTGCAACACAACGCACACTACACCCGTTGTTAATCCTAGTCTCTCGCTTCTAGAGAAGTTTGACGGGTCACCCTGGAAGTGTCGAGGATTTCTTTTACAATGTGAGCTTTTTCTTTCTCAACTACCTCTAATGTATCCCAATGATGAAGCTTGTGTTTCCTTCGTTGTATCACTGCTGTCAGGAAAAACACTAGACTATGTTACGGCAGTTTGGATTCATGAGAACATTTTAAAGAGTTCCTTGTCTCATTTCCAAGATCGTTTATGGGAAGTTTTTGAGCACACGGAGGGTGGTAAGGATCTGGGTGAACTTCTAGTGAGTTTAAAACAGGGGAAGAAGTCTGCTGCTGAATTTGCCTTATCCTTCCGCATGCTAGCAGCACAAACTGTGTGGGTGGAGGACACTTTGAAGCTGTTGTTCTGTCAGGAGTTAAATCCTGACATTGAAACTGAACTAGCATGCCGTGATGAATGGAGATCTCTTGATGAATTAATCAAACTAGCCATTCGCCTGGGTAACCTGATCAAAGCCTGTTGTCTAGTCAGTTCTCTACAGTCACTTCGATCTGACATCGCTGCAACCAGTCATCACAAGCCCATGCAAGTGGGTCTTTCTTCTCTCTCCTCCGAGGAACCATGACGCTGTCTCCGAGAGAGATTGTGTATCTACTGTGGACAGTCGGGACATTTACCGGCTGCCTGCCGGTAAGTTTAGAACTTTCAAACGTAATTCTTGTGAACAGTTTGAACTTTCTGTCACGTTGCATGTTCTAAATGGTGAACATCAATTGTCTGCCATTTTAGATTCAGGGGCTGCAGGTAACTTTATTGACCTAGCTCTCGCCATGAATCTAAATCTGCCTTTTGTCCCTTGTGTCCCTCCTTTACATGTCTCAGCGCTAGATGAATTACCTATGGGCTCTGGCAAGATTCAACATCACCCAACCCATTCATCTTCAAGTTGGACTCTTTCATCATGAGGAAATTCAGTTTCTCTCCTAAGAACCTGAATGTTCTTGGCCTGCCATGGCTGAGACTTCACAACCCTGAGATCTCCTGGAGAAATGGACAAATAACTCATTGGAGTGCTTCCGGTTTCCAGTCTTGCCTCAACCTTCCTGAACCCATATCTCTCTCCCTCCTGTACACATCACAATGATCCTCCCTGAAAAGGTTGATTTTGATCCTACCACATTGTTACTCAGATCTCCAAAATGCATTCAGCAAATTCAAGGCTTCAAAGCTTCCTCCTGACCATTCCTGTGACTGTGCCATTGACCTTCTGCCAGGCTCCTCTCCTCCACGTGGACGGATATACCCCTTATCTGAACCCGAGACTAAAGCCATGGAGGAGTAAATTACGGAATCCCTTGAAAAGGGATTCATTCGACCATCCAGTTCTCCTGCTTCTGCTGCTTTCTTCTTTGTAGGAAAGAAGGATGGGGTCTTCGTCCATGCATTGACTACCAAGGCCTGAACGCAGTCACCATCAAGTATTGCTTTCCTATCCCTCTGGTATCAGCAGTGTTAGAGCAGTTATGATGCGGCAAGATCTACACCAAACTGGATCTTTGTAACACCTACAATTTAATCTGCATCCAGGAGAGGGAAGAATGGAAGACAGTCTTTTCTACACTCACTGGACACTACAAATACAATATAATGCATTTGGGACTTTCCATGTCTGTCTTCCAATCCTTTGTAAATGACATATTTCACAATCTCATTGGCAAATGGGTTATAGAATATATTGATGACATTCTGTTATATTCTTCCCTTGATGAGCACGTTCAACATGTCAGAGTGGTGCTCTTTTTCCTCATCCAACATCAACTGTATGCCAAGATGGAGAAATGTGAGTTTCACCAGCCTACCATCTCTTTCTTTGGGTATGTCATCTCTCCCGAGGGGTCACCATGGACTCTTCCAAGGTACAAGCCATGCTGCAGTGGCCACTACTGTGTCAGTCAAAGAACTACAGGGTTTCCTTGGATTTTCCAACTTCTACAGACGATTCATTCGAGGTTTCAGCTCGGTGGCTGCCCCACTCACCTCATTGCTCCATGGTAAAGCCCAGAAACTAAACTGGACACCTCTTGCTCGTCAAGCCTTCGGACAGCGCTTCGCTACTGCCCCCATTCTTCATCATCCTGACCCCACTCGACCCTTCATGCTGGAAGTAGATCTATGCCTCAGTTTCAGGAGTTGGTGCAATACTCACCCAACAACAAGGATCTCCTGCCAAACTCCATCCCTGTGCCTTCTACTCATGCAAGTTATCTGCTGCTGAGATATACTATGACGTCTGCAACCAATAACTCTTAGCCATGAAGATAGCTTTTGAAGAAAGGAGACATTGGCTAGGATGAGCTTGTCATCCTTTTCTGGTAATCACGGATCATTGAAACCTGGAGTAAATTCAGTCTGTTAAATGCTTAAATCCTCGTCAGGTTCGACGGTCTCTCTTTCATATAAGTCAATAAGTGTTATTTCATCATATTTAACAAATTAACTTTCATTTAATCGATAATAGCGTGTTTTTTTTTTTTATTATTATTATTATTTCCCAGAATGTATCATCAATAGATTCAAATGTTGATGTCAAATATACTTTTTTTTTTATACTATCTGAAACTACTTTGTTGTGCATTTCGTTGTGGTTTAATTGCAGTGTTAAATGTTTCATTTACATTTATGCATTTGGCAGACGCTTTTATCCAAAGCGATTTACAGTGCACTTATTACAGGGACAATCCCCCTGGAGCAACCTGGAGTTAAAGGCCTTGCTCAAGGGCCCAACAGTGGCATTTTGGTTGTGCTGGGGCTTGAACCTCCAACCTTCTGGTCAGTAACCCTGAGCCTCAACTACTGAGCCATGTTTCAACAGTTTTGAAATATGTTTAGTGAAATGCGTCTAATCAGTTGAGAAACACTGTATTCCACATATCAGGGAATAAATAGGCAAAATTAGTCTAATTTAATTACTTATATTTTGCTGCAAAACTTGTTACAAATCAAATTCTAATGAATTAATTATTTGCAATTCAGTAAATTGCTGTCATTTCAATTATAATTCCAATTAATAATTTTGTGGGGTGTGAACAACTGAATTCAGATTCACACTCATTAATTGAATGGGAGTCAATTCTTAACTTCTGAGTTTACTATATGTGTTTATCATACTTTGGTTGCGCTCTAAGTAAAGCTATATGTTGCTTTACATGCATGCATCAATTAGTTTATCAGGCCAACACTTGCCTGTCCCGCCTCACGCTCACAGGCTGTTGTCCTTAATAGAGATAAATGGCCCTAGTCATGATCAAGTGATAGCAGTGTGCCTCACAGTTATTTGAACACACTGGGGAAATTCATAGAGAAATAATAAGAGGTAACAATCACTAATTATGTGCTATTTACTTACAAACACATTAACATTATGAATAGACTCTCTATGCCTAAAATCGTGGCAGTGGCTTTTTATGCTGGGGTACTCAATTATAGTTATAATCTTCTGAGAAAACCATTACCTGGGCCAGACTTAAGCAAACATTTTCAAATGAACTTTTAAATAGCTCCTCAATTGACTTTTTTCCACAGCTGCCAATGGTAGATGAACTGATCAAATTTACTAGCATAAATATTTCTTACTGGCATTGCAATTCCTATATATTCATTCAGGGGCTTGATGCAAGAATTTGGTGCACATATGTGTTGCTATATTGTGAAGAGGGAAAATAGCAACTTTTACCCATAGAATCACATTAGTAGACCTAATTTCTTTGATTTTTGCATGGCTTTTTGTTCATGTCTCAGTAGTTTTCCTTGTGAAATTAACATTAGAAGAGCAACAACGGCAATGACTTGTATTCACTTTCACACAAATCTCAAGTAAAAATGCTGATTTTGAGTTCATAAACACTTTTCACCCTGTTTCCGCACACAATGCTATTGTAGGACAGCAAAACACTTTTACTATTGCACATGTCTTGAAAGGTGATACATTTAAAGTTTGCATTTCATAATAAAGTACTTTTACAAGCTTGTTTGAGCAGGATCAAATTGCAAGGTTACTGATACAGTGTTGCACTTGCCATGCAAAGGACCGTAGTTTTGAGTCCTGAAGAGCACGGGAGACACAGAAGTCAAAAGTCTCATAGAAGCAACACAAAATGACGTGGTTGCTTGAGCAATTTTTTTGTGTCACATTTGCTTTTTATGCCATTGTTGGTTAGGTTTAGGGTATTATTTGCCATTGGCTGAGCCAATCTTGCTGTGTCAGGCAGGTTGGGATACTCGAACAAAGCATTGATAGCCCCATGGTGTCACAGTGTTTACACTTTTTGGGGGGGTTAAACGTATGGAGTTGTCTCTGCATGTTAAGCTGTGAAAATTACAGACTTCAGCTTTAAAGTGCAAATTACACAGCGTTAATGAATCCCTGAATGCACAAGCCATGCAAAGTTTGTGTGGCAAAAAACAAATGAGGTGCCTCCAACACAATAGCTAATGCATTTGACCGGCCAGCAGTCAATGGCCATATATTTACTGATGTCAAGATAAGACTCCAATTATGCTGGGGCAGCAAATCCATAACCATCCATCAAGTAGCAGCAATTCTAACCAACTGGCAGGGAACATTCAGTTCATCTAATGTGAATCTTTTTCTGTTTTCACAGCGAGCAGAAGCCAGCCTCGAATGTGTCTTTCTAAATGACTACGAATGGGAAATCTCATTGGACGCTGTTAACTGTGAGCGAAGGAGGGATATAATGCACAGAATTTACTTGTAGTGCCGTGATATGTGACTACATCATTCGGTACATTAGTGAGAGAACGGTTTGTGTTCAGTGGTAACGCTATTCATAGAGAGCTTTAAATAAAATATAGGAGGTGGTGTTTCAAGTGGCATTGTGGATTTTCTGTGTAATGAGAAGTCTGGATTATACAGCTGCGAATTGTTGAATGCTTGATCTTGCTGTCATTCTCTTTTCCAGTCTTTCTTCTCCATGCCGGCTGGTGTAATGCGAGCGTTTATTAGCTAACGCGGTCACCCACATGGTTTTAAAAATAGCAGTCTCTTCCCTCTCGCTGTCAGGCCGACGAGGAATAAAGCGTTGTATTGTGCAATGAGAGGCAGCTCTAAAACAATAGATGATCTGAATGGGTTTTAGATGGAGTGGAGGCTTTGTGCCTGCTCCCAATTAGACTTCAAAGAAGAGAGAGAGAGGCGTTAACTCAAGCTCGGCTGGTTCATGATCCAGAGCCACTTAGCATCCTGTTGCATTGTCCTGTAGGGACAGCACCATATGGCAATCAAATCAGCAATCTGCATCGTAAATGGCAATCTGCATCCAAATGTGATCATGTATGTCAAAAGTGTGAGCTGACAATGAGAAGAGTTAGGGAGAAAGAGAGAAAACTGCCAGCCAGACAGTCAAAAAGAGAGACACTATATGAGAAAAACTTAACTCTATCATGAGCACAAAAATCACATTAACACACATCTTTCAAAGATCTGACAGATTCAGTGATTAGATCTTCCTCAAAAGTGCAAAAGTTATCAACCTGGTAACAGCCAATCAGATTAAAGCTTGCCAGATTGAGAAAGTGCATTCCATTGTTGTGTGCCATATACATCAGTTAGTCAATCTTGGGTGTGTCGTCTGAGGCTGATACCAATACAACAGCAATAGACACAACAGGAATATTTATTTTAATATTTACATTTTTATTCCCCAAACTACCAAGGCCAAACAAAACAATTGCGGTAGGAATTTTTTTTTTGTCAATTTTAGCATGATGTAAACTGCATCCTATACAAAATTAGGTTACCTAAATCGTATGTCCATCTAGACAAGAACCAAAGGCCTTGGTTGAATGCGTACAGAAGAATGATGTGTAATATTTTGAACCAGCAGTAAAAACACAATTGTGAACTCTTGGTACAGTGACCTGGTCCTCTGGGTGAAACCATGACAGTCTGATCCATGTCCGCCAATAAACTTCTGGAAGTCGCTGGAAATGGAATGGTTTGATAGAGCTGTGAAATTCATGCTCCTGTGCACACTGAGATAAACTGCTCTTGCTCATAATGTCTCATTATTTTGGAGCTTGTTTGCTCCCATGTGACACAGCTGAGAGCACAAGCTGACATTTGTAACGTTGCTTTATTTATTCTTTATTTGTTTCTTTGCCTCTCGCCTCACCAGGGATTTTGATGTGAATTAGGGGCAGATAGGAATGGGGTTGGTAGACAGTCCTGGTGCCATAAATGCAAGTTTTGAATATGCAGGTAGAAGAACAGGGAATTTTAGATGTTAACTTATTGAGAGAGCTACAGGCAAACACATTACTTACCTCTGGACTGTTTATCAGGATTAATTTGGGATCTGTGTTAAGGATTATATTTCGAACACTTTGACTGTCCTTTCGGCTTTTTATATCAGTTTTAATTCAAACATCAATCTTTAAAGAAATGTTCTGGGTTTAATACAAGTTAATCTTAGTCAACAGCATTTGTGGCATAATGTTGATTTCCACACAAAAAAAAAAGACTCATCCGTTTATTACAAAAAAAAGCAGTAAAAATCATTGTTACACTAAAGCACTTACAATGAAAGTGAATGGGTCACAAGACGGAAACTTTATCTGTGTAAACATGATTTTAGATTGATAAATTGAGGGATTTTCCAGCATTAGTGTTTAAGAGTGTGGCAGGGTGGAGGGCCAGGTCGTTATTCCGCACACCCAGCCCCTAATCAGACTAATCAAGCCTCAGAGAGGGATAAAGGCCAACTGGATGTTGCAGTGCGACAGAGAGAGAGAGAGATTTACGGACACCTTTGTGTGTTGGTCTTTTTGTTTAAGTTTCCTATTTAAAGTAGTGTAGTGTATTGTTTTGTATTTGTATTTGTATTTGTTTCACAGACATGAACAATAAGCCATGCAAAAATCAAAGAAATTAGGTCTACTAATGTGATTCTATGGGTACAAGTTGCTATTTTCCCTCTTCACAATATGGCAACACATATGTGCACCAATTTCTTGCATCAAGCCCCTGAATGAATATATAGGAATTGCAATGCCAGTAAGAAATATTTATGCTAGTAAATTTGATCAGTTCATCTACCATTGGCAGCTGTGGAAAAAAGTCAATTGAGGAGCTATTTAAAAGTTCATTTGAAAATGTTTGCTTAAGTCTGGCCCAGGTAATGGTTTTCTCAGAAGATTATAACTATAATTGAGTACCCCAGCATAAAAAGCCACTGCCACGATTTTAGGCATAGAGAGTCTATTCATAATGTTAATGTGTTTGTAAGTAAATAGCACATAATTAGTGATTGTTACCAGTGCGACAGAGAGAGAGATTTACGGACACCTTTGTGTGTTGGTCTTTTTGTTTAAGTTTCCTATTAAAATATTATTTATATCATCAAGCCGGTTCTCGCCTCCTCCTTTCCCTTGTATCTCGTTACAACAAGATTACTGGGTTTAACGTCGGTGTGTTGTCATTGTAAAGTTATAATATTGGATATAACTTGACACAAGTTTAGTAAGCAATTTTATCACAAAAAATTATGTTAAAATGCATAATGTTCTTTATACCCAAATCTGGGAGACTTGGGTCTCTGCAGAACAAAAGTGGGCATTTTCAAACTGGGATGGGTGTTTTTCAACTGCTTTACACCATTTGCCTACTACACTGAGATTGCCTACTTTCATTGGATAGTTGCAAACTGCAATCATGGATTGAAAACATCCACAGATTGGTAAATGCAGGTATATTAATAGGCACGAAGAAAACTTGGGTATACACGGAAAACCTAAACTGGATGCAAAAACAAAGATGAAGCTAAAAAAACTATGAATGCTATACAAATACTGTGAGAGGTGAATATATATAGTGTTTGTGATGACATGATTAATGGAGATCAGGTGAGCATAATTAGTAATCAGGAGAGTTGGTGCAGGGAATAGAGGGAGCAGAGACTGATTAGGGCCTGTCCATGATAATCTTCTTATCATAAAAAAAAAATAAAAATATTCTCATAATCTTCATCATTTTTTCATGTTGTCTTTAACCCTCTGGGGGTAAAGGGTCTGCTGGAAAGTTGTTTCGTCATTACAGCGGAAACAACTTAAAATCCGTCATTTTTGGGTATACAGATAAGTGTAAGACAGCATTAGAGACTATAAAGGGTCTACTTTTATTTGTGTACACTCACATTAACAACAAAACCTTGTGCTTTTGTAAAATAAAGAAAATAAAATGGGTGAGCTATCAGACGTCTCTGTCTCCACAAGCATATTTCTGAAACACGTCACAAAAATTAACTGAAACTTCTCACACAAACATGAAACATCTACGTCTAAAGAAAGCGTAAAATGTATAATTTTAAATAAAACAGAAGAAGAGCGGAACTCCGATGAACATTTGTATTTTGAAGAGAGACCTTCAGATGAGTAAGTAATTTAGTTTTCATTAGTTGACATGCTATTTTATATAAACATGTACATATTTTACTAGTGGGACTGTTTCCAGACTTGCCAGCCAGGATTCAGGGTATTGAAATTTGAAATATGACCCAATGAGCAAGTTTTAGTTACATTTAAATGTTGTTTCTGCTAAAGCAGGTATTTAAATTGTATGCTGTATGATATAAATATGATATGTAATATGATGTAAAATTATATGAATGTTTAGATTATATTTTAACTAGTGTTTATGCTGCCTCATTAGCATCAATGCTTGTGCTTGCAAATATCTGTTCAGGTGTAAATGAGTAAAATGCACTTTAAATATGCCCATATTAGAAAATAAGCATATTATAATGATTTCTGAAGGATCATGTGACCCTGAAGAGTGAAGTAATGATGCTGAAAATTCAGCTTTGAGAACAACTGTTCTTTTAAATTGTAAAAAGAGTTCACACAATGTTTTTACTGTATTTTGGATCAAATAAATAAAGTCTTGGTGAGCAGAAGAGACTTCTTTTAAATGAAAGGTAAAGAAAATGTATAGTCAGATTACTTCTTTTAACTTAAAACTTGATTTTGATCATTAAGTCTCCTCACATTCATTCTCTTTCTGTCACATTCCTCAGTGATAGGTCCAGCGGAGGGGTATTTTGTCTCCTCAGGTGTGAATTACAATCCATATTCATGATAGTTCATCACCTCATCGCATATGACCTGTCTAACACAAAAACTGTCTTACAAAAGTTAAATTAGTCTATTGTTTTGTATGAATGAGTGATCAGGATGGTTTTCACATCATTTTGTAGCAAAAACTAAAGGCTACAAGATCCAGTTCTCAAAAGGCTTGTGGACAAATGTTTAGTATGTGTTATATACCTTATTTCAGTGACTTAAAATTTAGTTTTTTCAAAAACTACCCATAAAAGTTACTTTCTCAAAAATACAAACCTGTACATACATGTTGCTCACATATTATTGTAGCCCAGTTTGTGCTGAATACAGTGTTATCAGACATTAGCCATTAATATGTTTTTAATATGTAAATTAATAAAAAAAATTCAACTTAAAAAAATTATTTATTTAATTCTTTATTTGGGGCCTTGCAATTGATTGTGCTCAAATTGATTAATTAATCAGCATATCATGAAATTAATTCAATTAAAAAGTGTCATCGATTGACAGCCCTAATTAAATATTCATAACATGTCAACATTTTCTTAGTTGCATCTGTTGTTTATTAAACCAATGAAATTGTTTCACACAGTTTAACGATCACACTTTTTAAACATTACACTCTTTTCTCCAACACACTCTGCACTAATTAATCACGTTCTGCAACACTCCTGAACGAGATTATCACTTATTAAGATGCATTTCAATAGTGTCAGATTAGTTTTACATGCCACTTCCTCTTTTTTTACCACACGTCATACTTAAATGTTTTGTAGGAGCTCATCTTAAACTCTGCCATTTGCATTTCCTTGATTCGGGTTTTAATGTAGCATTAGCACCACTTCCAACATAAACTGAGGCCATATAAGTTGCACTGCAGGTCAGCGATGGCATTCTAATAGTGCCGAGGGAAGAAATCGATCAAGGCAACCAGTCAAACAACCATATTTAACTCGGCCTGAAATGTGCCTGCGACTCTGGGCATGATGGGATTACAACCACACATAGTGTCTCTAACCAAATTTCTCTCCTGCTTGGCATCGATTTCACAGAGGAGAGGCCTGTGAGAAGCAGTGCCCAGAATAATCAGAGATGATGAACAGAAAGGGGGTCTCCCCTTTCCCCAAAGTGTGTTCAGAGAAGTAGTACATAGTTTGTTTACTTCTTGTTTTGGCCCCTAGTTTAAGATGTGTATGTGTTTGAGAGTTTTGAGTGTATGGGAGACTGGAGCTATATTTGTCAAGGGCTAAATGATACAAGCCATATGAAAATATGCTGTACTGTATTGTACTGGTTTGAAATACCTAGTTCAAAAGACTCTTAAACTGGAATAATTAGATTATTTATTTTTTTCAATCCTTTAAACTAAAAGTCAAATATTAAATTGTTGCCATGGCCAATGGGTAAAGAAGTGAACACAGTAAAAACACAGTACAATAAAATAAAGCTTGATCAACAAAAAGTTGTGAACAGGATCATTTTTTATTTATTTATTTAATTTATACAAACACCAGGTTGGGGCAGGGTGTCGCATTTTTAGTAAAAATAAAAATACATTATATAATTTATTAATTACATTAATTATTGGCTAAAACTATTTCTAAATTATTTATATTTATGCTGTTTCATGATTGTTTTACTGATTAAATATTTACTGAAAAAATTGCCGCGTTATAGCTGGATCTATCGTGACAATTTACCCCATACAGTGCACAACATGCCCTACTTTTCTTTTTTTTTTGTCAAAATGTTTGTGCCAATAGAGATACTGGCTTTAAAAAATAACCACTTGTGTATTTAAGTTGCTATTCTTACATATGCTATATTCTTTACTTATTTTTAACTCAAAATATGCTACTTTATATTTTTTCTTTTTTTTAACAACTGTATTCTTTCAAATTATGTATAACTTTCCGTAAAATACATACAGTATATTATATGCAAAGATATACATCATGTATAACATACATCATTTTGTATTAACAGTATATTAATCAACATATCATGAAATTAAATAAATTAAAAAGTGTCATCGATTGACAGACCTAATTAAATATTTATAACATGTCAACAAACATTTTCTTAGTTGCATCCGTTGTTTATTAAACCAATGAAATTGTCTCACACATTTTAATGATCACACTTTTTAAACATTACACTTTTTTCTCCAACACACTCTGCACTAATTAATTAATATATATATATATATATATATATATATATATATATATATATATATATATATATATATATATATATATATATATATATAAAAACCTACTCAGAGAAATATACACTAGAGAAAAAAGTGTGACAACTAGCCCCAGTCTGCCCTTCTGTAAATGTGTTTTATTTCATTCACTGATGTAATTTTCGGCCTCTTATAAGCCCTGTAGCAGCAAGCATACCTCAACTTGTCTCAACCACTTTAAACTTTGCTTGACCTAAACCAATAGCCTTCACAGTAATCACATTTACCTCAAGCACTTGTGCCTCCCTCGCTCACCCATTTAATGTCACAACAGCTTTCCGAACATCTAAACTGAGCCGTTTCAACCCACTAAATTCATTTCAGACGCCCCAGTCCCTGCTGCAATAAAACGACACTTGGTTGTCCAGTAAATTCCAATGGAATCAATCTAAACACCATTATGTGGTCATACTAAGGGGTGAAAGAGGCCCAAGCTTTTGCTGATAATTGTGGTTTTGTGATTGATAGAACAATTTAGATTTATAGAGCATGAGGGGTTATAGACATAAAGCCCCTGGTTCAGGATTGGTCGGTCTGACAGGAAGCTCTATCACTGCGTTGACAGGAACTCACAATCCCCTCTCTGGCTTTTTTGCCTTTACGTTCCTTAAAACACACTTTTCTCACTCACTATAGTTAATTTAACTTGTTTATTTACTTTACTGTAAAATGTCCAAAACAGGAAAATTCTGTCCATTTTGTAATTTCCATCAGATTTCAAATTATGCGTTGTGTTTAATAGAATTATGTGGTGGAAATAACATTTAAAATATTTTAAATGGCACAAAATGGCTGCAATCTTGATCTTGCTATGGCGTAGCCAGCTTTTAATCGATCTCAAAATGATGGCTTGATTGGAAAATATTATACGATTATATGATTGGTCTTGATGGAATGACTTTCACTATTTAATTCGATTTTATGATGGATTTTCCTATTTGGGACAAAAGAGGGTAAAACAACTAAATAAGTAAATTAAAGGGCATTTGTAAAGTGACAAAAATAAATGTTGATGGATTTGGTAAAAAACAATACCAAAAAATCTGTATTTTTCATAGTTAAATCAACTTTTAAAATAGAGTTTGCTGGGTATTTGATTCATATTGATTAGCTACTTTTATGCAGCATTTACTTTAAAGTTCAGGCCACCATTATCTTGCATTATATGGACCTGCAGAGCTGAAATATTCTTCATAAAATCTTCATTCGTGTTCTTCAGAAGAAAGAAAGTCATACACATCTGGGATGGCATGGTGAGTAAATGATGAGAGAATTTTCATTTTTAAAAGAACCATTCCTTTAAAGTGGTCTTAGTTGATGCATATTGGATGACTTATTTTTATGCCACTTTTGGGAGCTAATGAAAGTTAATAAACATTCATGAATAGACATGTAAAGGGATTCAAATCCAAATGCTGATGGGGTGGATGCGGCCTGCAGACTTCATGTTGAGTACATTTTTTTTTTTTTAAATGCTAAATAATTTGGTTTTGGAACAAATTGCCCTCTTCTCGTAATTTGTGTTGTCAGTTGTGTTCAGTATTAACTGAGACATTTTGGACCAATACTCTGTCTCATTTTAAAGTAGCTCTTATAACTATTCTAAAGGCCTTTATTGAGAAATGTTATCACTAAAGGCTCAAGCGATCACAGACATAAGCATAAAGGTCACAACCTGAGCTTCAGATAATTCAATCCACCGATTCCCCGTCCACACTCAGTGGAATTGGGTTCAGCCTTGCAATCAATGCGCTCATGTTGACATTTGCCAGGCTTGCTATTTATTTTGAGAGCAAAAGGGATGAAAACAAAACAAACACCTGACAAAAAGAGAGGGGGGGAGGGATGGGGGGGGGGGGTGTTCATGGCTCCATACACATGGAAGTGACCTTCTGGTGAATGTAGCCTTTCATACAAAGACTGGCGTGAAAGCTCATCAGTTCAGTTCTGGGAAACAAAGGCAGCTGTGTCTCTCGGCAGTAATTACTGCACAAAGGATCTTCATGCAGAGCCATCGATCAGGTGTTTTCTAGCCCTCTATCCTCCTTTAATCTTATCTTCATTCATCTTTTTTAAAGCACAGTGGAATCACATCGACCTGAGCTACAGAAAATTCCTCTCACCAGTGCTCCAATCGCACCAAACTTTTTAGACACATCTCTGTTTGGTCATTATTTCAGGACATCTCTGTTGTCCTGAATTGTATGGCCCAGATCTAAATATAGCAATAATACAGACTTAAAAGGCAAACCCTTCAGACAGACCTGTCCAAACCAATACAGTTCAGTATGAAAAATTGCATGATGATTTGTGACTTAATTTCCAAAGTGTCGTCCCATCAGGACCATGGTGGCCCCCAGGGATCCGCAGTCTGTCATTGCAAACCATTAGTTTGAGACCTCTGGCTCCTCAAGGCTGTGGTTACAGGATCATATATCCCTCTGTCACAGAAGCATACAATACGTAAGTAATGATGACATGAACTAGATTTATCCTTTCTCGTATCAGCTGCAAAACAAGGCTGGGGTCATACTAATGAGATTTCAGCATCATTTATTGATTTTCTGGTACCCCAATGATATTTGAGGCATTTTAATATCAATGAAATATTGAAATGGTAGAAATGGCAGTTGGACAAAACTGAGGCATTTTTGCTTAGCTCATGATGTGAAGGCATTGTCAAACGTCTTCTCCATAGTGGAACAATCATGGCACCCTTGAATGGTCTGGGTGAATCTCACGATTTCATCACAAAATCATATTTCCATAAAGACAATGAAGCCTATTTGGATTATGTATTTCATATTTAATTTTTTTGCACTGGGAACAGCCAAGTACAGCAGCCACCATGATCAAGTTCATATTCATGAAACTTTTCAACAGAGATCAAAATCACAAATTTATTGTGGAAAACACCAGCAACCCAGTAAGCAAAATACAAAATCAACAGAAGGTTCTACTGCATGATTTGGAGAGGCAGAGATTGAACAGGCAACCTTTGGAACTATAGCCAAGTGTGGAACACACTACGTCACTTGGCTGCCATGGGTTAGCCATAGCAAAGAGACATCCAGAGTTTAGAGTCAACACACAAGTATAGGTTATCTATTGAACTATAGGTGGCGCTGTCTCAAAGCTTCTCAGTTATCCTTAGTACATGATGCATTCCAATTATACTTTAAATCTGACAATGCTTTTGAAAGATATAACACTTTTGAATTATATTCAATATGACAGAGAATTTTTTTTCACATGTTTTGACCCATTGGTGGCACTGTTGCAAAACTCTGCATGTGCCCTCAGACCATGGACCTCATGAATCATACCAAGTTTAGTTTGGATAGGACAAAGTGCCGAGATACAGCCTCAAATCCATTTTCACATCAACCTTGTTTAATTTGTGATGTCATAACTTTTAAACAAAAGTGAAAATCAAAATTCCGAACAGTCATTTCTTTGCAGCTCACTCAGGAGATTATTTTGAGCCATTTTTGGGAAAATTAGACCTAGTTTGATTGGTGTGAAAATGTATACATAATCCAAAATGGCAGCCACTGTAATGGGCAGAGTTTTAATGTAAGGGGACCTTTTGATTTATAAGGAAGAGAATAAACAGACAAAACTAATTATGTCTCTAGGACAAGTAGTTTAAAAGATACGGCCAAAAGACAAGTGAATTTTAGGCATGGTTGTGGCGCTATAGAGTATATCCTAGAGATCCAATATTTGGTATGGGGACTATTCATGCCTACCCCTATCAGTGTGCCAAATTTAATGATTTTCCTATGTAGCGTTCATACGGCTGACATAGACTCCTATTGGGGAAGAAGAAGAAGAACTATGATTATGTTACCTGTTATAATAAGGAAGGGGAATGTGCTTAATTGTCATGAACATAATGAAACAATGTTAAAAATATAAATTACAATATAAGCATACTATTTATTTTCTAATAATAATGTAATGAGGTGAAAATGGTGAAAAATTACCTTCAGTATTCATGAGAATTATCCACCTACTCTGCAAAGCCTAAAAAAAATTACTGTGAAAGTTCAACTTTTCTCAGAACAATATAAAATTCACACACTTTCTATGATATACTGTATATGGAACATAACAATATTATTCTAATCCAAATCACTTCCTTGAAAGTCATTTTGTTATGAAAGTGTTTGCTTTACATAAATGCAACTATAATTGAGGAAGCGCAGTGCCAAAGCAATCAGTCCTTTTCTTTTTTTATTTGCCCCTTAAATATTGAAAGCAAGGAGAGAAACCAGTATGCTGTATACTTACAGGCAGGTGCGATACAGCTTCTCAGAGCCTGGCCAAAACATACACAAAACTGGCTGTTAGAATCAAACAGATGTTTACTTCTCTAGTCACTCTTTTCTAGCAACAGAAAAAATTATTGTCAAGTTTGGTGAATGAATGGTTCACACCAAATTTTAAAAGGAACCATATGTTAACCATGATACATTTTAATAAAATCATAGAAGTAAAACCATGGTACAATAAACTATGGTAATAAAAATCACAATAATTCTGCAAAAAAAAACAACAACAAGACAAACATTGCTACTACATTTTACTATGGTAACACCATGAGTAATTTTTGGCAAAAATAGTCCTTATTGAATTCATAGCAAATATATTAATAAATAAAATTCCCTAATGAAAATAAACCATGATTGTTTTTTTAAAATGTCAGGTTTTCTTTTTTTTGGTTGGAACCATGTCTTTAAAAACCATGTTAAAATATGGTTGATGTAGTCAAGCCATGGTTAATTTTCGTAAAACAGACATTCTTCAAAATGCTTCAAAATTGTAAATGACAACAGAATTAATTCTAATCTCACAGTGAGATGAGAAACAGAAGGTTTACTTTCTTTAGGTAAAATTGGTATATACTCACCGAAATTCAAAATACTGCCCACTGTGGACAAAGTGGTAACTGTTGTTGGGTGTAATGGGCAAGTGTGAGCTCCATTTTCTGGGTGTAATATCTACAGAGGGGCACCTAAAGCAAGTCGTGAAGTGAGTTGTTGCAGAGATTACAGTATTTAGTAGAGACGGGACACATCTATTAAAATGAATGGGACAAACTGGAATGCCCAATGGTCACCAACAGTCAACAGATGTAGAAAGGAAGTCCCGTCTTCAGGTAAAACAGCCAATCACCTTTTCGATACCAACATCGCCTGTCAATCATCTCGAGAAAATGCACGCGCATTAGCTATACAAGACTAGAACATTTTGTTAGTGTATTCTGAGATAAAGAAGCACAATTTATTATACCAGTGTAGTCAGATTTTACTGCTGATTTGAAATGTGTTCTTTGATCGTAATCTTGACCATCCATTTGGAGATTTAGGTCTTTCCCCATTCAAGTAGATAGGAGCTTCACTGGTATGCCGCTTGTTTATTTAGAAAAATAGCTCCCCAGGAGCGTTCAAGATTACCGTCAAGTGAACTGACTGGTTGTTTTTTAGCTGCACAGGCTGTAATACAGTGAAGAGGAATGTATATTTTATAAGTTGTACCTCCCTAATGTTAGTGGGGAAAATGCAACCTCCAAATCATGCTCGTCACTAATTTTGCAAATGCAATTACTTCCTAGGAGCAAAAATGTCTGTTAGGAAATAGCACCGTCAGTGAGTCGACAAACTGTAGCCGAAGGACGATCTTAAGGTACTGGAACTCCCTCTTAATTCAGTGTGACAGAACACAAGAACACTGTCTTACAAGTAAAACAGGTTGTCTAAACTCAGTGACTGAGGACAAATAAAAGTAGGCCAATAGTGGCCTACTTTTATTTGTCCTCAGGCATTGAGTGACTCTGCCAAAGTAAATACATGGGTTTACAGGGCATTGACCTAATAATTTGTTTTTCAGGGTTTTAGAAAATGTGATCCAGCCTTCTGATGCATAGCTGCATTTACGACTAACCTTATTCTAATTTCTATGTTATTCTCTCCCCATTTCTCTCTCCCTCTACAAGTTTAGTCCTCTTTTAAAGAACTCACTTAACCCAGTGGAAGACCTTTTATTAAAATTTAAAGGCCACTCAGAGAAGGTCATTGCACTGTTGCCCAGATTAAGAGCAATGAAGAGAGAAAAAGTTAGGTTTAAAATGTGTGTCCATCCTCATAGAATTCATCCTGCCTGTTTGCTGGTGTAGATCTGCTATGACCGAAATTAGGTGCTTGCAGGACTGTCAAGCACCTATGATACAAATTGCAATAATTACATGTCTTTCACTGTGTTCCTCATCCTGCCTTTTTATAATTGCACACCAACATCAGGCATCACTGCAATCTTTCTGAAGACTAAATGTGGGGACCCACATTAGCTAACTACTTTTTTATGTAGCTTGACTGTAGTTTAACTGCTTTAAGTTATGAGTAGCTTAAAGCTTAGGAAGCTACTGTACTGCAGCGAAGCAGCTTCCTCAACACTGCGGTTCAGTTTGTGTTATTTTGGTAGTAAAACCAAAGTTTTCAGGAGTGTTGGTTATTCATGTTTTTAAAGATGTTTCAGACATTACAACTGATTTTCTATAAGCTGAATAAATAATTGTTATTCAAAGTAATGGCCAGCATCATCCAATCACTGCCAACCATGTTAAAATAAAATGTAGTATAATACAATTCTGAATCTATATACCGATTACCACTGTCCCATGTCTGCCAAACATGTTGAATGGTCCAAACATCATGTGCAGCCTGAAACTGAACTTGTGGTTGGATTTTGGGAGTAAATGAACTAAGCCGCAAAAAAAGGATGCACCCTTGCTTCCTTGTTCCCTATTTAGTGAATGGCTTACCCTCCAGTGTGCTGTCTGTTTGTAATGTGTCTCAGAACAGTTTGAAATGCACCTTGTTTTCATCCAAACTCCAAATAAAGCCTCTGAAAGCAACATTTTTCAGTTTTTTATAAAACATTTTAGTTTCTCAATATAAAAATACAAAATATGCAGGAATGCATTTACTAATGTTAATGAATAGAACCTTATTGTACAGTGATAAAAAAAGAACAAATATTACAACATTTATATTAAAATGAAGCTAAATGACGAACAGATGCATTAATGTTGAAAGTTATTTAAAATAACTTGCATGTTTTTTCAACTTTTGTGGGAATGAATTCCATATTTATCAGAGCGCTTACGAAATTAATAATTTTTTTATTAATCAGACGAAACTAGAGGCACTACTCTTTACAACCAAACAGGTTTCAATGAAAATATTTAATGAGGTTTCTTACCAGAGGCACTATTGTGTGACACAGCATGGTAGAAGTTAACCCAGAAGTCACTGTGTTCCTCATCCTAATCGCCACCAACATCTGTCAAATCAACGCCATTCTGTTGTGTCATGTGACACCATGCACCAGAAGTTTAACCCTTAAATTACAGTGCAGAGTGTTGTGACAGTATTTAGTCAGTTTAAATCAATTTAAATAATGCTTTGCATATAGCAAAGCCAAAATACAATGTCCACACATGTGGACATGGGGTCGCAAAATGTTTAGCTGACATCTTTTTTTATTCCTGATCCGTTACCTAGATACAGTGGCAAACAGCTGCAGCTAACACTCACAGTGATATTCTAGTTGATGATTCAAACGTTTCACAACTTACTGCCAAATAGTACAATATAAAGTGAGACAGGACAGGAGGTATCAAACTTGGGTTTGGGCAACAATGCAATGCACTCAAACCAAATGTGAAGTCTGGATCCTAAGTCTGAAGTGTTAATGAGAGTGGTTCTCATATATTAACCTCAGCCATTGATATGAATAATGTTTTAAAAAATTATATCTTGATCTCTATAGTTCCACATCTTTTTCTACTGATGAAGATATTAGAAATTTTGTGGAACCATTAGAACTTCCTAAACTGACGACTGAGGAAAAAAATTATCTTGATTCTTTGATAACCTTAGAGGAGCTTGGTGAGGTAATTAAGGCCTTTCCCACAGGTAAGGCTCAGGGGCCAGATGGCTTTGCCGCTGAATTATTTAGATCTTATGCATCAGAACTGGCTCCAATTTTGTTAGAAATGTATATGGAAACATTAATGAATGGAATGCTTCTGCCAATTATGACACAAGCCCAGATCAGTCTGATTCTTAAAAAGGACTAAGATCCAAGCAAGTGTAAGAGTAACCGTCATATTTCCCTGATCCATCTATATGATAATAAAATATTATCAAAAATTCTGGCTAACTGATTAAGTAAAGCTATGACATCTCTAACACATTGTTATGATTCACTGTTGTCTGCCCTGTGTTCTGCATCTGTCATCTGTTCCCCCCAGACTACACTTCCCATAATCCCCTGCTCTGCTACTTCCAGCTGTTCCCCATTCTTTCTCACCTGTGTTTCATTTACCTCGTTATCCTTGTGTATATATTGCCCTGATGTCTGTTTTACCTTTGTCAGTTGTTATGTTCTCATGCAGTTCTCCTGTTCAGTTATCGATTCCCATCGTGGATGTAACGTTTGCTTTATTTTCTAGTTCCTAGTCCTGCCTTGTTCATGTGTTTACTGTGTTTTTGTACTTTGCTTTATTTTCTATTAAACTTTAGCTGCTTATAAATTCAGCTCTCGTGACTTCCTTCCAAACGTTACACACATATAGATCAGGTGGGGTTTATTCAGGGTTTATAGCTCTTCTGGTAACTTTAGGCGTTTCATCAATATCATGTGGTCAGTGGCGAATGATCAGACTCCGCTCGCTGCCATCTCACTTGATGCTGAAAAGGCGTTTGATATGTAGAATGGGATAAAATTGTACGATTTTGGAAATATACGGGTTTGGGAATACTTTTATTGGATGGATTAAGTTACTTTATAGACACCTGGTAGTGGCAGTACAAACAAATTGATTCATTTCAGAGTACTTTACAGCGGATAGGGGCACCCTGCAGGGTTGCCCTCTTTTCCCATTATTGTTCTGACTTGCCTTGGAACCATTAGCAGCTGCGATAAGAAAGGAAGATGATTTTCCAGTGGTGGTATGGCGCATAAGCTTATGATCTACGCAGATGATATTTTATAATATCATCTGTATCTACAGATGAAAGGGTGCACCTTATGCAATTAAAGATTTTAAATAGCTTCTATGGGCCCCCTCTAGATTGTATAGGCTTGGTCTTAAAGACACACCCACCTGCTGGTGATTCCAATCAGAAGATGGAGACATAATACATGTTTTTTGGGTGTGTGTTAAGATCCAAGAATTTTGGTTAAAGGTTCAAAGTTTTGTGGTTGATGTGTTGGGCACTCAGGTTTAGTTTTTCCCCCAGACTATTTTAGGCGATGGGGTGGTTATCAAAATAGAGGATAAACACATAAATAATTGGTTTCTGACCAGTGTTATGACAGGTAGACAGATTGTTTTGAGGGGATGGAAGTTGGCTGAAGCACTCTCATTCCGGGAGAGTTGTGCGGAGATGGGGAGGGTGGCAGCTTTCGAGAAGGTGTCATGTAGAAGGCTGGGGATCTGGGATTCATTTGATGGGAAATGGGGCAGTTATTTGGCATTTTTGGAAGAGAGAGGTGTAGTGTTATATGTATATGATTATTATATTATTTTTGTGTGTGTGTGTGTGTGCGTGTGTGTACTTATGTGTGACCATGGGGATGTTGATTCAATGTATACTTGTTTTGTTTTTCTTTGTCAACTATATGAATCAATAAATTTTTTTATTGAAAACAATTGCAACACAATATATAAATCAACAACATCACACAGGGAATCGTCATGTTGCTTCCAAACATTTATGTACCCTGAAATCAATGACATACTACCAAATTACTGTCAAGAGCAATCTCCCATCAAACATTTTTGCATCAAATACAATTCAAGTGAGAACACATTTCTCTCTAGTGCTACTACCTCTGAGACACATGTTCTGGTACCATGGGAGCCAGGAAGTAATCACGTTCACATAAACAAAGTTAAACATGATTCGGAGGTAGAATTTTCCCTGTTGGTGTTTGGGTTAGGGGATAGGGTTGATAAACAATGCATTTGTGATGACTGTATTGCATCATGTACAACGAAATATACAACTCGCTTTTGGCGCCGCTCTGTGGACATTTCACTCAGAAACTAGAACTCAACAGGTTTCAACAGAAGAGCTTTCACCTTCTGTCGCTGTATTCACGATGTGGTGAGACAGCTCACATTAATGTTGTACATTTCTTGAAGCCTGCATTACTCCAGATAATTTTTAATTGGGGAAAGGTTAAAAAGCTCTTTTATGAATGCCGTGATATTTTCATGCAACAAACTATGTATAGGACTCTGTGGGAGTCAGATTGGACACCAAAAAATGTAATAAAACTAATACAATTGGAAACAAATATTTTTGGTTGTACACTCAAAATTCTGTATAATATGCAACACAATGGCCAAACATGTCGATATTACTTGCATTTGGCTGTAGTGGTGATGCTTAAAAAGGAGGAACATCACTAAAAATAACAAGTATACTGTTGGATTTGAGCAAACATTTTTTATAAACATCTCAAACTCATCACTAATCGACTTCCTCCCAAGTTCATAGGCAAGTAGGTTGGATTGTGTTTTACATGCAAGGCACATGAGAATATATGCCCAAACCTCCACAAATCCTTCGGCTAGAGGACCAGACTAATAGCAGTGGTTTCCTTAATATTCCTCCACTTGTAAAGCCACTGGCTATATTAAGCCAGATCTCATTTGTCTTTACACAAATTATCCTCCCATTACTGAAGAGAGTGCTGCATCAATAACTCACCTGTACATCAGATTCCCCCACCAGATTAACGACACAGCCGAGTCTGTGTTCCCAAACCCATCAAATTCTCTCTGTTTGTGTGCTTTTCATTTCAGTCGGCTGAAATGACAAGACAATACCATAAAAATAGTGTGCCATGAAAACCTTGTTACACGTAACTACCAGCTTGCAGAAGTACCACGCTATAGTAAGCACTGCAGTCAGAGCCACTGAACATTTATTTATTGTCCTATATAGTAAAAGCCAACTAGAATTGACATCTTTTTAACAAAACTTAAACAATACTTGCATGTGCAAATCTTGTGACCAGAACATTGATAGCTATTTTCTTAAATGTGTTTCTTGCTCAGAAGCAACATATAGCAGATGTATTGTGTTGATATAGCTCACCTGTGCAATGATCTCTCTCTCTCTATCTCTCTCTCTCTCTCTTTCTCTCTCTCTCTCTTGCACTGAAGATAAGAAATCATCAGCTAAATTGGATCAATAAGTAATTAACACTTAGCATCTTTGTGCCAGTCTTCTTTTACTCTTCACACAAAAACTTTTGCATGTCGACTGCTCTGATGAATCATAATGACGTCATTTAGCTATTTGTTGAGCTCTATACTTTCTAGTATTTTTCGCTACTTAATCTTTTTTCTCTTCACTTAAAGTACAAGGCCTTTAGAATGCATATACAGAGACAAATATGGATCACTATTGTGGCTAGTTAAGAGATTAGCAGAACCACTAGAGAAACAAATGCTCCAGTGTATATACAGTTGAATGGAAGTCTGGATATTAAGTATGCAGTTAGCGATACATAAAAGATCAAGGACCTGTTTAGAGGTTAACTATCTTTGAAGGACTTTTTTGGGCACTGTTGTCTGACTAGCTAAGCCTGAGAATTTTAAGCCCAAGTAGATTGTAAAAATGATCATATGAGTCATCTAAGAATTACAGACCAATTTCTAAAAGCATCATAACTTAAGAAGGACTTGAAAATCATTGTAGAGCTACTAGTACTTTGAAATAAGAGTAAAGTGCTAATAAGTGATGGATTCATGCAGTAACCCGCAGGATGATCACAAAATTACACCTAAACCTAATACAGAAAATGTTGCAATGCTTACACCTGATGTAGACTACAATGTAAGATTAATATACTATTTCTATTCATATTTAATGAACTATTATATAGTAATCACATATAAATGACTTCCTCCACTGAACCTGGAAACTTGCACTTCAGCTTACAAAACATTTTGTTAATACTACATTGCAAATGCACATGTGGGAAGGTGACTGTAAAAATGTAATAATATATTATTTTTAAACACGATTAAAAATCGTATTTTATCTAATTACACAATGATGATTCATCGACATTATATACATTATGGTTTTATCTTCTGTTAATGCCTGATCTTCTGTAATGCTGCTTTGAAACGATGTGTGTTGTGAAAGGTGTTATACAAAAAAAATTGACTTGTCTTGACAGCAAAACTTAAGGGAATATTCCGGGTTCAATATAAGTGAAGTTCAATCAACAGCATTTGTGGCATAATGTTTATTAACACACAAAAAAAAATTATTTAAATATGGCAAAATCTTTATTTTAAAAAGCAATTTACAGTAAGACACTTACAATGGAAGTGAATTCAACTGATTCGAAACTATAGCCACGGAGCCCGTTCCCCAGGTTCTGCCAGCGCTCACAACCACGGTGACCATCGACGAGCCTGTCCAGCTCCCTATTGTCATTGAATCTGTCCAGTTCCCTGAGGCCGTTGCAGACCCAGTCCTGTTCCCTGTGGCCATCAATGAGCTTGTTCACTTTCCCTGTGATCATCGAGTCCGTCCAGTTCCATGTGGCAGTCGACAAGCCTGTCCTGTCCCCTGTGGTCGCCTCTCTGTCTGTCCAGTCCACAGTGGCTGCCGCTCAGTCAGACCTGCTCCAAGTGACCACCATTCAGTTGGTCCCTCTCCCAGCTGCCACCGCCCTGCCGGACCTCATGGCAACAGCTGCCTTCCCTCTTGACCCCTGTCCAGCATAGCTTGTAGGTCTGACCCCTACTCAGCACCCACCATCACGGCCAACCCTATGCAATCTGACCCCTGTCTGTTGGCCACCCCCCAGTCCTCTGACCCCTAACCAGCAGCCGCCACCCAGTCCTCTGGTGTCAGACCACCCTTGTCCAGTCTGAGACCAGTCCAGTAGTCGCTCCTTCCTGAAGCTACCTCCCAGGCCACCGGACCCCGCCTCTTCCCTGAAGCCTCGTCTCAGGCCACCAGACTCCGTTCCTTTCCTTAGACCTCCTCCCTGGTGTTCCTCCCTTCCCTCCCTTTCTTTTGTTTTTTCTGTTCTGTTTAACTTCCTTTTCTTTTTGTCATGTCTGTTTGATATTTCACTGTCAAAGGACATTGGCAATGTCACTGTCCTGTCACTCTGTCAGTCTGGATTTTTGTGTGACAGGATCGTGACTTCATTGTTCTATATCTGTCTTGTGTTTCATTTTCTGTCTTTGTGTAAGTGCGTGGCTTCAGTTGTGGTTTCCCTGCCATGCGCTCTTGGGTCAGTCTTGCGTTTCATGTCTGGAGCATGGTGTCTGGATCCTGACTTCACTGTCTGGTTCAGTTTTGGTGTTGGGATCCGGACACCCCATGTCTTGTCCTTTATTGGCATGAGTGCATTGTGCTTATGTCATCTTGGCGGCATGCACTCAAGGCAATCGTTTGTGTCTGTCTTTCATGACTGCGCATTGTGTTCACTTTGTGCGTCTGGGTCGCGATCTGTCTTCACGTTGTGCTGAGGTTCGGTCACTCCGGTCTGAGGCTTCTGGTTTATTTGTGGCCGAACTCTCGCACAGGTGTCTTGTCTCATATTATCGCCTGTTGTGTGCATTTTGTGGTGTTTGCCTCGTGATTTACGCCCAGGCTTTGTCTAGTGTGAGAATGAATGGCTTTGCTTTGTTGCCGTTGCCATGCATTCTCTCATCTTATCTGTCGGTTGGCATGAGCGCATATTGCCTTGTTGTCTGTGTGATGTGGGGTTGTGCCATTTAGAGTTTTTTTGTTTTGTGAGAGTATATGGCTTTATTTTGTTTCTATTTTTCCTTGTGTCTCTCAGTCCTGCAGCATACCCCGACTCCTTGTTTGCCCATTATTAGTTATTTGTCTCACCTGCCCTGCCCATTAACCTGTTGATTTCTCTCCATATTTTAGTCTCCTCATGTGTGCTGTGTGTCCTGTCAGTCCTGTCTGTTTGTGTAAAGGATTTAGACGGGCAAGGAGGATGCGAGAACCGGCTTGACAATATAAATAGTAGTTGAATGTAAAACTGAAACCAAAGACACAAACACACATGACGGTCAGCTGACCGTAACTGATCTCTCTCTCTCATCGCACCACCTTCCGCAGTCAGCCTTTATTCCTCTCGGATGCTTAATTAGCCTGATAAGGGACCGGGTGTGTATAATCATGACCCTCCGCCCTGTCACAGTTTGCTTCCTTTTATCCAGCCTATTCCTATTATCGCCAGCTTTCAACAGGCTAAGAGGCTGTGACTCTAATGTCAGCTATATAGGCCTAGCCTATATAGGAATAAAAGTTAGTTGAAACTGAAGAGGACTAAAATGTTTCTTCCACATCAAATGCAAGTTCGTTAGACATCAGTCATGAAGGTAATATGGCCTCTTAAAAATAGTAGGCTAATAAATAGTAATAGGAATAAACAATTGTCCACTGGGTGTACGGATTCACCTACACAAATTTATGAAGCAGTGATAGCTCGTCAATGAATTCTAACAATTCAGCCCTGCTGAAATTAAATCTTTCAATGAGCTCTCTATCCCCATATATATCCAGAGGATTGGTGCAGTCTCTCATTATTCTTTCACACCTGAAAGCCTGCTGATCATTTAGCCTGTATATTAGCCACACCATTGTAACATCATTTTTATTGTCACTGGAAACTAGTCAAGACTTTTTGGTTAGATGTAAGATTTAGTCTCAGGCGTAGCACTATGCCTAGATAGTGCAACAGGTATAAATTCTATGCGTTTTACATCCAGCTGGTGCAACTGGCCCCTCGAATCTTGTTTTTCCCCTTTGGGGTATTTTATGTTTTTTATCTTGTTTTCTGATTTAAATAAACTGTTTGTTGTTACTCTGCCTTTGGGTCCTGCCTCTGCTGCAACTGTGAACATATGAGCCATTGGATCATTTTACAGTATTGCCTGTAGGCGTGACAGAACACAACAGGGTGTTTTCTCCACGTATGAAATAAGAAAGGCAACAAGCCAAGCTTTAATAACTGCTATTAAACTTGCATTTAATCACCCTTGTAAAACACTCACACTTGATCGTTAGGCCTGTATGCAATAATAGCACTGACATGGACCATCAACTGCATGAGAGAGATTCACATGTGAGGCTTGTGTATAATGTTAAGACTCACTTAGGGTCAGTAACACTTGTTTATGCTCTTTAGCCAAATTAAAAACAGCACCAGCTAATTGTGACATGTGAGTAATTAAGTACTAAAAAATGCATGAAATAAACATTTGCTGTAAAGTTATTGAACCACACAATAGATAATACATATTTTATTTCTCCACAAACACACACACAGTTTTTTTTTTCCTCTCCATTATATAGAGGTCTGAATTCAGCACTTCTGCTGGATCAGTGCTCATATGTCTGAGTGTGACAAACGGCTGACCCCAGGGTGAAGGATTAGCTCCCCGGTGGATGTGGATCATGGCGGAAGACTGCGGGCCAACCCACTGACCAGCCCACAGCTCGGCAACCCCCGTGACATGAATCACCCCACACATAGAGTCAGAGTGCTGACGAGACAGAGTGGTTATGAATTATAGACACACATGCAGCACATGCTTGCCAAAGAGCTGTATATGCCAGCAAATTACACACATATATAGTATAGCTGAACATTCCAACTTTATCTAAACATACTGTAACATAAGCTGTGCCATGGTTATTAAATAGCAATTTTTTTTATTTAAGACAACTTACACAAAGAGCACTGTATATACTACTATATAAAAATTGTATGTACCCACTGTAAAAATGTCAGTAGTTTTGAGGGAAAGGGAAATGAAACAAATAAATCATGTACATTTACTGTAAAATACTGTTAAAAAATGGAAGTAAAAAGTATGAATTATCATACAATTTCTGATTCAAATATATATAAAACAAGGCAACGTACATTTACAGTAAGTGCACACAAATATGAAAGCTGAACATTCCAGCTTTATCTATTTATAACTAAAATTATAATGTTTGTGTTGTGGCCATTAAACAGCAGGGAGAATTTTATTTAAGATAACTTATGCAAAAACCTAAATTCTGATTATATATATATATATATATATATATATATATATATATACAAAAATAATAAATAAACAAAAATAGTAATTTGAATTGAAAAAAGTACAAATGTTACAGTAAAAACGTAATTTTTACAGTGTTGATTTTAAGGAGCAGGTTTGCTATCTTCTGTTTTATAGCTGCCTGTGACACAAAGATTGTAATGTTTATGTATGCATATATACAGCTAGAATGTTCTGCTATTTTATAAGCATGTATACGCTGAAGTGGTGGTGGTGTAGTGGTCTAAGCACATGACTGGTAATCTGGTAATCAGAAGGATGCTGGTTCAAGCCCCACAGCCACCACCATTGTGTCCTTGAGCAAGGCACTTAACTCCAGGTTGCTCCGGCGGATTGTCCCTGTAATAAGTGCACTGTAAGTCACTTTGAATAAAAGCGTCTGCCAGATGCATAAATGTAAATGTAAATGTAAATGTATTTGCAGGCATGTATAGTCACTTTGTATAAAAGCATTGTTGAAATGACTACTGACATTTGTAATAAAAATGTTTTTATATATAATAATAATAGTAATTATTATTATTATTAAGGTTTAATTAAAAAAAACTGGCAGCTGATTACAAAAATGAAAATAAAAATGTCTTTAAGTAAAATATAATTATCTTCAAATAATGTCCATGTCCTGTTATTGTAAAGTATTAGATGACTTAAAAAAAAACATAGTTCTAACAATATTTGGTAAAACTTTTCAATAAGGTTCCATTTGTTATCATTTATTAATGCATTAGGTATCATGAACTAAAAAGTTAACAATATATTATGGCAGCATTTATTAATCTTGGTTAATGCCTGTTAATAAAAATACAATTTGTTTTATTGTTAGCTCATATTACTTTATAGTGCATTAACTAATGTTAACAAATACATTTTTTGATTTTAAATATACGTTTATGTTGAAATTAACATAAGTATAAGGTTTCTACTTTAAATGCTGTAAAAGTATTGTTCATTGTTAGTGTCACGATTCACTGTTGTCTGCCGTGTTTCTCCCCTGTCATCTGTTCCTGGACTACATGTCCCATAATTCCCTGCCCTCATCACTGCCAGCTGTCCTTCATTGTCCTCACCTGTGTTTCATTTATTCATTATCCTTTGTGTATATTATGCCCTGTTGTTTGCTTGTTCTTGGTCAGTTGTTGTATGTGTTATGTTGTATGACCTTCTGAATCTGGCGTATGACCTTCTGAATATTACCTTTGCCATTCGTAGATGTTTACTCCTGTTTATGTTCTTGTTTCCCATCGTGGATGTTTTATTTGTTCCAGTGTCTACCTGTTGTTTGTATTTGTTTACCTTTATTAAAAACCCTAACCACACCTAGATCAGCTCTCGTTACTTCCTTCCCAACAACACAGTTAGTTCATGTTAACTAATGTTAACAAATGTTACCCAATAGTTTTACTATAAATGTACACATTATCTTGTTGAATATATATTTTATTCTTAAATTATAAGGCAGTTCATACTTTGTAAACACACACCCAGTCTTTTACATTACATGTGCATGTATATAATATATAAACACAAAATAACTGTTAGTTATTTTAAAGGAATGAGAAATGTAGCAAGAAAGTGTAATTGTATTTATTGTAAAATACATATTTAACAAGATTAAACATGTGCACGAACGACATGTCACAAAGTTTATTATGTTTTACTTAAAAGTAATGTTTCTTCTTATTTTAGCTGTCTATATATATATCAGCTGACAGTATTTTGTCATAAATTGAACCTTTATTTTAATTTTCATTCACTTTTTTTATTTATTTGTGTTTTGGTATGTACATATGTATGTCAGTAGTCATTTCAAAGATGCTTTTATACATAGTTATTTACAGTACTCTTAAAACATACTAATTTTAAAACATTATTATAATTATTGTTATTATTATTATTTTTACAAACGCTGACCTGTATCTGAACCATATATTCAATCCACCACTAGCAAAACAAAACACCATGGTAAAGCCCAGTCAATCTCTCTTTCCTCCAAGAGGAAGATGCTCCTGTCTTCATTCTGGATTAACCTGTCAGGGACCAGATCGCTGTTCATATTTTACATTTAATGGTGGTAGAAATGACCAGCTGTGATATTTGACCTGTTCTTAGCATGTTTAAAGTGCGACAGTGGCATTCTGTGGGTGACAGGGTCTGTGATTTAATGCAGGATAGAGAGCTTTGAGGCTATACAAAAATATCGCTTGTAAATATAAGTAAGTGAGGGGTGGTTTAGGCAATTAAATCGGGTTGTTTGAATGATGGACAGCTGCATGGCAATGCCCCAATGAAAAGCTGCCTTATTGTCCGCTCTCAAAGACACTGTCATATATTTTTCTGATTTGGGGGGAATATGGCTAACGTATGCTAAAAATCTGTCCAATGTGGGA
Source organism: Xyrauchen texanus (assembly GCF_025860055.1). Taxonomy (NCBI): domain Eukaryota; kingdom Metazoa; phylum Chordata; class Actinopteri; order Cypriniformes; family Catostomidae; genus Xyrauchen; species Xyrauchen texanus. The sequence continues at coordinate 36,738,018 of NC_068304.1, read as the reverse complement.
ACATGCATTGATTTATGTCCTGATATTTTATATTTCGGAAAGTCAGATTTTACAACTTCCTAATAGGAAAAGTGCAATGGAATGCATCTTGAAGTCAGAATTACAACTTGTAGGCTGAAATTCTCAACTCTGATTTAGCCGAGATGCAGGGGCATGATGTCACAAAAACATGTCAACACTCAGGGAGATAAACAAAGTAAGTGATAAACATTCACTTTATTAAGTAATATGGATAAATGAGTTTGTTTCCACATTACATGATAGTAAAGCTTGTTTAACAAATGCCTGCAGAAACAGGTGTATTAAACATTATAATCTCTTTTGATAATCGTACTCCTGAAGCAAAAATGCTGGCGCTGCAGCGTTGTTAATCAGTTGGGTTGCTAGGTGACATCTCTAATGAGAGTCAAACCCCTGCTAAGCTAACGGGAGCGTTTCGGTTCCGAATATCGTGGAATGGAATGCATTTATGGTCGGAGATATCAAGTAGGAATATCCCACACCCAGCTTGAATGGAACGCAGCATAACCATGTATCCTGACTAAACAAAATGTATTGCAAGCAACATTTAAATTACAAATATTATTAGACAGAGTTTTTCAGGTATTATAGACCTCCTTGGTAGATTCATACGAAAAATTCAGATTTTTTAATGTCTGTTCAGGAGATGTTAATTTCACAAAACAGTCATGCTGCAGTTAAAATTAGGCTTGCATTAAGTGTCATTTCAAGTTCTGTCTTTCATGCGTGGAGGTGTTTTTAAAATGTCAGTTGGTATTTTAGTTAGCTGTGACATAATGTATGATGCCCAAAAACATAGGGTGTCTTATTCATTGTGAAACTGTGTTTTCTTAATGGCATGAATCACACTTAAGGCCAAGACTTAAAATGCATGGCCCACCACTATTATACGGTATATGTATGTATATATATATATATATATATATATATATATACATAGATATATACAGTACATATACTGTATGTATATTATATATAATAACACATTTAAAAAAAAATATTTGTGACGAGGAGGAGGAGGGGGCCAGGCCATGACCACGTCCGGCCCTCAATGGAGCTAATCAGCTGAGGAGAGGGATAAAGGCAGCCAGATACGGCAGTTCAGGAGAGAGAGAGAGCCACACGCAGCTGCCGTGTGTGTGTTTATGGTTTTGTCTTTATGTTTACATTTTACATTAAATATTACTTTAATGGTTTGTCTGGTTCCCACCTCCTCCTTTCCCATTTGAACCCCCCTGTTACATTGGTGCTGAAACCAGGGACAGAGGAGGGATGTGCTCTCGTGGAGTCCTCGCCACTACCAGCCGACCGAAGATCAGCTGCAGCCATCCGCCGGCAAACTAGGTGTTTACTCTCTCGCTGCCACCCAGTCTCGATCCTTCCCTCACCTCTTTTTTTAAACATCCTTGTCCCCCCTCCCCAGCTGTAGCGATGCGGGGAAAAGCAGCCAGAAGGGAACTGAGGCAAAGGAGGGAGCCCCGGCCTGAGGCAAAGGAGGGAGGAGTGTAAAGAGGAGGAGGGCGGGGCCGGGCCATGACTTCGGAAGAGAGAGAGCTACACGCAGCTGCCGTGTGTGTGTGTGTGTTTATGTTTTTGTCTTTATGTATTAATTTTATGTAAAATATTACTTTAATGGTGTGTGTGTGTGTATATATATAGTATATATATATGTATATATATATATATATATATATATATATATATATATATATATATATATATATAAACAAACTACACTTTTTTATTTCATTTCATTTTAATTATTTTCCTTAAATAAAATGTACAATTGTATCATGTTTGCTGCTTCAATTCCATATCAGTGACTGAATTGGAAACTAAAAGGCCTTCTCAATTCCATTCTTAATGGCAAACAATCCTCCTGGCATATGTAAATTGATGCTTAACTACCAAAGCCTCTTCCCCTGCTGTATCAGGCCTATATGGGCATGAGGGATGTTGTGATGCCAGGCTAGTGTCCTTACATCCCCTGTCCCATTCATCTTTGCTCTGTGATTGATGAGGGAAAGCATGGCAAACCGCAGCTGTCTGTTGTCTTCATGACAATGGGAGACGGGAATGTTTAAGTCACACCAAGCAAACAGAGAGCAAACATTTATAACAGTGCCACCTGTCCACCATATTAATCAATACTCCTGTTTGCCAACAACACAAGCATCAGAGTTCAGACAAACACGCAAATGATGCAGCTAATTTACGTTTCAGCGTTTCAACACTCATCTACATGCATTTCTTTGGGGAAAATGCTCTCATTTAAAAGTGTGATTTCTGCAATACATCCAAAATATAAAAACACATAAGAGGTGCATCGAATTACACAGTAGCTAAATTAACTACCAAAGCCTCTTGCCCTGCTGTATCAGGCCTATTAGCTAAATTAATAGATTGTTGAACTTGCAATGCAAAGGACCATGGTACGAGTTCTGAAGAGCATGTGAGTTGACACATGAGTCAAAAGTGTGATAGAAGCACCACAAAATTAAGTGGTTGCTTCAGCAATTATGTTTACCACCTCACGTTTGCTTTTTATGACACTATCGGTCAGGTTTAGGCTTGAGGTTAAGGGTAGGGAGGAAGGTTTTGTTGTTTTAAAACTCGATAGAGCATTAACCTTAATAAAACTCATCTGTTTGGGAGAAAACTGTAAGAAAGCACCCTTAATGCCTTTTCAAAAAATAACTGAACATAAATGTAACCTTTTTCACATGGATAACAATTACCTCTGATCTAAGTGCTTATTAATTAGGCTGCCGATTTTAATTCTTAATGGGGTGAATTAAATAAAAAGCAGACTTGTGAATCATACTGTTCAGTGCATTACTTGGCCACTGGATATATATATATTGATCTATCTGTATCTATATCTATCCATGGAGTGAGACAATAAGATTAAGATTATCTAAATTCACATTTTCTATTGACATTAGCATTGGTTAATGACAACTGTATTCTAAACCTCTCTCTTGCTTTCCCCATGATAGCAGCCTGAGGGAGGTGATTCATTATCTGAGAGTATTGTCATAGCACACTTACTCTCCAGAGGAAGCTATCTCTGTTCCCTCACCTTCCCATTCACTGCCTAACACAATACAGCCGCATGAGGAATCACATACAGTGACTACATATCCATACAGTAGCAGACAGAGATAGAGAAGAGTTATTGGAATTATAATGCAATACATTTCATTTACAATAAGTATCAACTATTTCTCAAATGATTCTCATAAAATGCAAATGGGGAAATAACAATAGAAAACAAATGAGACAATTGTTAGCATAGAGTGAATGTATAAACCTATAGAATTCATGTTGAAGTTATTCTGTTGCTCAGATGATTTGGAATTGGAAGAATTTGAGGAGATATGTGGTACCTATACTTAGGTGTCTTCACAAATTTGACCACAGTTGGAGACACAGTTGACATCTATACTAATATATTAGAGTTAAGTAAATTGGAGGGAGTTGGTCATCTGATTAATCTGAAGGATTTAAGAGCAGTTTAACCCTTTAGAGCTCTTCTTTATTTTCAATAAAAGGAACACATAGTTGTAATAAAATGAGTTTTATTTACATAAAATTAAACAAGAATAACTAACAAAACAACAAAATGGTACTAACATGCTAAAAGATAACAAAGGAATAGGTCAATAAAAGTGCATAGGATAGAAAGATTATTTGCTAGACATTTCATTTCAGGTTATGCAATCTAAGGAACATTAGATTATTATAAACTGATAGTTTATGTTTATAGTTTACACTAATGCCAAGGTATATGGAAAGAGGTTCAGTAGTGATATTTACGTTCTCTTTGATCAATTGATGGCTTTGGTGATGGTGATGTCTTCCGCTGGGGCTAAGGGCGACATTACAGTGGGGAAGGAGCTGGATTCCGTTTCAACAGCCTTGGACACGAAGTAGCTGAGGAATGCTGATTTCCTGGAAGCACCAAGAGGGTTCTTGCAATCTGGAACACACATATATACGGCCCTTATGTCAGTACAAGATTAATTATCTGGAACATGCACTACACTTGAAGAGAAGGTTAGCTCGCCAGAGCTGAACTTTGTCGCTGTAGTTAACTCCCTGGTATAGGGTTTTCAAACTTGCCATTGCAATAATCTCTTGTAGTGAGACTTGGTACTTGGTCGATCTTTTACTGTCTCTTGGATGGATTCTAAGAATGTTGGGTGATCTGTTATCCTCTCTCTCACAAGTATCTGTGTGAAGCAGAGATGTGGATGAGAGCACGTTGGATGGTTTGTTTCCTTTTACATTTATTACCACTCAAGCCAGAGATTCAGAATTTTTATTATTATTTGGTTATTGCTCCTGAACTCAAACAGCCAGGAACTCAGAACAAAATTGTGGCTGATATAATGGATGAATATACCTTCCTGATGATGAGGAAATTTCAGTTTGGCTCTCCCTCTCTTCTCTGTGTGGAACATTTACATATTTTAATGTATGTAGTTAAAACAATGTATTTTAAGTTTAATCAATGCATTGTTCCTATTCCAAACCTTTTCAAAAATACTCTTGGCATTTTTCTGAAGATATTGAAACCAAATATGATATTGAAAGATTAAATATGCATGCTTAATTTAGGCCACCATAGTTGAGATTGTGCTAATTGAACAACTGCAGTTTACATACACAGTTCTGTGAACAAACATGGATCTGGTTGTTGTCCGAGCAGCTTATCTTATGGCAGTGATTGGCATTTGTTTGTGTTGGTCCTGCCATGATCCAATCAAAATTGAGCCACTTTTCTATGCTTTGACAGTTAGGGAGGGGCTCTGCCATCAATTCGCTCCTGGAATGTCATCTCATCTGATTGTTCAGCACATGTTCTTTTGAAAGCAAATTGTGGCTATACATGTAACATTTCGATTCGTATTGAATTTTACTCTGTTTGTATTCGGTTTTTGTTTGAGTCATGCAAAATAACGGACAAGGATCTGTTTTTATGGTGGAAAGATATGATGAACTCTGGAGCTGATCAGACCAGTATGTGTATGTGCGTTAAACCTCAGAACACAGTCAGAGCATATTTTAAAGCCAACTTTCACCACTTTTTTATGATCAATAACATGTGAAATTCTAAAAAAGTGATAGCCTTAATGCAGACAAAGAGTTCATATATGTGCAGTACCCAAATGCAGTCAGTATTGGTTTCTATGTAAGCTCTGGGTGAGTGCAAATGTTTAAGCTGTTTTCTATTTTTTTAATCTTTTTTGTTTTCTATTTTTTTTATGCATATCGTTCATTTCATTTCCCCCAAAGAAAATCATGTTTGTTTAAGTTGTCTTGTTTTGAAACCGTTCTTGTTAATGTTTGTGAATAAAACAAATGATGCAAGATGCAAGACAAAACGCAACCCACACAACCTACGGCCACTTTGCACTTCAACACCTGCTCCACTCTCGTTCTCAGTGCGACTCTGGAACTGCCAGTCTGCTGTGAACAAAGCTGCCTTCATTCCAGCTTTCGCCACACAGTCCACCCTCAGCATCCTGGCACTGACAGAGACATGGATACGTCCTGAGGATACAGCAACACCTGCTGCTCTCTCTAACAACTTCTCCTTCTCCCACACCCCTCGACATACTGGTAGGGGTGGGGGAACAGGTTTGCTCATTCATAATAACTGGACATTTTCACCACATGCTTCACTATGTAACAATACATCTTTTGAATTCCATGCCATTACTACAATGCAACCCACAAAATTACATGTTGTTGTCATCTATCGTCCCCCAGGTCAGCTGACAAGCTTTCTTGAGGAATTGGATGTCCTGCTGTCCTTCTTGCCAGCGGATGGCTGGCCACTTGTGGTTCTTGGTGATTTCAACATACACCAGGACAAACCCCAGGCCATTGAACTGAATACTCTTCTGGCCTCATTTGACTTGGAAAGACTACACACAACAGCAACTCACAGGTCGGGCAACCAGCTGGACCTCATTTTTACACGTAACTGTACCACCTCTAATATTCTTGTTACACCTTTACATGTTTCTGATCACTACTTTGTTCAATTCAACATGATTCTCCCATCCATTGTAAAACCGACCCCACCTTTGGTTTCCTTTCGCCGTAACCTCCGTTCCCTCTCACCCTCTCGCCTTTCCACTGATGTCTCTGCCTCTCTTCCCACAATAAATGTAATTTCCATGCTTGATTTGAACACTGCCACAGACAAACTTAGCTCTACTTTAACAACCTGTCTAGACAACATCTGTCCTCTCTCCTCTAGACCAGCACGGACTACACCACCCAGCCCCTGGCTGTCTGACGTCCTTCGTGAACATCAGACTGATCTCAGGGCAGCTGAGAGGAGATGGCGGAAATCTAAAGATCCAGCTGATCTAGGTAAATATCAGCTTCTGCTCGCAGCTTTTTCAAATAACGTTAAAACTGCAAAAACTTCATATTACCAGACCAAGATCAACAGCACCACACACTCGTAGCTTGTTTAGAACATTTAACACACTTCTCTGCCCTCCCCCTCCACCACCTGACACATCACTGACAGCAGATATATTTGCCACATTTTTTACCGATAAGGTTACAGCCATCAGCAATACATTCACAGCACCACACCGTCAAACACCTGGCTCCTGTATGCAACTCTTCTTTCCCTATGTTCTCTCCTTTAACTGACACTGAGGTCTCTAAACTCCTCCTCTCCAACCACCCCACAACCTGTTCCCTTGACCCCATTCCATCACACCTTCTCCAGGCCATCTCTCCGTCCATCCTACCGGCACTTACACACATAATTAACACATCCCTTCTTGCAGGCACTTTTCCCACTACATTTAAGCAGGCTCGAGTAACCCCACTGCTGAAAAAACCTGCACTTAACCCCACACAGATAGAACACTACAGACCAGTCTCTCTCATCCCATTCATGGCAAAAACACTTGAAAGGGCAGTTTTCAGTCAGATCTCTGCCTATCTCTCACAGAACAAGCTGCTGGATGACAATCAGTCGGGCTTCAAAAGTGGACACTCCACTGAGACTGCCCTGCTGTCTGTCATCGAGTCGCTGAGACAGGCGAGAGCTGAATCGAGATCATCCGTTCTGATTTTGCTGGACCTTTCTGCTGCCTTTGACACAGTCAACCATCAGATCCTACTCTCCACCCTCTCTAAACTGGGTATCACTGGAACTGTGCTTGACTGGTTCAACTCTTATCTCTCAGAAAGGTCCTTTAAGGTAGCATGGAGAGGGGAAGTATCCAAGCCACACAAGTTACTTACTGGGGTACCTCAGGGATCAGTGCTTGGGCCACTTCTCTTCTCCATATACACAACATCACTGGGACCCATCATCCAGTCACATGGTTTCTCTTACCACTGCTACGCTGATGACACGCAACTCTACTTGTCTTTCCAGCCCAACGACACCACAGTGACCGTTCGAATCGCTGCCTGTCTGGCAGACATCTCGGCCTGGATGAAGGAACACCACCTTCAACTCAACCCAGCCAAGACCGAACTCCTTGTCTTTCCAGCCAACCCAGCTGTTGAACACAACATCACCGTGCAGCTGGGTCCAACTACAGTTTCGCCTTCCAAAACGGTCAGAAATCTAGGGGTAACCATTGATGATGAGCTAAATTTCACAAACCACATTTCAAAAACTGCAAGATCTTGTAGATTTACACTCTACAATATCAGGAAGATAAGACCCTTCCTCTCTGTACATGCCACACAACTGCTCGTTCAGTCCCTTGTCATAACTAGACTGGACTACTGTAACGCTCTCATTGCAGGCCTTCCTGCATGTGCTATTAGACCTCTCCAAATGATCCAGAATGCAGCAGCACGTCTGGTCTTTAATGAACCTAAGAGAGCACATGTTACACCACTCTTTGTCTCTCTCCACTGGCTGCCGGTTCATGCACGTTTTAAACTCAAGGCCCTGATGCTGGCATATAAAACAGTCACTGGGTCTGCTCCAGCATACCTAAAAACATTTATGCAGAGCTACGTTCCCACCAGAAGCCTGCGGTGGGCTAAGGAACGTCGCCTTGTCGTACCAAAACAAAGAGGCACCAAAACACTTTCCCGGACTTTCAGTTTCATCATACCACGGTGGTGGAATGACCTTCCCAACTCAATCCGGGAAGCTAACTCACTCTCTGTCTTCAAAAAACGGCTAAAAACACATCTTTTCCAAAAGCACTTAACCGGTCACTAAAAAAAAAAAACACAAAAAAAAAATATTTACATTTCTTGTTGCACTTAAATCTGTTTTGTATACTATTATGATGATAGTGAAACTTTGTAATATGGCACTTTTTGTACCACTGTCTCCCTAAGATGATTCGCTGATGTTCTTCCTCTTTTGTAAGTCGCTTTGGATAAAAGCGTCTGCCAAATGAATAAATGTAAATGATAAATTCCATGTTTCAAACTTGCAATTTTACAAGTAATATATACTACAAAATAAATAATATATATATGTCACGATTTCCTTGTTGTCTGCCCCGTGTTTCTCCTGTCACCTGTCATGCACTACATTTCCCATAGTTCCCTGCCCTCACCACCTGCCAGCACTCACTTATTGTTCGCACCTGTTTATCGTTTGTAATCATTCTGTCCTTGTGTATTTAAACCCTGTTTGTTCCTCCATTCCCTTGTCGGTCGTTGTTTCATTGCATGTGTATGTTGATGAAAGTTTAATGTTTCTATGTGTCTGGATGTTGATGTTTCGCCTACCTTGCCTGTCTTCCCGTGTACATTCCAGCCGCGTGTTTCCCTAGTTCCGTGTTCCTCCATTGTGTTCGTGTTTAGTTTCAGTTTTGTCCCCCCATGGATGTTTTCTTTTGTTCCTGTCTATTTTGTCATCACTTTGATTTAATTAAAGAACCGCACGTATCCCACCTTCTCGTCTGTCTCTGTCTTCGTCCACAGCCTTAACAATATATATATATACATACAAAATCTCTAGAGGAGAGGCATATGTGAGACTACGAAGGTTATCAATGACCAGAGGTGGTTAGTAATGTGTTACATTTACTCAAGTAACTTTTTTGCAAAAAATGTACTTTTAGAGTAGGTTTAAATTGGGTACTTTTTACTCTCACTCAAGTAAATTTCTAATGATTTTTTTTTACTTTTACTTCTGTACAATGTGTGGCGTTACTGTCGTTACATTATTGGGTTAAATTTGAATTAATGTGTAATTTATTGAGAGATTATTGAATGGGGCTTTTACGAGAGCGGAAGTTCACAGATGCGTACAATGAGACACTCCTGCTTGAGTGATGAGACTGTCACTCAAGTCTTCAGTGCAGCAGCATCAAACACACCAAGACAAGCTGATATTTCAAGATTAAAGTCACAGCTCCAACTTCAGGCAGCACGCTGAGGTAAGTTTTGGCTCTAATTCTAAAATGGGTTTTTCTTTGTAATGAGATGGTCATTTTCAGGGTGATTCTGTAACTGGGCTCTTATGACATCAGTTTTTAAGCGTACGTTTTTAAATCAGTGCAGCAATATATCAGTGTGCTTTGTCCCACATGTCATAAGCAGTATTTATGCACATACTTTGTGACCTCGTGGGGGTACTGGACACTATCACAGATACTTCAGGTGGATTAACTGTATAAATCCATGTAAACATCCAAGTTGAGTGTAAATCACTGCCATTCACGTGATCGACAACTGGAGCGCGAACAGACAGCATTTCTGCACGTGCACAGCGAGGTGCGCGTGGCGCTTGTGAGATGTGTGGGTGCGAGGCCATCATTAAAAATCTCACTCATTCACTATTTCCTATAGAGTGAATGGCAGTTAGTGCACTATATCTCAGCAGTAAGTGAACGAAATGAGTGAATTCGAACGAGAGTGTCAGAGCTCTGGGGCAGGTGCAGAAACGTCACTTATGAAATTTACAAATACTTGGGCCTTATTTGTTATTCTTATTAAATAATATATTAACACAATAAATCTTGATTCTGTTTGTCATTTTTAATATATACTGTGTGCAAATATAAAGAGTAAACACATCTGATAAAATAAAGAGTACATTTTAAAATGTATCTGTATGTAATTTACTACATTCAGCATGAAATAAAACATTGCAGGAGTGAAGGAAGCAATAAACTTGCAGCTCGTACGTCTTCCCCATGGTGGATTGTGGGAAATTAACCGTCATCGAGTGTACTGAAATGTACATTGAAATTAGAGTGCTTTGTGGGTAAGAATGAGTGAACAAAAGAAGGGAACGAGTGGCTCACTCAGAATTCAGACACTCCTACAAAATAGCGAAAACTCGCAATAGTGCAGTATATAGTAGATAGGGGATGGTTTCACACACAGCAAGTGTTCCCCGATCAGGGTTGGTGCCCTATGTAGGTTGGGAACTCTGCATTTAGAGAGTGGTGGTACTGCTGTACAGAACTAACGATCTAAATACATACAACACTGAAAACTCACTCACATTTCAGCGGTTTCTCCCCCTCGTGCATAAAGTGCAGAGAACGGCCCTGGGTGCTTCGACAGCTAAAAAGAGAGAGTATATTCTAAAAGAGTATTTTCCTCTAAAAGAGTGGCACTTATTGAGAGCGTCTTTTTAAAGATGCAAAAAAAGAAACGTCCCTTTTTCAGGACGCAGTATTTTAAAGATAATTTAGCAAAAATCCAAATAACTTTACAGATCTTTATTGTAAAGGGTATAAACAATGTTTTCCATGCTTGTTCAATGAACCATAACCAATTAATGAAAATGCACACGTGTAATGGTTATTAAGACACTAACAGCTTACAGACGATTAAGGTCACAGTTATACAAAATTAGGACACTGAAGAGACCTTTCTACTGACTCTGAAAAACACCAAAAGAAAGATGCCCAGGGTCCTTGCTCATCAGCATGAACGTACCTTAGGCCTTGAATGTCTGCAATGAGATGCCTAAGACAGTGCTACTGGGAGCCAAGAAGGACAGCTGATCATCCTCACAATGGCAAACATTGTGTAACAACACCTGCACAGCATCAGTACATCTGAATATCACACCTGCGGGACAGGTACAGGATGGTAACAACAACTACCAGAATAACACCAGGAATGCACAATCCCTCCACCAGTGCTCCGCAGTAGGCTGAGAGATACTGGACTGAGGGCTTGTAGGCCTATTGTTAGGCAGGTCCTTATCAACATCACCGGCAAAAACGTCACCTATGGGCACAAACACACCTTCGCTGGACCAGACAGGACTGGCAAAAAGTGCTCTTCACTGACGAGTTGCGGTTTTGTCTCACCAGGGGTGATGGTCGGGCTTGCGTTTATTGTTGAAGGATTGAGCATTACACCGAGGCTATACTCTGGAGTGGGATTGATTTGAAGGCGCCGGTTCATGGTCTCCATGGTCTGGGATGGTGTGTCACAGCATCATCGGACTGAGCTTGATGATATTGCTGGCAATCTCAATGCTTTGCGTTGCAGGGAAGACATCCTCCTCCCTCATGTGGTACCTTTCTTGCAGGCTCATCCTGACATGACCATCCACCATGACAATGCCACCAGCCATACTCCTTGTTCTGTGCATGATTTCCTGCAAGACAGAACTGTAAATATTCTGCCATGGCCAGCAAAGAGCCCGGATCTCAATCCCATGATGCATGAGGAGTTCACAAAGTCATGGCAGGCACCTTTTACTGCCTGGACCCGACCTCTGGGCTTCTCCGCTCTCACTACACTCAACGTTGGGACAGCCAGGGGGTACACAGGGATTACCCAGGTGGACAAAGAGCCTTCTATTGTAAGGAACGTGGAAATAGGGACTCCAGCCACTATTGTAAAATGCATTTCGGGTACCAGAGTGTCTGACATCAGATAAAATTTACAAGTGCTGGCTAATGCTAAACATGGGTTTCTAAAATTGTTATTAATGTCGGCACAAATGATGTCTAGCTTCGTCAGTCAGAAATCACTAGAGATAATGTTAAATAGGTGTTTGAATTAAATGATCCCTGATCGTCGTGATGACTAGGTTTATAGTAGATTAGTCTCACTGAATGGCTGGATGTCTGAGTGGTGTCCGGAGAATAGCATAGGATTTATAGACATTTGGAAGAGTTTTTGAGGTAGACCTGACCTGCTAAAGTGATACTGACTCCATCCCTTCAGAGAAGGTGCCGCTCTCATCTCTAGTAATTTGGCTCATAGTCTTAATAATGATAGTATTTGATTAACTGGGGACCAGGTCAGGAAGAAGAAAAACTGGTTAATCTGAACATCTGCTCGCTAACTTGAGACATCACACAGGTCACATAAACTACAATACATAGAGACCGCATCACCTAGATATCACATAGAGACTGTGTCTGTTCCCCGAACTACCAAACACAAACCCCTCACTTAATAATTTTGAAAAAATTGTATTACGGTCAAACTTGAACAAAACAAAAAAATTATAGATAAACATCATATAAAGATAGGGCTACTAAACATTAGATCTCTTTCTAACAAAGCACTAATTGTAAATAAATTGATTACAGATCATATTTTGGATGTGCTCTGTTTGACTGAAACCTGTCTTAAACCGGATTAATATGATAGTTTAAATGAATCTACTGCCCCAGGTTATTGTTATAAACATGAGCCTCATCTGAAGGGTCAAGGAGGAGGTGTTGCTACAATTTACAGTGAAGTTTTTGGTATTACTCAGAGGACAGGACAGGATATAAGTCTTTTGAACTAATAATGCTTAATGTGACACCGTCAGATATAGATATAAATAAAAAAAAGCTCTGTCATATTTTACCCTTGCTACAGTATATAGATCATCCGGGCCTTATTCTGATTTCCTTGATGAATTTGCAAAATTTTGATCAGATTTGTAGTTACTGTAGATAGAGCTTTAATTGTTGGTGACTTCAGCATTCACATAGATAATTATAATAATAATAAATTACACATTTGGATTAGCATTTGTCGATATTCTCAACTCTCTTGGAGTCAGACAAAATGTAACAGGACCAACTCATCACCATAATTATTAGCTACATTTAATTCTGTCATATGGAGTTGATGTTGATAATATAGAAATTATGCTGCAGAGTCATCTTGGATCATTATGCTGTGATCAGCTAATGTTACTCAATCTACACCAAGCTATCATTCAGGTAGACCTATTCTTTTGACCAAAAAAGATAGCTTAATTTATAAACTTCCAAATATATCTCATACACTCAGTAAACCCCTAGAAGAAAAAAAAAGTAAAAGCCTAGAAGAACTTGATGAAATAACAGAAAATATCAATAGGGTCATCCCTAGCACTCTTGATAGTGTCACCACCCTTAGATTAAAGAAAATTAAAGAAAGAAATGTACAATGGTACAATGATCACACTCATGCTCTCAAGAGAGCAGCTCGGAAATTGGAGCACAGTTGGAAGAATACAAAATTAGACAGAGGTATTTTGTTTATTCAGTATTGTGGCTAAATAGGAATAAATCCTCAACAGAACCAGATATTTCGTCGCAGCACAAGAGTAATAACTTCATGAATTTCTTTACTGATCAAATTGAAATAATCGGAAATAAAATTGGAATTATGCAATCAACTGTCACAGTACTCAGAAAAAAGTGTCTCATAATTTTCCTCATTTGCAAAATCAATCCTTCGCTGTCATAGGTCAGGAAGCACTAAAATAACTTGAAACATCTCAGAACCACTTCTTAATATTATTAACTACTCCTATCCTTACCACACCGCTTAATAAGGAGCCACAATTTGATCCTGGAGAACTGGCTAATAATAGACCGATTTCAAATCTCCCATTTATGTTGAAAATACTAGAAAAGGTAGTATCCTCCCAAATATGTAAATTTCTACAGAGAAATAGTATATATGAATAATTTCAGTCAGGATTTAGGCCTCATCACAGTACAGAGATGGCACTTATCAGAGTTACAAATGACTTATCATCTGATCGCAGCTGCATTTCACTTCTAGTGCTTTTAGATCTTATTGCTGCATTCAACGCAATAAATCACAAAATTATATTGAATAGGCTACCGAATTATGTTGGCATTTGTGGAGTTTCATTGGCATGGTTTACGTCCTATTTAGCAGACTGCTACAACTTTGTCTTTGTAACTGACGAATTGTCAAACCAAACCAAAGGATGGAGTGCCACATGGATCAGTTTTAGGGCCTCTGCTTTTCTCATTGTATGTTGTATACCCTGGGGGATTGTAACGCAGTTCAATGGAAAGGAGGAGGCGAGAACCGGCTAATAATATTTTAATGCTTAACTTAAACAAAAGACAAACACACACACATGACGGACATGTCCGTAAACGATCTCTCTCTCCCACACCATCCTCCGCAGTTGGCCTTTATCCCTCTCGGAGGCTTGATTAGCCTGATAAGGGACCGGATGTGTAGAATCACGACGCGGCCCCGCCCTCCACCCTGCCACAGGGATATTATCAGGAATCATGGAATAAGTTTCTGACGCTAATGCTGATGATACCCAGCTGTATATTTCTTCAAAACCAGATGAGATTTCACAATTCTCAATGAGAAAGAGTGTATCAATAAAATAAAAGACTGGATGGCCAGAAATTTCCGTCTACTCAATTCCTAATTCTCTCAAAATAAGCCGCTAAAATATAATTTGACTCTCCATGGATGTTTTGTTACATTGTCTTCAACAATATTGTCCTTTGAAAATATAATTACCAATGTTTGTAAAATAGCATTCTTCCACCTAAGAAATATTGCAAAATTACGACACATGCTCCCTGTTGCTGATGCTGAAAAACGAATTCATGCATTCATGACCTCAAGACTAGATTATTGTAATGCATTACTGGGAGGATATCTAGCAAGCTCAGTAAATAAACTTCAATTGGTTCCAAAAGCAGTAGCCAGAATGCTGACGAGAACCAAGAAATATGATCATATTAGCCCCATTTTATCAACTAACAACACATAAGACATTATAGATATCACACCGTTGCACCGTTTCGGACCGCAAAGCCCTGCAGAGGATATTGAGGACAGCTGAGAAGATCATTGGGGTCTCTCTTCCCTCCATCAAAGACATTTACAAAAAACACTGTATCCGCAAAGCAACCAGCATTGTGGACGACCCTACACACCCCTCACACAAACTCTTTACCCTCCTGCCGTCTGGCAAGAGTAACAGCTTCTTCCCCCAAGCCATCAGATTCCTCAATACTCAGAGACTGGTTTGACACACACACACACGTGTCCTGAGTTGCACTTTAATTACTGTCACTTTATAACCGTCTGCTACCTCAATAACTGCTATGTGCATAGAACACTATCTCATAGTATGTTATGTTTACGTTTTTAGAAACTGTCATCTTTTTGCACTACAGTGTACTGGTCGGCGCTGCACTGTGTCTATTGTCCTGTTCATTGTCAGACATTTGTTGTACTGTCCTGTACTTTGCACATGTTTGCACGTGCACTTTATATAGGTATATATAGGTATTTTATATAGGTATTTTATTTCGTTGTGCTGTCTCATATGGTCCTTTGTTGTTTTTATGTAGCACCATGGTCCTGGAGGAACGTTGTCTCGTTTTGCTGTGTACTGTACTAACTGCATATGGTTGAAATGACAATAAAAACCACTTGACTTGACTTGACAGTTTTATCTTATTTTAATGCATGATCTTCTGTAAAGCTGCTTTGAAACGATGTGTGTTGTGAAAGGCTCTATACAAATAAAAATGACTTGACTTTTGACTTGAATCCTCCTAGGCCGCACCTGCTTGGTCCTGCTTTGCCTTTGAGTTCAGTCTGGCATTGTTAGGAATTCCTTGTCTTGTTTCACTGTTGCCCTCTGTCTGCCATTTTTGTCACCTTTGCATTCCATAGTTTTCACTTTTGTCCCTTGTTTAGCTCCACTGTCTCACTTGTCATTGTTTAGAACTACACTTCCCAGAATCCACCTGCCATCATCACTGCCATTTTGTTCATTGTTTTCACCTGTGTCTCATTCTGTCATCACTCACTGTGTATTTAAGCCCTGCTTTTTGTTCACTCCTTGTCGTTCGTTGAATGTTGTTAGCCTGGTGTGTGTTCCCTGCCTGTGTTTTCTAGTTTTATGTTTATTTCCCCATTGAGGGTTTTCCTTTGTGTTTTTTCTTGCTTGTTTACTTAATAAAGTTGTCTGCTTCGCCGCCTCCATTCGTAACAGGCATACTCTCACATGATCTTTAGATCCCGTCCGGGCTATGTGCCTAAGGTTCCCACAACCCCTTTTAGGGATCAGGTAGTGAGCCTGGAAGTGCTACCCCAGGAGGAGGCAGACCCAGCCTCGTCATTGCTGTGTCTGTAATGCTTTGTCTGCATTGGAGAACAGTGGAAAGGGAATGCTGTCTCCAAACAGATGATCGCCCACTGGGTTGTAGATGCCTTTGCTCTGGCATACCAGGCCCAGCACGTGCTACCCCATTGGGACTACGAGCACACTCGACTAGGAGTGTGGGAGCCTCCTGGACTTTGACCAATGGTGCCTCTCTAGCAGACATCTGTAGAGCAGCAGGCTGGGCAACACCCAATATCTTCGTGAGATTTTATAATCTCCGGGTTGAGCCAGTTTCGTCCCATGTGTTGTCAGGTAAAAACAGGTAAGAATGCGGGCCAACTGATGGGGTGTACCACTTGCTTACAGCCCCTTTCCCCTTCCGGAGGGAAGACGTGCGCTTTTTTTGCCAGAGTTCACGAGACGGTGAACCCTGGATGTCTTTCCTCCTCAGCATTATGGCAGGCGAATTTGGTGTAGAAATTCAATGACGGCCCAGTACATGCGTTACCTGTGGGTAACCCTGTGTGATGTATTTCCTATGGTGTGAGGGAACGAGACGTTGTGTCCCTCTTGCCACAATGCTGAGCTGTCTGCTGAAATGGTTAGGACCCTGTCTTGGCTCCTCATCGCAAAACCTGAATGAGTTGTTGTGAGCCAGCTCTTTTTATACCCGAATGTACAAAGGAGTCAGTGGGGATTTCTTTAAGACTGCAAGGGAAGCTCAGCTTCCCCTATAATGTCAAAAAAATAATGGTCAAATATGTACTATTGTGTAAACAATTTACTGACTAAAAATGCGTTAGAACACGTTCATCTCAAAGACGAGTTCGTTCAGAATCAGCTACATTATATATAGCAGGTCGGCTGACTCGATTTACTTCTCATACATTCCCGTAGCGTCAGTGCATTTCCCTGTTGAAGCCGAGCGTCCATTGACTTCAATGGGGCTGCTATGAACAGTTTTTTTCAGTGCTCCGAAAATAGACGGTCATTGGATAAATGCTGTGATTATGTCCCGCCCACGGACGCTCAGCGTCTCTGGGGGTGAATGAGGAGTGGGCTGGTCCGGACTCCGGGCTTCCGCGTGATGATTGGAGGATCTGTCGAAAGACTGCATCTCCTTTTGATTGACAGCGAATCTGTACTATAAGAAGTCACTGAAGCTATTTCACGCTCAGTCCCATCGCGGATTTCTCAAGTGTAGTCGAAAGACAAACTGCTGCAACCTATTTATTTATATTTGTTTGGCGAAATTGCTAGTCAATTTGCATAATACATTTCACACAATTATACACCACATTCCTTGTTTTAGTTTTACCAAGTTTAATATATTTTGTTTTAGAGCGTTCGTTCGTTCTTTCGTTCGTTCATTCATTCATTCATTCATACAGTAGGCTAGGCTAGCGTCGTACGGGTGAAACTGCGCACGATGGCAGACGGTGCTAATATTGTCGGCCTGATTTTGGCGAAGCCATTTGAAAGTCTTCCTTACGAGGAAAAAATTAGAATTAAACAGCAGGGCAGATCAACACCTAAGATTGATTTAGTGCAAAAAATAGGGTAAATAAGTTTATAATGTAGGCCGAAAATGAGCTTCCCCTCTTTGAAAGACCAGCAGCCGCCACTGAGAGGAGTGGCATGCAAAGTCTTCTCACCAATTTCTATTGGCCTTTTCTCAAAGATCAGAGGTGTTTGGGGCTCCAAGAGCGACCCCTAGTGTCAATACATCGACACAATCATGGAGTGGTGGTGGTGTAGTGGTCTAAGCACGTAACTGGTAATCAGAAGGATGCTGGTTCGAGCCCCACAGCCACCACCATTGTGTCCTTGAGCAAGACACTTAACTCCAGGTTGCTCCAGGGGGATTGTCACTGTAATAAGGGCTCTGTAAGTCGTTTTGGATAAAAGTGTCTGCCAAATGCATAAATGTAAATGTAAATGACACATCTCGTTCAGTCACCAAGACCTTTATTACTTGACTTCAAATATATATTTATAAAACAGTTTAAAAAATTTATAAATTCTGATTTCTGAAATTGTGAAAGAACTGTATAAATGCACCATTTCTTTGCTGTTAAGAAAATTTCCTGGCTACGCCCTTGTGTATGGATATTAAATTATTTGAATATAGGGCATGAGTTCTCTTAAGTCTCTTTTATGGTGTATTTTTGTCCACTTTGGACATTTATGGTCAATGTATGCTTTCCGCAAATTATTGCATTTTATATTCCACAGAAGAAGGTTTTGATCTATCAATTATTCCTTTAAGCAAAAATCTCTTTGAATCCAATTTTTGCATACAAAACAATCGACAAATTACAGAAATCTCATATGTGCTGTTTCTTTCCTTTTGGAAGAGAAAAAATGGGAGTGGTTTAAATAAAACAGATCTATCATTGACACTTCAATTATGGTTTTGGCCACACATTGACCAGGTATCTCTTTCTCTTCAGAGACAGTTGAGGCATTCCTATGCCCTATAGCCGAAACTTTCACCCTACTGGGCTCCAATGACCAAGTCACCACAGGCAGGTCTCAGGTTGATCGATAAAAAGAAGGTGCACATAAAATGACCTGTAATGGCCAGTGGAGCATTGAGCTGCCCCCTGCCAATCTGCTCTTTGGCCAAAGTAAAAAGCCCAGGGAATAGGAAGTGGCCGAATCCTGGCAGCCAGACTTCCTATTCATCCTATTCAGCAGTGTAATGTCACAATCAATTTCACAGGTCTATGCAAACCTACAGACACATGAAGCAGGTATATAGAGAGACTATAGTAGGTGTGTGAGAGAGAGGGGTGGGGGGTTCTGTTCAGGGGTGTGGCATACAAACAATGCTATAGAAAACATTAAGTAAAACATCCATACATTTTTTTTTTCAAAGGCAAATATATTGTTATAGATAACTTATGATTTTAAGACTAAAAACCTAGAAGATAACATTCTTTTGAACCTAACACAACATCTAAAAAAGGTGCCACTCCTGCGCAAGACACTGAATTAATGGCAAGATGCAGGGTAAGTGTCAAATACATCCATCTAGTGCAACAACTGAAAAACAGCTCAGATTGACACAAAAATGTGTTCTGTGTTATCGGCACCTTAGTACTCAAGTTATCAACTCAAGTTAGGTGACAGCTAAAGGCTTACATTCTCAAATAAAAAATCTATCATCACTCAAAGCAACATGTTTAAATGTTTAAATTAGGGCTGTCAATCGATTAAAATTTGTAATCAAATTAATTACATGGTGTCCCGATTAATTAATCGCGATTAATCGCATATACAAATATTTGCTGAGAAAGCCCATCATATAACAATAATTCAAAATATAATGATTAAATATATATATATATATATATAATAACAAATATTCAGACAATTACAATGCATTACATTCCTGTAGCAGAGGAGTTAATCATTGATAAGACAATACAAAAAGCGGCTTTAGAATACAATGTATTATTTACTACCATATTATTTATCATAAGTCAATCATTGGCACACAGTTCACAGCAATCCATTTCACAAGTGAATTTGTCAATCAGTTGGAGATTTATTATGAGGTCTTGTTTAAGGGCCTGTCAATGTACACCTACGTCAGACGTCTCGGGTGTGTTGCATCAAAAACATAAAATGTTTAGGTCACCGTGTCAAGTTAAATATCGTTTAATACTCTATCTTTAAACACATCTTGAGATCCCTTAGATCGCATTTGTGCTCCTTCGAATGTTTTGAATGCAAGAACGTAACGCATGTTTGTGGATGGAGTAGTGACACTGCCTACTGAAGTGTTTTCTTCACTGTATAAACTGCGCGTTGCTCATACAGCTGAAAGTTCACTTACTGCCCTCTGGAGTAAACAGGTGGTACTACAAGCTTGCATTTCTCAGGATTCTTCCCTTTTATGATCTGTGGGCATGCGATTCATTGCGTACATTTTTTGAACGCGTTATTTTTTGTAAAATTAATCGCGCTGAATTTATGCGTTAAATTGACAGCCCTAGTTTAAATTTATTTCATTGTCTGTGTTCATGTGCTTGAGTGATGATTTCCAAAATGACAATTTTTCTTTATCTTCTCGGAAATCCACTAAAATCTTTAGTGCTGGGTCACTTAAAAATAACAGTCAACACTGACAAAAAATTAAAACAGTTTTTTTTGTTTTTGTTTTTTTAAATAACTAACAACTTGGTGACTGTACATTATTCTGCATATTACATGGCTACTAAAAAAAGAAATAAAAACATGGACATAAAATATTGCTTTGCGTTGAAACTACCCAATTATGCGATAAGAAAAAATCTCTGAACAGCATAAATCCACATCAGGTTTGCATCGAAATCCTGTTGGTTTATTTTGTGAAAAGAACCTTCTGACTCCCCATTAACCAGCTTATTAAAATACTTCTTGCCAAATAACTAAATGGAGATAAATAAATAAAAAAATGAACATAAATTTGATCTGGACTTTATATGCATCAAAAGAGTATATGTGGTGCATGCAGGATTTTGGATTTAACAAATAAAAAAATATTTGTCATGCATAAAATTAGAGTTTTTCCAATATATATATATATAAGAACTAGGTCACGAGTACAAGCGGCCGAAATGAGCTTCCTCAGAAGGGTGGCGGGCTTCTCCCTTAGAGATAGGGTGAGGAGCTCAGAGTAGAGCCGCTGCTCCTTTGCGTCGAAAGGAGTCAGTTGAGGTGGTTTGGGCATCTGGTAAGGATGCCCCCTGGCCGCCTCCCTAGGGAGGTGTTTCAGGCACGTCCAGCTGGGAGGAGGCCTCGGGGAAGACCCAGGATTAGGTGGA
Source organism: Xyrauchen texanus (assembly GCF_025860055.1). NCBI lineage: Eukaryota > Metazoa > Chordata > Actinopteri > Cypriniformes > Catostomidae > Xyrauchen > Xyrauchen texanus. The sequence goes on along the minus strand of NC_068304.1, from coordinate 36,716,856 downwards.
GAGATTACATCTCCACACTGGCCTGGGAACGCCTCGGGGTCCCCCAGTCAGAACTGATTAATGTGGCTCGGGATAGGGAAGTTTGGGGCCCCCTGCTGGAGCAGCTGCCCCCGCGACCCACTTCGGATAAGCGGTTGAAGATGGATGGATGGATGGATATATATACACTCACCTAAAGGATTATTAGGAACACCTGTTCAATTTCTCATTAATGCAATTATCTAATCAACCAATCACATGGCAGTTGCTTCAATGCATTTAGGGTCCTGGTCAAGACAATCTCCTGAACTCCAAACTGAATGTCAGAATGGGAAAGAAAGGTGATTTAAGCAATTTTGAGCGTGGCATGGTTGTTGGTGCCAGACGGGCCGGTCTGAGTATTTCACAATCTGCTCAGTTACTGGGATTTTCATGCACAACCATTTCTAGGGTTTACAAAGAATGGTGTGAAAAGGGAAAAACATCCAGTATGCGGCAGTCCTGTGGGCGAAAATGCCTTGTTGATGCTAGAGGACACGCACAACATTGAGGCGGATGGGCTACAACAGCAGAAGACCCCACCGGGTACCACTCATCTCCACTACAAATAGGAAAAAGAGGCTACAATTTGCAAGAGCTCACCAAAATTGGACAGTTGAAGACTGGAAAAATGTTGCCTGGTCTGATGAGTCTCGATTTCTGTTGAGACATTCAGATGGTAGAGTCAGAATTTGGCGTAAACAGAATGAGAACATGGATCCATCATGCCTTGTTACCACTGTGCAGGCTGGTGGTGGTGGTGTAATGGTGTGGGGGATGTTTTCTTGGCACACTTTAGGCCCCTTTGTGCCAATTGGGCATCATTTAAATGCCACGGCCTACCTGAGCATTGTTTCTGACCATGTCCATCCCTTTATGGCCACCATGTACCCATCCTCTGATAGCTACTTCTAGCAGGATAATGCACCATGTCACAAAGCTCGAATCATTTCAAATTGGTTTCTTGAACATGACAATGAGTTCACTGTACTAAAATGGTCCCCACAGTCACCAGATCTCAACCCAATAGAGCATCTTTGGGATGTGGTGGAACGGGAGCTTCGTGCCCTGGATGTGCATCCCACAAATCTCCATCAAATGCAAGATGCTATCCTATCAATATGGGCCAACATTTCTAAAGAATGCTTTCAGCACCTTGTTGAATCAATGCCACGTAGAATTAAGGCAGTTCTGAAGGCGAAAGGGGGTCAAACACAGTATTAGTATGGTGTTCCTAATAATCCTTTAGGTGAGTGTATGTATATACAGCGGTGCCGATTTATGTTTCTGCCGGTGGGTGCTCTAAACAATTGAATTCCCCATACCCTCTACGTTTCTTGTTACTTTCCATTGTCCATTTTGTTGAGGCAAAATCTATCTGGTAACTAAAAACGAACGAGTTTGCAGCCAGGCTTGCTCTATATTGGCGGATAATTTAGTGGACATATGCAAGGCACAGCATAGGCTGGGTCAGGTAAAGTTTCTCTGGTTTAGATCAACAGGAGGGGAACTCTGTGATTGGTGTTCAGGGTTAAGGGCAGGTGCCAGACAGCGAAACAACAAATCACAGCAGCTTAGTCACTGCTATCAAAGAGTTTACTATCAAATCAATGTAAATTTGGCCCACGACTGTCCGCTGGTACACGTGGGTGCTCTGTATTCTCCGTGGGTGCTCGGGCACTGAAGCACCCATGGGATCGGCGCCTATGTATGTATATATATATATATATATATATATATATATATATATATATATATATATATATATATATTAGATTAATTCATATTTAATGATCCTCTAAGGACTCGAACAACTCAAAATCCACTGGTACATAGGGGGAATACCACAATGGGGTGCAAAATAAAAAACACCTAGAAATGAGCATCCTTTGTCACTCCTTTATTGAAAAAGACCAATGCCATGACATTTGCAGTTGAAGTTGTATATACACTGGTGGCCAAATTTTGGGAATAATGTAGATTTTGCTCTTATGGAAAGAAATTGGTACTTTTATTCACCAAAGTGGCATTCAACTGATCACAATGTATAGTCAGGACATTAATAATGTGAAAAATGACTATTACAAATTAAAATGTTTTTTTCAGAACTTCTTAAACTACTTCAAAGGTTTAAGAACCTGCAGCAATGACAGCTTTGCAGATCCTTGGCTTTCTAGTTGTCAGTTTGTCCAGAGACTCAGGTGACATTTCACCCCACACTTCCTGTAGCACTTGTCGGGCACTTCTCACACACCTTACAGTCTAGCAGTCTACCATGGGTCACTGAAAATATTTATTATTTTATAGTATAGGACCATGTAGGTTTCTAAACAAAGGGCCTCTCTACACTATGGGGCTTTTTCACTAACGTTTGAATTCCAAGCTTTATTACTCAAGTTTCTGCATACAGTTAATTTCTGCATCTGCTGGTCAAAACATAAGCTCCCCACTCATGCTCTCTACATTAGTTCACCGACATATGTGTTCACTACATATGCTCGTGGTTAGGGCAGGTATGTAAGGTATTTGTATGATTTTATTGGTATTAAAACAGTGTTGGCAGCGCAAATGCCAATGTGCAACTGCGGCATGTCTTCTGCTGTGCGACTGCGCTCTCTGCTCAGGTGAAATTATCACTGCTCCGCTCCATTCACATGCTCCACATGCTCTAATTTAAATAAATCCCAGAACAACTGAATTCCACCTCTGGTTTGCATCAGAGTTCTGTTGGTGTTTATTTTGTAATTGACCTTCTGACTGCTCATTATGCATCTTATTACAAGACTACTTGACAAATAAATAATTCAATGCACACAAATCAATGCTTTGAGTTTAAATTATTTTATTAGCTTCCTTGTAGAGATTGCAAAGTGATCTAAGAAGCAGGAGAGATGGCTCACAATACCCGGATGACCGGTCTGATACATTGATGTGCGGTTGTTACTGAGAAAAATCAGACTGCTAGATGTTGCCACTGACAAATCAGAATTGAGTAATGCAGAGAGCTGTGTAATAAATATGGTAATCTGTCAGTACCATAGTATAAAGTATTATGGTATTACCATCTAATACTATCACTCTATCGTGGTACCACAATAGGGGGTTCTCGGTGGCTGCTGGGGTGTTTAAGGAGTTTCGAAGCTAATATTAGGGTTTAGATTGCTAAAAACCTATGCAAGAACAATAGCAATACTGTTGTTTGCCTTAACAAACACCACTAATAATTTAAACGGCATGAATACAGCAGGGGTGTTGCTTTCAGATTAAGAAAGTGTGCTTCCTCTAGTAATCACAATGTCGTCTGACCCACTGAATAGGCTGTCAGCGGTGCTCCACGCAAATTGAATTGTTTCCTGGAGTGAATAATTAAAATGCCTCTATGGCTAATTGTTCACGCTAATTACACTCTGTGCTTGAAGAAATGACACTGAAGAAATGCTAGCTGACTTTTCTTTGTGAAAATCAAATATATATATATTTTTTTACATTGTGTATGCACATATGTGGCTATACTAAAAGGTTAGATTTTTGAAAATGTGTGGAAAAAGTGGTCCTTACTAGATAAAAAGGCATGTTTTGCTTTAAATATACTGACATTAACATGTTTGTGTGAAGGTTAGGTTTAGGAGTAGATTTAGGGTATAGTAAATATCATTACCTCTGTATATAAAACATTGCGTCTATCTAGTGAAGACTAAATATAGACTGTAGTGAAGCAAACATTATAAAATAAAGTGAATATGTGGGGAAATTGTGTATGCACTGATAAGCTTAACCATTTTACTGACAGCAGCTACAGTGATCAAAAATTATCTTTGCCAAAACGGAAAGAAAAAGTCTTATTAATATTCATTGGAAATGCAGCTCTGCCTTGGAAAGACTCACAAAACAAAGAGACAAAACAATAAATCTGTGTGTCTATGCTGTTCTTTCATAATGAAATATCAGCATTAATAGTGATGCTTATCTTAGCAAACACCACTTAATATTTTTATTCAAACAATAATATGATGATTAATGAACATAAAAAACTAATGTTTAACTAAAGCATGATTGAATCAAATCAAATAAGACATTTTATATAATATTTAAATATTGCAGACAGCCAGAAATGACACAATATTATTCAAATCAACCCTGTTTTGTTTACTTTCATGCAGTTAAAGGGAAATTGTTCACAAAGTCTAACATTCTTCCTAACATCTCCTTTTGAGTTACACGGATGAAAAAATGTCATACGGTTTTGCAATATGCGGATAAGTAAATTGACAATTTAAATTTTTGCATGAACTGTCCATTTAAGGCTTTCAAAAATGGAGGAACTATTCAAGGCTTTCCCTTGACTGCTGAAAGTTAGAAAACGTATAATGAGCTAACTGTATAAATATTAGAGTCTAAATTGATCCAAGCAGCTATGAAATTAAACAGTTTTGCCTTTTTTTCTAGTTCATTTTCATTCATGATAGTCTGATTATGGCCATTTAGGCACAAGGCGGCAATTCTACGGTAATATGTAAAATTATAATCCTACAAATTTTGCAAATTGGAGTGTCACGCAACTTTAGTTCTTTTTCTGTCTCAGATGAAAATTCTCTGCACTGTGCAGGAA